>NC_081192.1:25896111-26249861 GCF_902713425.1 Acipenser ruthenus
TGCTTACGATTGTAAGTCGCCCTGGATAAGGGCGTCTGCTAAGAAATAAATAATAATAAATAATAATAAAAGAGGATCTCTCTTGAAGAACCATTCCATGATCACTGCTAAAATTGCACTTCATATGCTTTTTCATTTTATTGATTAAATTAGTCTAGTACAAATATAAACAAGAGTAGTCTTAATGTATCCATAAGGTTTAGAAGACCTAGGCCAGTACAGAAATTGAAAGTATCACAGTGATATACAGTACTGCCATTACATATCATCTCTTTATAGGGCTAGAGTGACTATAAACAAACTATCAGTTTTATTTAAGCCAGGCCCTAAAAGCGGAAAAGCGTATTTGTTACATGCATATTTAAAATAATGAATGACATTTAGAACTTTATGACAAGTTTATGACAACTCAGAGGATCAATTAATCATTTTCACTGATACACCAGTATTGCATTGCCATTTACTTTCACTTTTAAATTAGGGAGTTCTGTGTACTTACTTGCAACCAGGGGCTCTCCTTCAGAAAGTCTGAAGTAAAAAGTTACTTTTTCCAGGTCATCCAAGGCAACTAGTGTATCCTCCAACATCGCCTGCTCATCTGCCTAAACACATCAGCACACAACAAAGCTAGTTTATCACTCTTCAAAATGACATTCACACTGGTTTCAGCTTTAAAACACAAGAGAGCAGAGTAACTGGCACATAGCAGAGGGAGGGCGACTGGTGCTGCTGCAGTGATTATTATAAAAATAAGGAAATCTGTTCTGCTTTAACATTCCATTCCAGGCGGTCTATTTCACTGTACCATACCCAGAATTAAACTGGACCAAGAGGATAATAAAATGTAGTTCAAAAACCTAAAATGTTGATTGCAATATGACGGACATATTTGGTTGGAGGTCAAGATCACCAGAACATTGGGTTTCTATAAAACGGCAAATATGAAGTCTGCCTCCGAGACCTGCTGGGTTAAAAATGTGGTGGAGTTGGCATCAGCGCCTTTACTAAATCATATACTGTACAGTGTACGGACTAGGTGTGCCATGGAAGCAAAAATGTCTTGAGCAAAAAACAAAATGAGAACGACTGATACTGTTAAATAAATGTTTTAGATATTAACAGCACATAGTGTCAGATCTTTCCTTGCATTTCACATATTTTGTTTTAGACAGAGAGACTCACAATCACTATTAGACATTTGATTTTCATTATCTTGGCAAACAAAGGGCCCTTTTTAAATTATCTTATCAGTGCTGTAATTTAGATCTACCTGTTTTAAAATCAACTGAATAGACCCCATACAATAAATGACCATCAAATGATCCTGTATTCATCTTTGAGGCAGCTGGGATTAACATTTTTAATAGGTTTGGAAACCAAGGACTGGAGCAGAAGATTTGTTTTCATGATGACATTTCTCCCCTTTGTTAATTTGTTTCACTTGTAAGCAATAAGGGAATTAAATAGAAAAACTCACAAGCCCATATGAATCTATTTGAGCATTCAAAAACAATAGCTTTCTATATGCGCACCAGGTTAATCAATGTTTCTGCATGCATCAGAGCAGCAGTGCTATTTAACAATTCCCTTTAGACATGGCAATACTGAAGAAACAAATCACAGTCAGAACTCCATTTGTGTAAAGCTGAAATCCTGCTGGTTTTGTTATTAACACTTACTGTAGCAAAAAGGATCAATCTACAATTAACAAAAACAGGTACTGGTATGTTAATAACACATAAATCTTCCACCATGGCTGTAAATAAAGATATTAGAGCTATCAGTATCATAAAGTATAGCATCATGACATACATTGAGATTCTACTCTATGAGCATGTACTGCAGGTGTGACATACAGTTCAGTAGCTACAGATGTATGGAGGACAGGCATCTCTTCTCCTTATATTCCCAGAAAGAGAGGCTGTGATAGCAGGAGGCAGGATTAGCAGCTGACAGCAATAGGGCCCGCTGCACAGTTTGCATTTGGGGTAATAATAAATAAATCCTGTTTGTTTAAGCTTTCCCCTGACCATGTTGTTCCAAGTCTCCTTACCCCCCGACACTACAGTACATAACCAGGAGTCATTGTATATTAATACTTCGAATCAAGGACTGGGGCGAGGAGGTCTTGGGTAAAGTCATTTTGGAAACAAGATGCCCCTCCATGGGTGTTATACATACAAGATATCACATTATTTTTACATACAATTACCCATTTATAGTTGGGTTTTTACTGGAGCAATCTAGGTAAAGTAGCTTGCTCAAGGGTACAGCAGCAGTGTCCCCCACCTGGTTTTGAACCCACGACCCTCCGGTCAAGAGTCCAGAGCCCTAACCACTACTCCACACTGCTGCCCTATGCATACTTTTATGTTATATTGTATGCACATATTGTTAATTTAGTTTTCTTTCAGTGCAAAACTTGTCCTACATCTCGCACTCAGTGGTGCGTTTCCTGACAAAACATGTATTTTAGTGGTTTTTACTTGGTACTGGAGGCTGTGTGGTCCAGTGGAAAAGAAAAGGGCTTGTAACCAGAAGGTCCCCGGTTCAAATCCCACCTCAGCCACTGACTCATTGTGTGACCCTGAGCAAGTTACTTAACCTCCTTGTGCTCCGTCTTTCGGGTGAGACGTAGTTGTAAGTGACTCTGCAGCTGATGCATAGTTCACACACCCTAGTCTCTGTAAGTCGCCTTGGATAAAGGCGTCTGCTAAATAAAACTAATAATAACAATAATAATAATAATAATAATAATAATAATAATAATAATAATAATAATAATACTGGTTAAAAACAAGTTGAAGTGTATGGAGTGTAATGTGTAAACCCTACTTGTTTGTCAGCGGACCAGATGAAATTGAAATAGAAGCTTCTAGAAACCCACAAAAAATGTAAATATGTTGCAAAGCCCACCACTTCATGTCAAGAGAGAATCAAGCAAAATCAAATCCAGTCTAAAAAAAAAAATGGATTGCTTACTACATCCATTTAAAGAAGACAGTAGTTATACTACTGACTAATGGACTACAGAGACAAAGCACACTCCCCCTCATTAAACCATAGAACAAAGCTGTGTTTGTACTAGGATAAGGTGAGAAAGTGTATTTTGCTGTTGAAGTGTATTGGCCGTAAACAAGAGCCTATCCTATAAATGAGCTGAATGCAAACAACTAATAACTTTACCAAAAGCACCTGTTTTAGTTTAAATTTGAGTTCGAACACTCCTCCTTACCAGATTTGGTGAGAGCAGGGACTGGAAGTGAAACAGCAGCCCTGTGCTGGCTATCTGCTCCAGCCACCTTTTGCTGGCCTCCTGAGTCTCCGTTTCGTATTCCTTGCCGGTGTGGTGTGTCTGATTCAAGACTGCCAATAGCTGCTCCGAGAAAGCACAGACTGCGGCGACCAGACTTTGGCAGAAAACAATGTCTCGTCTGAGCTGAATCTCCGAGTCTACAGATGTATCACAAAAAGTAATTAGCAGGAGCAAAACAAAAAGCATGGGCATATACCATGGTTATGTTGACTTAATGTTAGTTGCAAAATACTTCTGACTGTATAATACGGGCCAGTTGCTGGCCCGTTGATATGCTTTCCTTTCGTGTATGTGTATGACTTGATTATAATTGTAATGTCTCTATGCAGCTGAAGCTCCAGAAGTCATAGCAGCCATATTAGGTCTGAGGTCAATTCCATGGTCAGAAATACATTTAGCATGAAATGTTCATATAACACTAGAAATATGGAGTTACTAAATCAAATTATTTCTGAGATACAAGGCTTTGACACTGGCAGCAGGAGCTTTGTAAAAAAATACTGGAGAGAAAGGGTTCATTTTTTTTTTTGTGACACACATGATAGAACTTTCCCAAGGGAATCATATAATTCACATGTATCGAGTATGAAGCTAAGAAGTGTTAGACCTTCACCATCCAGAAAACAAACAGTATATAGCAGCGAAGGGTGTCGTTAGGTTTTACCAAAGGAGATTGCACAGCACTGAAAATATAATTTTATAGGTTATAAACCTTTCTATATAAATCTTTCCCTGTCAAACCAAGCTGCCACCAAGATTCATGCCGTGTTCCAAAATGTTCTTTGAGCAGTCGCTAGGGTGAGATCAATATGCCGTTTACCAAGGTGACAACGGTTTGGATTAGACAGCACGCAAATTAAGCAGAGCATCTGTAAACATCACTTCATAGGAGACCTAAAACATTTTTTTAATGGAGATCAACAGAAGTCTAGACTGACCTGTGTATTCGAGCAGAACCAGAAGAATGCGGGTCTTCACCTCTGAAATACAAGTTTTAAAAAAAAAAATGTTTTAGGTTTATTTTCATTTAAATTTCCTATCCTGCTGAAACCCCTTTTTTCAAAAGACCATTTCAGCATAGCTCTCAAAACAAAAACTCTAGAACTAACAGTGTGTGTTTGTGTTAAAAAAACACCCAATATCCTTTAAAGGTAAAAGACTTGAGATATGAGCAGGATTTGTTTACTAAGGATCTTTAAATATTCAAGCTGTTGAATAAAATGCATTTTTTATCCATTATTCGTTGTTGCATTTGTATTTACCATTTTGTTAAATTTTGTGTACGAAATTCTGTGACAAGGTTTATTTCATTTGATGTTAGTAGTTTATGTTTTTATCTGCATCGCATTGGTAAAAAGGTTATGACTAACTTTGTTATGACTTACTGGGCATTTGTTGTTTTTTTGTGGACAAAAAAGCATCTCACATAGAAAAATGTAGTGCAATGAATCACAAAACCCAATAGTTGTGTATAAACTTAATCATAAATACTTTTGTATTGGTCAAATGCTTTTTTTTTTTTTTTTTTACTCCCAGACTATAACTTCCTATTTCTTATTGTTTGTGTGTCTTTTTCTTAATTTGAAATACTTTATGTGCCCTAAAATTATTAAAATATGTTTTCTGTGTTATTAATACATGCATTCTAACAATTATGAATGAATCACTGGTGGTAAAAGTGGTAAAGCCCTTGCTAAAGAAAAAAAAAATAATAACACCCTTGACGCTAAAACCCTTAGCAACTACAGGCCAATATCCAATCTGCCACTTGTATCAAAGGTTCTAGAGAGAGTTGTTGCTAATCAATTACACAAGTTTCGAACTTGTAATACTGTATTTGAGAAATTCCAGTCTGGATTTCGTGCTGCATATTGCACCAAGAAGGCCCTTGTTAAGGTAGTAAATTATCTTTTGATAAGCTCTGACTCTGGCTGCCCTTCAATTTTAATTCTCCTAGATCTTAGTGCTGCTTTTGATACCGTGAACAATTCCATTCTATTGAAAGTTTAGTGGGTTTGTCAGACAGTGTTCCATCTTGGTCTTATCTTTCCGTTCTGAAACAACCCATCTGATACAAAGAAGTTAAGGTGGCTACATAACATCAGAATTAGGGTCTACTATGAATTACATATAATTATAACTTTGAGATAGATTACATCTGAATACACTAAAGACCTGGTGTAATTGCAGTCTACTTATTAGATAAGTAACCGTGGCATCAATTAAGTGTACGGAGCCAGCCGTAAATTGACCCGCTGTATAGAATATTTATGCAATTAAAATCAACCAAAACAATAAGGGACTGGTGAGAATGTTGCTGTTCTAAGGACTTAAGAACACTTTAAGCCTTTCAATCAAATCTTTAAGATGCTTGTAGGACAATGACATCAAAACTTGGAACCTGGTTGGATGAGATGATCTGCAAGGTTTTTCGTTTATTTAGGTATAAAAAGGAAACCATGTACACCTTGAACTAGCAGAGTATATCTTGGTGATAAAAAGGTTGAGACCCAGTATGTGGTTCATACCCCCAGGGGAAAAGCCTCTGCAGTACTCGCGGATCTGCGGTGTACATTGGCATTTGCTGAATCTGTAATTGTTTGAAAACCTCTGCGGCTCCTCCTGCCCAAATGTAATTCCAATTACACAACCGTAGACCCCAGAAGACTAAAACAAAATCTTACAGATACAATGTGTTTATCTTGGCTCATGTATCACATACTGAACATCCCATAGGACATGTTACTATGCACCAATGAACATAAAATAATTCAGGGATATCATATTATATTTTTGTTTCTGTTTCTGCAACTGACCTTCCACAAACTTGCCGATGGTCTGTGTCAGATTCTGGACGCTGCTGGGAAGGTTCCACGGGTCCTGCTTGATGTGAAGCCTCAGCTTCTTAGTGCAGTTAACCTTGGGCTCCATCTCCTGCTGGAACTCTGTTCCAAAACATCCAGCATTATTGTCAATGAACACCCACAAGAGATTTCTTTAGTGTAGTGTAAAGGGGTTGTTTTGTAAACTAAAAAAGTATTACTCAGATCCTTTGCAACCAGCCAGCCAGGTTACTTGAAGTTCAGGTTTGGGAGACAGTTTTTGAAGGCCTTTCAAAGTACCTAATAACTTCCTATGAGGTAGTTCCTATGAAGGGCAGCAGTGTGGAGTAGTGGTTAGGGCTCTGGACTCCTGACCGGAGGGTTGTGGGTTCAATCACAGGTAGGGGACACTGCTGCTGTACCCTTGAGCAAGGTACTTTACCTAGATTGTTCCAGTAAAAACCCAACTGTATAAATGGGTAATTGTATGCAAAAATGTGTTACCTTGTAACAATTGTAAGTCGCCCTGGATAAGGGCGTCTGCTAAGAAATTAATAATAATAATAATAATAATAATAATAATAATAATAATAATAATAATAATAGTTCAGATTGCAACCACACCACTGGAGTGAATCCGACCTATTACATGGGAAGTAATTGGGCAAAAGGAAGTAAACATTTATTCTTCTGTATTATATTTTTTATGAGTACCCACAACACTGACTCCGATTCTTCATTAAAACAGCAAAACAAGTACATCCTTCTAAAAGCGAAGTTAAATGTATTTTGGGTAATTTACACTAAAAACTGTTGTTCAAGCGCTAATTATATTTAAATTGTCTACTTATCAAGAATGAACCAAGAGGTCTTCAGCACAAAAAAGGGGGAACAGAGATAACGTTGCTTGTGCTAATAAGATGAAAGGAGATTCCAAGCATAAGGCAGTCCTGGACCCAACAATAAATCATGCGTGGGTTTGTTTTTGTGGTGTTACTATTTTTCCCCACTAGAGGGCATACATGGGTTCAGTACTTTTTTTTTCTTTTTTACTCTGCGCTTCATATCAACCAGATGTTAACAGTAGACTGTGCCTGAAAGATTAAAAGGGACAGAATTTAGACATCTGGGTACTCTTTCATGGTGTGTGCTTTGTGTAATGATAAACCATGCCGTGGGCAACTAACTGTTGTCAGTATTTTATCTGGGAAACCAGGATGCTTCCGTACTTAAGCTTGTAACAGCTTTATCACCTGGTCCAATTAATGGCTTCTCATTGCTTTTAGTCTCCCTTGTCGGACCCTGAAAAGTACACTGCATACAGGCAACATAGCAGCATTACTTCAAGAGATATCACTTATACAGATTTTTTTAATTTCTTTTTTTTACAACAAGTCTGGCATTTCATCTTGTAAAATAAAATGGAAAACATACAGTTAATCAATTCATTAAATAATTTAAATGAATTACTTGACATTTTAAGATTTAGGGGTCAGTTAATAAAACCCCTGGTTACTTGAGTGAATAGACTTAGCCATGCACCTTGGTTACGCACTTCTTCCATATTTACACAAAAAATGGGAGGGAACACAGTTTTTGCTCAAAAGAGATAACTTCCCAATGTTTCAGTATGTTTACACACGTACAAGTTAAAGAAATATACAACAGTATTTTCAATCCAATCAGTTCAATTAATATTTTAAACACATTCCTACAAATGCAATTTTCTCTGATATTAAATAAAATGAATAAAGCCCACAAATTAATAAAACTATACTGGCGGATACATTAAATGGTACAGTCATTCTGTTAAACCTGACATTTGACCAAATGACTACATCTTTTGTGCAGTTTGCAAAATAACTATATAATTTGCAATCATTTGGCAAATATATAACTTCTAATCTTTTTTGTCGTTCAGTAAAATCCCTGAATGGCTGTAACATTTATGGCATTTATACTACTCGAGTTCTAAAACATCTGTAATGAAAACCAGTTGTGAAAATATTGCTTACTCTGTCAGACCACATGCCGTCGTAAACCCTTTGAACACAGAAAGACAAAAGCACGTCATACTTGAAGCTCTACAACTCTGACTCTTAAGGATGATAATTCCATGGCCATTTTGGAGAAAGACCGTAGTTGCAAGACTGCTAAATGAATCCATTGTGATCAGCTGTGGGGTACGCAGCAATTGGATAGAGCGTGGCGTCAGGCTGGTCACAGGGCGGAGCTTGGCAGTACAAAGGGGACGCAGCTACGCGAGTACAGCCCCTTACGCTGAATGTACCAACGCGTCGGAGTGCTGTTTGTTTGTTTGTTTGTTTGTTTTGTGTTCCAGAGGAGTAGGAGCCAAGGAGCTGCAGCCAGGGAGCCAACACAAACCCCGGACCACCACTATAACTGCACAGCACAGCACAGCACAGCACAGCACAACACCAACCTCGCTGTTCGTGGAGCTCTTTACCGTGCACGGCTGGATTGTCTTGTTTGTTGTTGTTTTGTTTGGGACTGTAAACCCTCTCTATACCCCTCAATACCACTGCTGGTAGAGGGGCGAAATTATTATTATTTACTTTGATAAATACGGACGTTTAGGATCATTTTAACTGTGGTTTGGACTTCTGATTATTCCCACACCACTCACCTCCTGACAGCACCCTTGTGACCACACCAGATTTACCTGCTTATTCCAGCTGGCAGCTCCAACTGTTACATACCTTGTAGCCCTCGACCTGGAGTGAAGCATTTGGTCTGCTCAAAGGCCCTTGCCACAGCTGGACCCTTTAGAAGACTTGTGGTTGACTCCACCTATTAGGATCAAAGCAAAAAAGATGAAATGAGTATGTAAGTGTTTTAGTTTTCTTGTTTAACCCTTAGCGGTCCATTTATTCAGTGCGTCTCTGTTGCGTCAGGTCCAATTTATTTTCACACAAGCAGTTTATTTTAGACGCGCTATTCAAAAGTATTTTTTTTTCACAGTAAAACAGGTTTAAAAGGCACTGCATATCATCAGGACACTCAGCACTGTATCTCCAGCCCCTCTCCTTGTTCGCTGTATTTATCACATCTCTCTTCATAGTCTTGCATACTGATAAATCATCTCCTGATCACTCGTTTTATCACCAAACTCCTCAATAATGCGATCCAAGTCATTATTTTATTACTATAACATGTCAAAAAGCTCTGTAAATGACTGTGATGTTCTTTGAGCGCTGGATGAGGAAGCAGCTATCTTGTTTGTTTATGTCCGTGTTAGGTCTGTGGTGCAGGGGCTATGTGTATTGCTGAGATCCGCCCCTTTTTTCAGCTTCTCTCGGCTCCTATCGATCTCACTTGGCCATTGAATGGTTTTCTCTGCTTTTTTCGGAGAAAAAACGAATAGAGACCTGTGCTTTACATCTTTTTGACGATGTCAGACATCGGACCGGAAAGGGAACATTGTAATGTCGGACCTGGTCTTGTCGGACCTGGTCTGACTTTTTAAAATCAATCTGAAAAAAGGAATGACCTCTTGTCACGAAGGAACTCGGTAACCCATTGTGATGCTCTGTGATGTGTTCAATGAGCAGGTTGTAGGGCGACAGTTTTGAGATATTCTGCTCTTTATTTATACCTTTCATAGTGTAGGTAAAATACAGGTCGGGATGTCCTAACCAGTGAAGTCAGCTTTTTGAGTCCAGTGATAAGACAGCTGTCTTCAGAACTTGCCACATCAGGAATGCCCATTCAACTAGCACAGGAGGCTGTGTGGTCCAGTGGTTAAAGAAAAGGACTTGTAACCAGGAGGTCCCCGGTTCAAATCCCACCTCAGCCACTGATTCACTGTGTGACCCTGAGTAAGTCACTTAACCTCCTTGTGCTCCGTCTTTCGGGTGAGACGTAATTGTAAGTGACTCTGCAGCTGATGCATAGTTCACACACCTTAGTCTCTGTAAGTCACCTCGGATAAAGGTGTCTGCTAAATAAACTAACTAATAATAGCACAGGTGTCCTACACTGGTTTGTTGAAGCCTGAGGATGTGTTTTGTGATAGAACATATGCATGGTATAAACCTAACCCCAAGAGTGTATAACACATAAATAAAAACATGCTTACCTGACTAAAGAGATGTTCCAGAAAGCCATGTAATTTCTTTTGCTTATCATGAGAAATCCGTACACTAAGGGGCAGCTCATCTCCTGTTGATGGACATTACTAAAATCAGCATAAGGGATTTGAACAACGACCATGGAATAAGGCTCTATACTGTAGAGTAAGGATGTTCACTTCTTCATAAAACTGATAATACAAGACGGCAAAGAACAAAGAATCTTGATTGAATCAAGCAGGTCGTTGCCCGTCATAAGAAACCACCAACACCAACAGCTGGTGTATTATTGTACAATACCTGAATCATTAAAAACTTTGACAAACATCCCTTATTAGGACAAAGATCCTTTATCCAAATAACTTGAACTTACCTGAATCCATTTCATCACTGTGTACGTATGAACTACAATGGCTGCTACAGATGCTGGTGAAAGAGGCTATTGAGTTCCTGTTACTGTTACAGTCACTGCAGAGAAAACACAAAATATTAGTACGGAGACTCTAATGCATGCGTATAGTACAGTATTTAGCATTCACCTCCAGTAAGCTATACATTCAGCACTAGGGCACAGGTCTCTTTATTCATTTGTTTTGGCTGATCCATTTGTCACATTGGCATTGATGAAGTAAAATGATTAATAAAATATCAGCAGAAAAAGTTTAACATTGGTATATATGTATTTACAAACGTTGTATCATAATAAGTCTCAGAAGCATAAACTGAACTGCATTTTTGATAAGAATACATAACGAATACATGGCTAGTTACAATTTCAATAGTTCAATTCCAATGTAGATAATTACAGTTTTTACAAAGTGTGCAGCAATGTAAAAAGTGGTACTGTACAGGGAAAACTATTGTTGCTGTGTTGAGATTAAATCTGCAAGTTGACTCATAAGTGCTACATTAACAGACTTTATTCTCTTTTAAGAACAAGTGGTGCTAATAACAAAGTGGAATAAAAAAATTAAAATGATCCCTACAGACCAGTGCACCACTCCACAGCAATCGATTTCCAGCATGCAGTGGCTGTGTTCCAGCACACAGTTTTATTGAAGACAGCAGGACTGACGCATGTCACGCCAGGGTTACCTGTACGAATCCCTGTTGCTGATGGTGTCGTGACCAGAGTCCTCCTGCTCGTCGGCAGCTACATTAAAGCAGACGCGTTTGCCATTGCGTTCCACCTTCTCGTTATCATTGTCTGTGGTGATGTAGGTCTCAGCTGTTTTGCACTCTGAAGCTGGAGGGTGTGTTATTGAAGAGAGAAGGCTGCAATACAAATACATTTAAAATGAATATTTTATTCAAAATCCACAGAACAATAAAAAGGGCACATTACAGTAGACTGCTAGATTTTAGATTTAGAAAATGGCCAGAAAAAAATGCAGCCTCTACTGCACAAAAGGAGACAACAAAATTGAATCTGCATTCAGTTTCCCAACTCCTAACCCTGTGCATACCTGACAGATCCCTCTGCACTATGAAGTGGGAACTTTCCAATAGGTTTTTAATGGAGAACAAATGAGTATAATGATGTGTTCATATATATAAAACAGATGCCATGCCTTGGTTATATACTAGTCAGCTATACAGTTATTACCTCGGAAAACCACTTAACCATGCTGCAGTGCCTCTGGCAGCAATAAATCTTTATTATCATTATTATTATTATTAGCAGCAAGTTTACTGGCCTGGAGGACCTAAGCTCCAGTCACAGGCAAAATGCAATCATCTACACTACTTAAGTAGAAACAGCACTTTCAGGTTCATGTCTAAGCTATTACATAAGGTATATATACAAATTGTGTGTATGTGTGTTTATATATATTATATATACAGTGGCTCTCAAAAGTATTCACCCTCTTTGGACTTTTCCACATTTTATTGTGTTACAACATGGAATCAAAATGGATTTAATTCGTTTTTGCCACTGATCAACACAATAAAGTCCAAAATGTCAAAGTGAAAAATAAAATCTACAAATTGTTCTAAATTCATTTCAAATACAAAACAGAAAATAATTGATTGCATAAGTATTCACCCCCTTGAGTCAATATTTGGTAGAGGCACCTTTGGCAGCAATTACAGCCATGAGTCTATTTGAGTTAGTCTCTACCAGCTTTGCACATCTGGACACTGCAATTTTTGCCCATTCTTCTTTGCAAAATTGCTCAAGCTCCGTCAAATTGGATGGGGACCTTTGGTGAACAACAATGTTCAACTCTTTCCACATGTTCTCAATTGGATTGAGGTCCGGGCTTTGACTGGGCCACTCCAGGACATTGATGAATCTTCTCCCAAGTCCCAGGTCTCTTGCAGACTTCAGTAGGTTTTCCTCCAGGATTTCTCTGTACTTTGCAGTATCCATTTTGCCCTCTATCTTCACAAGCTTTCCAGGCCCTGACGCAGAGAAGCATCCCCATAGCATGATGCTGCCACCACCATGATTCACGGTAGGGATGGTGTTCTCAGGATGCTGTGCGGTGTTAGGCTTGAGCCAAACATAGCGCTTAGCGTTGAGGCCAAAATGCTCTATTTTGGACTCATCAGACCATAGAATCTTCTTCCACTTGGTCTCAGAGTCTCCCACATGCCTTCTGGCAAACTCTAGCCGAGATTTGATGCGAGTTTTTTTCAACAATGGCTTTCTTTTTGCCACTCTCCCATAAAGGCCAGTTTTGTGAAGCACCCGGGCTATTGTTGCTGTATGCACAGTGTCTCCCAGCTCAGCCGTGGAACACTGTAACTCCTTTAGAGTTGCCATCTGCCTCTTGGTGGCCTCCCTGACTAGTGCCCTTCTCGCCCGGATACTTTTGAGGACGGCCTTTTCTAGACAGATAATATATATACATGCACACACACACACACACACACACACACACGCACACACACAGTAGTTTGCAGAAGTATTCACCCCCTACCAATAATGTCACATTTTGTTGAATTACAAATAATTTACAAAAACTTTTTTTTATTGAAAGCTGTAGTGGTTAAACTGAACATTGTTATATGAGGAGGAGGTTAAATGTCAGCAAAACTTGCAAATCTTGCAAAGAAAATGACAAAATGAAATGCATTGGTTGCATAAGTATTCAGCCCCTTAAGTCAGTACTTGGTAGAAGCTCATTTTGCAGCAATTACTGCTAGGAGTCTTTTTGGATAGGTCTCTACTAGCTTTGCACAGTAGGATGGTGAAAATTTTGCCCATTCTTCATGGGAAAATTGCTCCAGTTCTGATAAGTTTGTTGGGGATCGTCGATGGACTGCAATCTTCAAGTTTCGCCACAAATTTTCGATTGGATTCAAGTCAGAACTTTGACTGGGCCACTCAAGAACATTAAATCTCTTTTTGTTCAACCACTCCAGTGTGGCTTTGGCTTTTTGCTTCAGGTCATTGTCCTGCTGAAATGTGAATTTCCTCCCCAGTTTCAGAGTCTTGGTGACTCAAACAGGTTTTCCTCAAGGATTAACCTGTACTTTGAACCATCCATTCTCCCCTCTATCCTGACAAACTTCCCAGTCCCTGCTGAAGAGAAGTATCCCTATAACATGATGCTGCCACCACCATGCTTGACAGTTGGGATGGTGTTGACTGGTTGATGTACAGTGTTGGGCTTGCGCTAGACGTAATGCTTGGAATTTATACCAAAAAGTTACATTTTTGTCTTGTCTGATCACAAAACCTTTTTCCACATGTCTGCAGTATCATCTACATGCTTTTTCGCAAACTCCATACGTGCTTTAAGATGAGGCTTTTTGAGTAATGGCTTCTTTCTTGCCACACGTCCATAGAGGCCAGCTTTGTGTAGGCACTAGCTTATTGTTGATGTGTGAACACTGACTCCCATCTCAGACACAGAACTTTGCAGATCTCTCAAGGTCATTGTTGGCTTCAGAGTGACATCCCAAACCAGTTTCCTGCTTGCCAGGTTGCACAGTTTGGGAGGGTGACCTGATCTGGGTAGTGTCTGGGTGGTATGATGCATCTTCCACTTCTTAATGATGGACTTCACTGTGCTGAGAGGGATAATCAGCGCCTTTGAAATTTTCTTGTACCCTTCTCCTGCTCTACCACTTTATCCTTGACTTGTTTCAAAAGCTCCTTGGTCTTCATGGTTGCTTTGTTGGATCACTATGTGAGTTGCAGCTTGAAAGTCTTTATATACCTGAGGGAAATTATCTACAAGTTAAACCACTTTGAGTACACACAGGCTGAACCCATTTCACTGATTTTGTGACCTTTCAAACAAATCATTTGCACCTGAGCTGATTTAGGGCTGCATTAGCAAAGGGGATGAATACTTATGCAACTGAGATTAATCTGTTTTTCTCTGTAACTCTTACGTATTTATATTCTATATGCATTTTTTAACTTTATCAATGTGGAGTAGTTTGTGTAGATTCTACATGTAAAGTCTAATTTGAAAGCATTGTGGAGTACGCTCCGGTGCCAACAAAATGTGAAAACTTTGCAGGGGGGTGAATACTTCTGCAAACCACTGTATGTATGTATGTATGTATGTATGTACTGTATGTATGTATGTATGTATGTATGTATGTATGCATGCATGCATGCACACAGGCTGGAGCATGCAGTTTGAAATGCTCTTTGCACAATTCTATTCTTTATGTAGGAGATAATCCAAACACAACATAAACAAAGCACAAAACAAAAGCCTAGCTCTGTCACAGAGCACTAACTAAACTTTCACAGGCCCTAAACTAACAAAGGACAGCTAAGCTGTTTTCCCGTTACAAAACACAGTCAGTTCAATGTATAATACACAGTTGTAGTATTCATTTTAGCTCCTTGCAAAAACTCACCGCTCACCCCCTCTATCTGCGGCCTCTATCTGCATCAGAAGAAACGGCAGGGCCAAGTGTAGATAAACGCAACAAAACGACAACATGTCAAAAAAATGATGTTGGTTTATTTTGTGGTCATCAATTAAGCGACAGCGATCAAATTATTATATTGAAAGACTGCTGGATACCACCGTACGCTTACAAGTTTCCCATGCCTGACGCTGTAGACCTCCAAAAAGAGAAATCACTTTTCAGGACAAATGGCTGCTGCAATATCCACGGCTATTCGGGTGGATTTTGTAAGTTCTGTTAAAGAATATATTCATTATATTTGGGAGCACGAAATTATACTTAATTTTACTTTAGTGATGAAGAAGTCGAGGGGAACTGCTCTTTGTAACACTGGAATTTGTTGCTCTTGCATTCACTGTGTATCTGCACTTGCTCTAAAACCTGAACATTCGTGGATTTAAAATATAAATTCTTCAGCACTCTCAGGCGAATTAAGAGCTATACACTCACCCACATGCCCTACTTCACCCACACCCAATGCAGACAATACTGAGTCTTACACCTGGTTCAATTACATTAATTGCAAACAATTAGCCAATATGTAACCCTTACAATAATAACCTTGTTGTATTCTCCACACGTGTATTGTCGGCTGCTTTTGGCCAACTGATGACACCTGGTGGTCAGTACATTGTTACTGCAGTTTTACATTTTCACCAGGGAATAAGGCTTTGGACCACCTTGAGTGTTTCTCAGGTTAGGGATAATGTATAGACCTATTTAAACAGAAAGGAAGTGTACAGACATTTGTACAGGCACTTCCTACTACATCCCTTTGGCTGGTGATATGCATTTCCGGTGGGGCATAATAAAAGTACTGGACTCAAGCATTTTCTTCGCCTCACACAAGAACAGATTTTTAAACATTAACTAGACAGCACCATATGTTAAGGGAGAGAAGATATAATACATATGCATCAGATCCTAAACCCTTATTTGGTGCCAAGCACAGCTGGTTTACCAAAGACGTAGAGAGAACAATCATGATCAGTGTGTGTCTGCCACATCCTCATGTACATGTTCATCTTTACCTTGTACTCCAGTGAGAAATATACTTTATGGCAAGATTCAGTTTTCAGCAACATATTCTGATCATCACTGTGCATGTATTCTTTAACATTACTCAAAGGACTGCTGCTGGCATTTGTATGACCTTGAGATAGCCTCATGATGAACACCCATATGACCTTGAAATAATAATAATAATAATAATAATAATAATAATAATAATAATAATAATAATAATAATAAAATATCCTCATGATGAACACCTGCGTGACCTTGAGATACTGCACCTTAAGGCCATTCAGCCATTTGAAGAACTTCAATTTGGTACCAGATACTTTTTAAGAGAAAGATTTGAATTGTTTTGACTGAGAGGTACAGAAAATAGTGCAAAGGCTTTTTGTATAAAGTGTAAAGGCTTTTTTTGTTAAAGAAGGAAATAGAATATCATGCATTGTTTATCAAGTACAGATCAGACTATATTGGTCCTCAAGAAGTTTAAAGTATTGTGGGAAGAACTATTTTCCATGCTAAAAATAGTTTGCTGAAAATGTTGCAAATAGGTCAGAAAGGGAACTCAACTGGCAAGGGAGTGTTCTACCAAAAACAAAAAAAGTTCAACTTTGTAAATCCAGGAAGACTAAGGGCATCACAGTGTGCTTATCTTAACTAAAATGTTTTTGCTAAAGTTGTAGAACAAATACATTTTTTATTAATTAAATTAACATATTTAGCATTTTTATTTTATATATTTTTTAGTAGTATTATTATAAAATCAATAAATAAAATTTACAAACTTATCCTGCATTCAAATTTGTTTATCTTCATTTTAATTTTTTATTCCCCACTTAGAAGTGGAACTGCTACAGGAGGTATATTTCGTGACACACCTTAAGAGGAAACTCATGAACTAGAAAAGTGACCAAGAATATACCACTGTGCTATGAACTTTGACAACAATTATGCCTCTATGTTTGGTGCCTCTTTGTTTTGAACTGTAGAACACGCCACGTGTGAAATATGAATTTGCCTTCTGGCTGCATTATTTTATTTTTTTTTTTTACACCTTTAGATGAAATATATGAAAGCATAATAGAAAATGTTACCAAGTTTGATACCTAGAATCAAAGATCAGACAGGCAAAGGGTATGTATGATTCATTATTATTATTGTGTGTGTGTGTGTGTGTGTGTCTGGTTGACTGTAGAATTTTTGTAGGTACACAATGTGCACACAATCAACATCTCTCACCATGCGAAAGCCTGATACCGTTTCTATTCCTACCCTTCCTGTGTGGAACTTCAAAGCAGGCCCTTTGAGTACCCAGTTTCACATTTAGTAATGATGTACCCAAAACAATGAAGATTTTTACTACATACTAGTGAGCCAAATGCATTGCAAAGGAAACAGGAATACAGTTTAAACAGATGGAGGAGCAGTGGTTTTACAGAAACAGTCATGTGCATCTAAATGTAACTGCTTTAAAAAAGCTGTTGCACTTTGAACAGAGTAATTTAATAAGGTGTAGTATCAAAAGTAGCAAGAATGTGAAATTTACCAGGAGTTACTGTACCACACTTGGGCATATGGGGCATTGCACAGGTCTGACCCCTTTACCAACTGGTGCTTCCCATAGTGCCCTGGGGCTACACACCATACTACATATTTCTGAACAGCTGAAGATGAAATGTGTAATATTTTCAAGGTAAGGCAGATGAAAATGTATAATATTTTCAACCGAAACACTAAAGCCACTTTTGTCTGAAATGTGTGTGATAGTACAGCAGTTAACACACCGTAACAGTACAGGTATGTATGTATTTATCATATTTATTGAAGAAATGCCGTGATTCTAAGGGCGAGGCTACAATCTCCCTTCGCTATCATTCTTGCCTACTCCAAAAATGTCCCAAAGTTCTTTTCTCCTCTCCTCCTCCACTCCGCCTCCTTTGCAGTGTCATCTTAGCATCAGAGTCTGACCTCGACTGGGGCGGCGACAACCTGGGCCAAAACTGTCTAAATCACACCTCCAAACTGTCAATTGTTACCACATTCAGTCCACAATACCTATGCGACTGGTATCTCACCCATTGAATCTTGCAAAAACAAGGCCTGACTGTAACTTTATAACGCCACTAGCACTGTTATAGTTAAGTGCTTCTTAATCATATGGCTATAGCAGTGCTATCCTTTATACAAATCCAATGAGCCTTTTAATCCATCAGTTTTAATACTGGGTTAGCACTTACTCATCAATCTGACAGGCATAACTCTCCATCTCCTTCACCATAGTCTGCAGTTTGCTGAGAATCCTCTGGTAGGCATCCAGTGTCTCAAGGTCTTCCTCCCTCAAGAGGAACCGCAGGCCGTGACCGTCCGGCCGCCCCAGACTGTGACCCGAGGGGGCTGCCATGGTGGTTATGGTGTGCTGGACGTACACCATGGGGTTCAGTTTGCCTGCAGAATACCCAAAATTAAATTATTTTACACGTGTCATGCTTATCAATCCTTTCACCCTTTACACAACATCAACTGATTTGCCATCAATCAGCACTAACATGGAAGTGGAATATGGCAACAAGTGAAGCTGTTAAAAGCAGGGCCAACAAGTATGATAATGACCCAGGGGGGGCAGAGTTCAGAACCTAACCAGCTTGGTTTGCCTCACCTAACCCTACACATTTTTCCAGCTAGGGTAAGCTCAAGAAACCAAAAAAATAAGGGTCAAGTTTTCCAGATGTCTCACGATTCATTTGTGGCCTATAGGATGAACTTGCCATTTATTTGCAACTCTATATAAAGAAATCTAGCTTATAAGCAAGAGGCTTAGTAGAGCATATCTGAAAATTAGAACACTTAAATAGGCTATAACTCTTCTGAAGTGCTCGTTAATGTTTCCACTGTTTGGTGCGAGAGGAGCTATCCCTTTAGTAAGTTAATAGGAAGAGGGAGGATTAAAATAAGTAGTGCCTTTTTCCTTTTAACTGGAGAATAATTTCCATAATCATGACAACTTTTGACGCCCTGCAAATCAAGTCACAGGAACGACTTTTCACAGCTCCACGGAGCACGCCAAGAGATGTACCTTCATAATGGCGCTGTGGTGCTCTCCAGCTGTTATGTCTATGGGAGAGTTCCTTTTTTTGTTGCAAAAGGAACAGAACTACAGTAGCCCGAAAAGACATTTGACATGAAGTTTATGTCTGCAGTCTTTAAGAAATCAAGGACTTGAGGGAATGTTTAAGAAGAGGCTTTCATGCCAAGTGTTGGCATCATGTGTAGCTCCTTAGCATGCACTTGTTTCCTGCAGAGGCAAGATTCTGGAGTTTCTTTTTTCATTTTTAAATCAAGCTTTTTGTCTTTAAAATAAACAAGGGAGTGTGTGTAGAATTTTACTGAGCTCCAGATGGCTTACGAGCTGCTCAGAAGCAAAAGGAGCTGGGTTGGGTAACAAATTCTCAATGTGTGTTTGTTCTGCATAGATTAAATAGGACAACAGGAAAACAGAACACAGATGTCAGATGAGCTTTCGTAAACACCTTCCAGTAATAGCTCAGTTCTGCCACCACCCATACTGAGCACATGGCATGAAAAAGTGTGAATAGAAGTGACAACTCAAGGATCAAATAAATGTATTTTAAATAGTTTCCCACCTGAGCGCTTCCTAATAAGGTCTGATCATTAAACAAATTGGTGTCTATGATTCCGACCCCAGATTTTTTTTCACTGTGCACCTCATTAAATACAAATAAGGTCAATTCCTGTATTTTTTTCACTAATTTTCTATAACTGCGCTATACCCACGGAGTGAGGGTTTTGTATTTGCACTTCTTGTTCATGGTCTTATTTTAACTATTTAGCTTTTTTTTAATTCTTAAACGTATGTGTTTTGCATATCTTTGTATTTGTACTTACTTGTAACTATATTTACATTGCTGTATATTGTAAAACTTTGTAACCACTGTAAGTCTGATAATGTCGCCTGCTAAGTAAATACATAATAATAACAGTGAGTAAGCCACAGTTACTGTAACTAAAAAAAACACTTAAACTGCAAAGCAAAAAACAAACAGTGAATGAACGTTAAATGTGTATTATTGAATAAAACTTACAATAAGGCAGTTTTTGTGTCTGTATGATATTGTCCTGTACAGTCATGTTGATAAACAGTCGAAAGGGAATATATGTTATAGCATTATTATAGCATTCCAGTTACAATGAACATAAGTCTTGATAAGTTTACTCTGCTTTCTAACCAATAGTTGTTTGCTACGGATCTCAGGGGCGGGTTCAGTCTGAATGTTGACAAATCAATGGCTCGGGAGGGTGGGAATAAGGAAATTCATAGAGGTTGACAGCTCTATGTGTTAACAGTGAAGCTGTATAGCTGTGACGTTTTCATATTCTGAAGATTGGTAACTTTAACCACTATTTCCTCTCCTCCACGTACCCATGTCTGGGTCGAGAGGAGGTCAGTCAAAAGTCTGAAAGCTTGCGTTTAACATTCAAAATGACTCGGGGTATTGAGCGTAACACATTACAACTTTTAATTAGAACAGTGGTTTTGTGTTTCTACCTAGCAACATGACTTGAATGTCGAAGATCCTGAAAAAATAAATCGGGTTGTTGACATTTAAGTTAATGTGAGCCATAACCGTGGCTGTAGTAATCCCACTGTGGCACTGGTACTGTAGTTTGATATTAGACACACTGCCGCATACGTTATATTGGTACACCGGTTTTTACTGCAATAATAATGGGTTGGAGGAATTCAGATCCTGTCCACCTAAACAGTATATTCAGCTGTTTAGCCTTGCTCTCCCTCACCTTGCTCTATGCTCTTGCTCACTTTCTCAAGTGTTGAGTTTTTCCGGTTGTCAAGCTGTACGCCAAAAGCACTTCCCAAGGAGGTGGTGGTTTTGGGGTAGGACACCTCCATTACGTTGATGTGGTAGTTAGTTGGGCAAAAGTCACTGCTGTGCAGCGGGGATACCTTAGTCTTGGCTTGCTTGAATGTTGGCCAGGCTCTGTTTTTCAGCACCCTGGAAAACTAATGAAAGACAAGCACATTATTTCATGCTGCGCTCCACATAAGGTTTTGGGTCATTCAGTAAATTTACTCTGCAATTTAGACACATTGTGAGTAAAATGTATTTTCTGTGAGTAAGACGCAACATTACCTTGAAGTCATGTGTGCTTTCAATACATGTTGTGCATACTTTAATGCTAACTTATGGTGTATGCATTAAATACAGCCTTACATTTTAACTGTAATGTTACTTTTAACTACTACACAAAAACATGGTCTTAAAACATAAATAATTACAGTATTGTTACTGTGGCTTTATTGTCCACAAACTATATGGCTGTGAAGCAAATACACAGAAACAGAACATACCTTTAATTTTAAAACCCCTAAAAACACCAAAGTATTTAAAAACAAAAACTCTACCAATACTCTACTAATGCAAATAAAGAAACAATAACATTGTATTGCTTCTTCATCGCCTTGCTATAGCAATATAAAGAATCCCGACTCTTTCCAAACACAGAATACTGTTTACTATATAGATTTACCTTCCAAAAAGTGGCTTGACAGGTTTGTATTTGTAGGTTAGGTTAAGGAGAACTAAGATGGTGCAGAGAAATCCAAGAATTCAGTCACAAGCATTGCAAGCGAGTGGATTCAACCGTACAGGTTTCTTTTCTTTTTTTTTTTTTTTGAAAAACCCTGACTTATTGGTCACGTGTTTCTGGCCATACCTAGGCGGGCTACAATTAGCTGTCCCGGCATTTCTATGATCCACTCTCTACATACCACATGCAGTATAGTAACAATTGACAAATGAGATGCCAGGAAACAACGAAGTACAAGAAGCTTGATAACATGCAAACTCAAGCTGTGCAGCAAAATTGCTATGTGTATTCTTTATGCATTAAATTTAAATATCATGTAATTCTATTTTTTCAATGTGTAAAACACACAGTTCGCAGCTTAACTGGAGTGCTGATTTCATGTATCTAGAAAGAAAATAACTTCGCCACATTATAACTAGGTCAAAACAAAAAAAAATGCACTCAGCATGTAATTAGATAGAATTTCAATGAAATGTCTTATTTTAATGTACCGGTCTACATTTCAATAATATGTTACTGTTGCCACTTTGTCTCTGTCACGGAGTCCAATAATAAACTTTTAAACAAGAGGGAAAGATTTTGGGAAAATAAGCATTTCTTCAATTAGTCATATAACTATCAATCAAAAAATATACTCACAGAACACATCCTTCTGTTTAAATTGGGAGAGTGCTCTACTTAAGTTTGCAGTCCATTTATTAAGTGCGTGTCAGGCGCGTCAGGTCCAATTTATTTTCACACGCGCAGTTAATTTTAGACGCGCTGTTTAAAAGTATTTTTTTTCCACAGTCAAACGGGTTTAAAAGGCCCTGCATATCAACAAAGCAGTCACTAGGCATCTCCAGCCCCGCCCCACCCTTTCGTTCGCTGTAGCTTTCACATATGCTAAGAAATAAATAATAATAATAATAATAGTCGTACATACCAATCAATCATCTCCTGATCACTCGTTTTATCACCAAACGCCTCAATAATGCGATCCAAGTCATTATTTTATTACTATAACATCTCAAAAAAGCTCTGCAAATGTCTGTGATATTCTCTGAGCGCTGATGCAGTAACAGCCAGCTTGTTTCCTTATGGCCGCCGTTATCTGATGCCAGGAGCAAGTATGACTACTCATGAGATACGCCCTTTTTTTTCGGCTTGTCTTGGCTCCTGTCGCTCCCACTCAGCCATTGAATGGTTTTCTCGGCTTTTTCTGGAGAAAAAACGACTAGAAACCCATTTTTGCGTCTTTTTGATGATGTCGGACAGGGTCCGACATTGGACCGGATAGGAATAATTGCAATGTCGGACCAGGTCCGACATAGGACCGCAAAGGGTTAAAGTCTCGTTTATTGGGTGATCTCGATATCTATCTTCATCTTTAATGTTATTTACAAATTTAGACTAAAATGCACAGATTTCTTGTATGATTTGGTACAGTATCTGATGTGTTGGCATTAATGATTTAATTGTATGCTTCTCTCTCAAAAACAATTACAGATACATTACAGAATAATTACATATTACCCAAAACCAAGCTCAGGTTTGGTAAAACTCAACAACTTTGATCACTGTTCTATTTGAAATCAAAGCTCAAAATATCTGAAAAAAAGGGGAAAATATTCTATCTCCTACAAGCACAAGTCATCTAAAAAAAAAAAGACAACAACATCATCATCATCATGTGAAGAGCGACTGTGTTTGGACTCGTATTGATCTGCCTTACCTTCCTGTAATTGGTGACTCTTCTGTTGACGTGTTCGATCCTCTCACTACACATGGTGGCAAACTTAGGCCGAAGGTCAGCTGGGATCATGTCATGTATTAAGCTCAGTTTGTGGCAGTTTTGTACAAATTGCTCATCATTTTTCGCCAGTGCTTCAAGGATCTGTTGAGAGAAAACTTGCTCATTTATCAAAAGATGTATATTTCTATAGAGCAAATGTGCACTATTCTTTTGTAAAAATGATACTAACTTAGGTAAATTACAATTAGGTAAAAACATCATAAAATAAGTTGCATGAACTTACATAGCTTCCTTGGTCCACTGAAAATGGAAAATCATTTCTTGTTAGTTGTACAACATTATTGTTTCTACTGTACTGTATTTGTTAATTAAATGTGCTGTACAGAAATTAAATCAGAACGTTGCTTTTTAAATTATGATGATTTTTGCTAATGACTCTTATAAAAATGTCTTAAGTAAAATCATAGCAAAGTGTAATAAAGCATACTGAAAACATGGTAAAGTATAGGTAAGCATTTTTAAACCCAGGGAGGTAGGGTAAAGCATATTTAAAAACATGGCAAACCACGGTAAGCGTGGATTTGAGAATACTGTAAGTAGTGGCATTCGACACACATTATAGTTACAGTATGACAATTTAAAACAAACTAAAAACCTTTCACGCAAAGATAGAACGCGGAATCATGTAAATCTTTGCTTCTTACACCTTGAAAAAGTTGATATGCCTTTTTTTTCCTGGTTTCTTGTTATTTTTTCCCTCTGCACAGCAAGGGAAAGACATATTTACATCTATATCCTTCAGCACAGAAGTAATTACAATTCTTCCCAATAACCCTCATTCTTTTCTACAGCCCAAATACTTTTCCATCACTACTGTACCTTTGCAGTTAGGCTGAAGAATCCCTTAGGTTCAACCATCTTCTCCTGCACATGGCATTTTATTCCGGCAGTGCTGTCATACTCATACACAACCCCATATTCCAGGTGAACATTATCGACCGTCAGGCTCACGTGATCCTTCTTTCCATCGATTATCGCAATAGTGTTGAATTTGTCAATCACCTCTGAAACATATAGAACAAAACAAACATGTAAATCATACTAGAGCATGCTGTTGATCTGTCTTTTTGTGTGCTAGACCATGCTATAAACAAACCTAAATAAGCTGTTGCATTGGTTAGTCGCATTACTTCACAAACATAACTTCTGGAACCACTAAAGCTCCTACCTTCTACTTTACATTCAAACACATCACCACTGCCGTCCCCAGGGGGCTTCAGACTGGCTTTCTGAAGGTCTTCTTGAGCACTTTCAGTATTGTTATAAATCCATTTTATAGAATCTTGCTGGGAAAAAAAAAAGACAAAAACGAGTACTGTTTAATTTGCTGTGACTAAAAGGTAGTTTTGCCACCCTTTTATTAGTTCTGCATATGAAAGTGGATGGCTGGTATTTAAAATCACTACATTTTTATATATTTTTACAGACAGAAACACAATAAATAGACTCTCGTGTGCTTCTAGATGTTTCATTTGCACATCATGCTCAAAGAGCCGTACTTGAAATATCTAAGCAATAGGGGTATTAAGATCTATTAGCTGTTGAAACATAACTCCACAGGTACCATTTCAAGAACCAGTTCAAAATATATACAAAAAAAACAATAGAACAGATGTAAAATTTGTGTTTAGTACATGTATTGTATTCAACTAATAAAAACAAGCTTGTCAGGTCCATCGGTAAAAATGGCATGTTTGAGCCCCAAGTGATTCAATACATTTTGATTTCACACTGACAAAAACTCAGTCTTAATTTGACTGCTAGCATTTCAAGTGTGAACTATAACTACCATAAAGTGTCTGAATATCTCTCTTCTGAGCACAGTTGAATAATGAAGGCCAATACATACAGTGCAGCGGGTGTAGTTTCTCACTCAGTATTTCACATACAGTGCTTCTAATTGGCAAAACTTTGATCCCTTGACTTCGCTGCATGACCTTGACAACATGATGTGAAAAGCAAGTCCACTGATTGGAGACTGGAGAAGTTGTGAGCTGGTAGAAGACTTACAGCACAACCAATGTATGCTCTGGTGACCTGTCATTTAGACAATCTATATACACACATTGTATGTATCATTTTCTAAACCCTTTTATTTTTCAATATAAGTCTATATATTAATGTGCTGTTGTTCTTTCAGCTTTTCGAAGTGTTTACTCCAGTCTTTAATTACCTCCTATTTTTTGAAAGAGGTAAAACACATTCATTTTACAAAACTAGATTCTTCAGCACTCAAGTTGTTTTGTTTTTTTCATTTTGTAACATTAACATACATTATTCTCCTTTTAAAAAATAGAGTTAATTAAAGAATGCAGGAAACATTTTGAACATATGGCCCAGTGTTCTCAAGTAAATCAAAGCTGAGGTACCAAATCTAAAACTTGGGCCACTAAAATCTTAGTACCTGTGTGGTTTTGTACATTGTTGTGACAAAGCCCTCTCATGAATGAAAATGTAGAGCTCTGATTGTCCAAAATGATAACGATTTTAGTGTGTCCAATTACTGTTGTTTTTCTCCCGATTTTCTCCCAATTTGGAATGTACAATTGCTTTTCCCCTCACCGCAGCAATTCCCCACATGGCTCAGGAGACCCGAAGGTTCAGTGGGCGTCCTCCCTTCCCTTTGGAGGACAAAGGCCAGTCCTGCAGGTGTCTGCCTTTGAGCGCACTGGGTGCCTTGCCAGCAGGGTTCGCTGTAGCGTGATGAGGAGAAACAGTCCCTGCCAGTTTTGTTTCCCTAGCCTAGAGTCCCAGTGAAGAACTGACTACTTCGCACAGCCAGGATGTAAACCTGCACTGTATGACTCACCCTGCGCACCATGCGGCTGCGCTTCTACCAGGTGAGCCACTCCGGGACCCCGATTTATCATTTTAATCTGGTGATGAAAATGCAGTAAATTCGAATACAAAAAAATGATATTGGCAGGTGGGACCATAAAATCCTGATTGAAGATCACAAGTTTCACAAGGACCTGCGAGAATAACATTAGGTATAAATGTGACAAATATACTTCTGACATTTGACCAAAAGTTTTAAAACGTCAATCATTCTATCTTGTGTAGAATCAGCTAAATGTGCAAGTATCAAGTGTCAGGGAAATGGGTTGTTATCATTACAGAAAAGGCCCAAAAAAAAGATCACTGACATAACCTGTACTAACCACTTCAAAGATATATAGGAGGAGCCTAACTTGACAGAAAAAAATAATACAACATTGACCTTTGACACAGGGATAAAAGGCCCTTCTCATACCCACTGGATTAGGGATATTCTGCAATCACTTAAACTGACTCAAATTCTAAAATTTCTAAAAAATCAAATTCACTCTGTGTGGCTCTACCGCAGGGTTCTATACAGCATGGCAACCCTTTCTCACCTACTTCAAGCAGCTGAGACCATCCCTCACCTGAAAAGTCTCTTCTCTCTCTATTCTCTGAAAGTAGTCTCCTTTGCTGTGCACTATCCCTGACTATTTTCCCCCTTTCTTATTGTTTTTTCTTCCCCTCCTGTTGTGCATACTTTTTGAAAGGGTGGGGGGTTGTTCAGGTGGGTGGTGGTAGGCCGAGAAGGGGAAAGTGGAAAGTTGGTGGGTTGGAGGTAGTAGGGAAGGCGACATGTTCACATCATTTGTAATTGTAATTGTTCTTAAATAATAGATCTTACATCTGACATGTTTGAAAAACCAATAAACAGAATTGAGAAAGAGATAAAAAAAATCCCTCAGTCTAACTACTAAAGGAGGATTTCAGAGTTACAAATGTTCAGGAAGATTTAGAATACCGAGTTGTATCACATAAGGCCTGACTATTATATCCTGTATTGTTTGGTTTTGGTGCCCATCTAGAGAATCCATGTGCCAATTAAATTTGCGGAGGACCAGAGAAAAAGTGAACATATTTAACTGGATTTTGATAATCCATAACTTGTAATGTCCACTTTATAAAATAAAAAAAAAAATCTCTAGAGGACATGGTTCTTTACACCAAATAAAACAACGAACCCATCTGCATGCAATTCATTAATTTGTTATTATTCCACAGAAGTAACTGTTGAGATCATTGTATGGCTTCAGCATGGCTAGTTCGAGCAGAAGACCAATCCAGCAGGAAAATGAGAAAGCAGCCCAGCCCTGAGCACCATTCAAGCAGGCAGGCAGTGAAGTCATGCCTAGCATAACTGTCAGGGCAATTCTATAGTTAAGAAACCAAAATGCGTACTTAGCGGCCAGGATGACATTATGTTTTTTTTCACTATAAAAGAGGGACCAAGCCACCCAGCAACAGGCAGGGTTTGCCTTTAGTGAATGGGCTGATCAAAACCAGAGCTCCGTCAACGATCAATGGAGCAAATTGCTAGTTTGGTACAGAAGCAAGCCGGGCTTGCACAGCTGTATTCCAAACAACCCGCAAGTTATCTTGTGGGTATAACCCTGGACACATCAGTGGTTAGCCAAAACTATTCATATTATAACTATATTGTATATTTTACGAAGTCTGTTAAGGGAAGAGTTTATCCAGGGCGACTTACAATTGTTACAAGATATCACATTATTTTTACATACAATTACATTTTTTTTTTTTTTTTACATACAATTACCCATTTTTTTTTTTTTTTTTTACTGGAGCAATCTAGGTAAAAGTACAGCAGCAGTGACCCCCACCTGGGATTGAACCCACGACCCTCCGGTCAACAGTCCAGAGCCCTAACCACTTGTGCTGTTTTATCAACTTAAATGGCACAAGAACTTAAAAATACCAATACTCAGCCATTAAAACATCACACTCACTTTGTTTTACTACTACAGTATGTTATATTATGTTCCATAAATATTTCTATTATAAAATGACAATGTTTTACCTGTGTTGGTCGCCTGTATATGCGGCACGCTGTAACATGTGCAATCACACTTGCATGGCTCTCCTTGCTGACATTAATCCCATTCACTTTGATAATACACTGTCCAGGATGCAGGCCTGCTATAGCTGCCACAGTTCCTACAAAGAATGTTTAAATAAAAGTGAACAAGGTATCTTTCAAACACTTAGCAAGCTTACAACATTATATATGTGCTCGAGTCCTGTAACTAACAATTATTTGTGTTCTTTCAGAGTCTCTTTTCTTCCTTACGTCAAGGCTTCGTATGAGCCGTTCCATACTCTAAGGGTTGAACCCGGTCGCTAACTGGCACCCAGTCGCAAGGCCGAGCCTATAACGACTCTCCGAGAAGTCAGAGGACTCTGTTTTCAGAGGCCCAGAGGCCGATAGGGCCAGCTTCGACTCCATAGGGAAGGCTCTCTTGATTGGAGTCTGGCCCATCCTTTTCTCTCTCTCTCTCTCTCTCTTTTTTCCCTGCTCTAGAGGCTGAGCCTCGAATCCTAAATTGCAAAACACTCCCTTCCTCTCGCAGCCCTGGTTCCCGCCCCGTGAATTATAATAAAGGGGTTTTGTGTTTTACTTATCTAAACTGCAGCTGATCCAAATTGTGCCACACTAGAAAGCAATTGTTTTTATATATTTGTATTGCAGTAATGTTAATAGTGGGATCTATAAATCTCACCTGAGAGAGTAATTTATTTATTTTTTTAATCCATGAGTGTTTAATCATTAAAATAGACCCCAAAGTCTTCAAAAAGACTTTAGCCAATCAGATTAAGTTTTGGGTCCATTGACATATTTCTTATCCATTTTTCCCCAAAACTAATAATTACCAAATCAGATGTAAAATAAAACTGCCTCATTAATTTAGATTCATTACATCTTTAAACTTCCCATTTAATAATGTTGAAAACCGCTTAACAAATAAACTCCAGTTTGTGGAGTACAGCTATGGCCAAATGTTTTGCATCACCTCGAATTTTAGGATCGAGACGTAATTTAAAAAAAAACAAAAAAAAAAAAACTATGAACATAAATTTAGATATTTTATTTGACATCATGTAATCAAAGAAACTACAAAATTATAAGCCATAATACTAGAGTATTTCATGTTAGATGTCACATTTTAAAATTGTTGTCAGTTTTTCATTAAGTATATGCATTATTCAGCAGGTTTCATTTGACTTTATAAAGCAAAATTAGTTAATTCTATAGGATGATGCAAAACTTTTGGCCATATCTGTACATCAAAACAAATTTCAAAAACACACATGTAAAGTATATATTATTGTTGATATTGAATTGCTTATTAAACCAAAATGCAATAAGTAGTTAGTAAATCACCACAGCGCACTATACATTTTTCCCTATACATTTGTTTCTTGGAACAATCACCTTCAAGTAGCATTCCGTCTCACGGGGACTCAAACTGCGTTTCCCATTTCAACTCAAACTCCCAAACTGACAGACGCAGCTGCACACAGAGTGATGCTGTATTAAACCACAGAATTGAATCATAGCCTTATGTGGTGCTAAATTGTCAAACAGGTTCTCTGTTAAGTGTTCTTATTAGGAACACCTGCTCACTAGTATGAAGGGAAATACAATATGTGCTTTTTTAGTCTGTGCATATGTCCTTTCCATAACAGTGAACACGTTTCACACGAGTATGAATAATGAACTGGAACTGGGTCATCTGAGAACTCCTCCAATTTGCATTCTGAATTACATATATTACATACATATAAAAAAATCTGAAAATGAGGCCCTAAGCTTATAGCAATTTGGAAACCAGGTGCTGGGTTAAGCTTGTCTAAAAGTTAAATTTCACATCTCATAAATGCGACTGATAAATGTGGAATGGGTGCAGCAACAGTGGAAGGTGGTCTTTTTAGAGGACAGTTGATTAATGGCACTCGACATTTCGATAATATCAAAATAATACTGCGGCTAATTCAGCATACTGATCTCGACATGACTTTTTTTTTTTTTAAGGTAAATAAAACATTAATGGAATAAGCATTGCTAATGTAGTGCAATGGCATTATTGTGTTTATCACCTCAGAGAAGTAGGCCTGGATTTTTCAGAACATTTCAAAGCTGCTTCAATAGAAACTCATGCTCCCTAGTGTCAGGCCACTGACAAATCTCTCTGCAAACATCTATGGTGTGGGCTGAAATTTCACTCCACAGCTCCCTATGATCTCTCAAATAATGCTTCCTGTTTACACAGCAGGAAAACAGGAAAAGGAAGTCAGGGGACAATTAACCCATTCAGCCTCAAATCGCATAATGAATAAAACATGAAAATATCCAGACTGATTATACGTTGCTAAACCACTTCAGCACAACGGAGCTCCACATGGATGAAATGCACATGTCCTGTTCACATCAACTGGATAGTATTACTGTTCAGTGTTTAACATGTGGTTTTTTTTTTGTTTTTTTTAATTATTCAAAAGTGAAATCGAGGGACTCTTCATAAATAAATAACATATATTGTGCTAATGAGAGTAATTCAAATGTGGTTATTTTGTGTCTTATCTAATCTTTGCAATAATACGTACCGTGCACATATGGTATATGACCGTCTTGTATTCATAAGCATTTGGGTGGGCAAGAGGTTGGCAAAGTGTGTGGCAAAATATGCCTGTCTCGAAATAAAATGCATAAAATAAAAAAAAAACATAACAAAAATCAAAGTTTTTTGTGCATCACCTATTCTGTTGGAAAGGTTTGCTAATACCGGCACTGCACAAATCTCTTCTATCGTAAGTGCTTTGGGATTAAAGGAAGACTTCTTCCAGGCCTCAGGCTTCTGTATTCCCCTTGTGTCAAAGGTACTCTGGATTCTCCTGAGGCACACATGTGTTGGATGCCCTCGCTGTGGTGGGGGTGCACTCTGCACAGTCCGGGAGGGACACTGCAGCTCACTTCAAAACAAAATATTAAGTTTCAAGCTACTGCCTTTGAATGCTTAACCTTCAGAGGGATTCCCAGTTCAGACAAAACATAAAATATAAAGTGTGAAAAAAGAGAAGAGCGAGGGGGTAATTTAAAAAGGGATGGCTAGTGTGTGATAAAAATGCTCTGTGAAACCACCTGCCTACTGACACTCAACTGTATATGGTAAGGCAACTTCTTTACTGTTACAGTGCTACTGAAATTCACATATGCTTGATTGAATAAGATTCTCCTTTAATAAGAGAATAACAGATAAGTTAGAGCGCCTGTAAATTCCATAAAGACCGGCTTATGTTTTCAATCCTTCCACAGTACAAACCACTCATCCAGCTACTTTTAACACAGTAGCTGTGACAGAGTGATTTACCTAGCAGGACAGCTGCATGACAGGTGTCCAAAACAAACCAAGGCCCAGAACATCTAGTGCCTTACCTCTGCCTACCGCGTGCACAACAGAAGGGCCAAAGCCACGAATCTGGAATCCAAGGCCATCCGCGGAGTCTGGGATCTTTACAGTCCTAGAGAAGACATAGGTTGTATTTTTTAGCAGTAAAGTGTGAGCTACCACTTAGCATTATGATACGTGCACACACCAACAAATATAATCAATGTTGCAATTAAATGTAATCAATAAATAAAACAACAAAAGCAAATGTATTAACTAGAAGACAAAAAAACACACACACCAAGCTGCCCTTCTATCTATGCCATTATACAGCCACCACTACTCCTTACTATGCTTTTACCACTGCAATATTTGAGATGTTTTAACTAAACTTAATTTAACTTGTAATCACACCATTTCCCACATTGTCCCTGCAAAAATATCAAGCATGCATCCTGAACAGTGAAATCTACATAGAGAAAAACAGGTTCCCACAGATAAGAATTCCCCACACTTACTCTCTTGGCTTGGTGCTCACCAGCACCCTGAGAGGCCTCCTGCTATTGAAGCACTGCTTCAGGAAACACTCCACTTCCTGGAAAGGTCTTCGGAAAACCAGATCTCCGTTGATGGCAAATATTTTCTTCCCCAGCTCCAGACCAGCCATCTCCAAGAGAATAATAATGAAAAAAAACATAAAACTTTATTTAACAAACAAAAACAAACAAACAGACAAACCATCTCAGTAACACGCACATCCTCCCACCAAGTATATAAATAACTCATGAAAGGTGTCAGTATTTTGACACATCAGGACACCATGATTGACATCCACATCACGTAGAATGACATAGCAAATATAATGCAACATTTCATCATATTTGGGAAGGCCTTAAATAGCTCAACCTACCAAATGTCAGAACTGTAAAAACATAATAATAATAATAGCAAAGCCGTAGCCAACTATGAGGCACCCGAGGCACGGGCCTTGGTTAAAATCATACTAATAATTCTCTATTTAGGCCCTTTTACAAGTTGCTTTGCCTCAAAATAAAATACATTTAATCCCTCTTTGTGTGCATATAGCACTCAGAAATAAAACCCGAAAACCAGAAACCCTAAATATCCATTCTGGTGTATTTAGAAGCATTTAAAGTAAATGGTGATATTTCAAGTTTTATTTCAGACAGTGCATGATTGACATTGAGGGTTGTGTCAAATTCATTGGGCTGTGGTTTGCATGGAGCCTCGCAGCTGGCAAATCACATTAATAGAAGTCGAATACATATTCATGAGTATAAGTCAGAACACAGCCAAACAGCCTATCAAATCGACTGGTCAGCCGAAAAGCTCGAGCTGCAACCCTCACTGGTTATGATGTGCTTACAACGCACGCAGCTAAACTCTCTCCGTCTTATCAACCCGCTTAAGTTCATTTTATTGCTGAATGCGATTTTATAATTAATATCACACAAAACTATGTATGCAAGCACTCTTGTCTTCTTGGTATTAGGATAATGACATTACTGTTCAAATTAACGTTTTATAGATAAGGATTTTAAACTAATTATAGTATCTGCAACAGATATTCTGGCATTGCTACATTTCTTATTGTCTTTTATATTGCATTTGAATGTTGCAAAGAAAAACCTACTTATTTGCACTGTACCTGCAAATTTACTAAACTTTTGTATTTAAATAAACAACATATAATAATGCCTCATATCTTTTTTCTTCCATTATAAAAACAGGCAAGTGCCTCTGTGATTTTTCATGGCCAGCTACGGCCCTGAATAGGTCACTGTATGCAAATTGCCCTTAACATAGTGCAGCTGTTCTAAAGATATAACGTGCTATATCTTTATAGCTAACAAATCATAGTCCAGATGTCATGTAAAAGTTGTTCACAATGACAATTTAGAAACACTGCATAGGAATGCCTACACTAAGTTTTCATTCCAATTGGAGTGGTTCCCGAGATACAGAGAACAGAGACACATTTATGTAGTGCGTACATAAACACAGGCACCACCCCCACAGGAGATAGTTAGTCTATCCCCACAGGAGATAGTTAGTCTATACATGTGACAAGCGATGAATAGAAAAGCAAAATGAATCCATTACTATTAAAGATAACTTCAGTTAAAAGACAACATATACATTTGTATTGTGAGTCCAAATGTGTTTGCTTTAACAACAGGGCTGCTCTTTTACATATTATTATTATTATTATTATTATTATTATTATTATTATTATTATTATTATTATTTATTTCTTAGCAGACGCCCTTATCCAGGGCGACAATCGTAAGCAAATACATTTCAAGTATCACAGTACAAGTAATAATACAATTAAGAGCAAGATAAATACAATGACTTTGGTTCATAGGCACATATGCACTGTGGCAGGGCGAAAGCCCTAAATGTAAATAGTGTGTGTGTGTGTGTGTGTGTGTGTGCGTGAATAAATGTTTGGCAGAGAGGGGGTTAAAACCCTCCCTGCCTGAATACACAGGTGGAAGTTGGCCATTCCCTAATTAGATAATTGAGTGCTAACTGGAGAATGTCCACCTGTATAAAAAGGAAGAACATCGTTTGTTTGTTGAAGGTGCATGGAAGGAGTGTAGCGTGAGTGTAGGAAACTGTTTAGACTATTCAGTGAAGGCCATTGCCCAGTCTGAACAGTAGTTTGTTTTGTAGTTTTTTTTTGTTTAAACTGTGTTAAACAAACATAAAACATTGACTATATAAATACAACAGTCACTGAAGCATGTGCATATTTTATAAGACATAAAACAAGTCCTGTGCTATAAAATGGGCAAGAAACCACTTAGTTGCAGAAAAGAGCAGTTAAATAATCTTTGTGATTACATTTAAATATGCTAATATGACTAATGCCATTTGCAGGCAGACAAGTAGTCTCACAGGTCTCTGCTGAATGGCAATGCAGCTATTATTTTACTATTCTGAATTGTAATAGGATGTTTGTTCATCTTCATGTATGTGCAAGATGCTGCTCAGCTCTGAATATGCATGCTGGCAAAGAAAAAAAAATACTTCAAAAATAGGCATTATTCTATTGGCCTATGTAAAGAAAATAATTTTTTACTTTACCTCAGCATATGATCCCTTTTCCACATACTTGACTATTGGCACTGTATTCCTGTCTTCTAAAGAAAAACCATAACCTCCTTCGCTATGTTTAATCTGTTGGGATGAAAGACATGGCTAAACATCCCAATTTAAGTTGATTTATAACCTAGAACATGTAGGTAAAAGTGTTAAAACAATACCAATTGTGTTTAAAAATAAATATTCAACAATACATAGTACATGTGAGGTTGCAGCTACTATATGACATGAGAATTTCACAAATACTATTCTACTGGCAGAAACACTACAATATTCCGGAAATACAAGTAGTGGACAAAAAAAATGGAAACACTTGGGTAAATGAGGGATACCAAGTATATTGAAAGCAAGGGCTTCTACACAGGTGTGGCTCATGCATTAATTAAGCAAATAACATCCCAGCTTAGGGTCATGTATAAAAATGCTGGACAGGCCTGGTTGCCTATAATTATGGCTAGCATGGCTGCAAGAGGAGACCTCAGTGACTTTGAAAGAGGGGTGATTGTTGGGGCGCGTTTGGCAGGAGCTTCAGTGACCAAGACAGCTCAACTTGCTGATGTTTCACGAGCAACGGTGTCTAAAGTGATGTCGGCAAAGGGCAACAGTGGGCGGAAGCGCATACTCCAGGATCGTGATATCCGTGCATTAATTCGAAGTGCAAGGCAAAACAGGCGAGCAACTGCAGATCAATTGACTGCAAATTTCAACCTGGGGCGCGAGCAGACAGTTTCATCAAAAACGGTCTGCCGAGAACTCCACAGAGCGGGATACCATTTTATTATTATTATTTATTTCTTAGCAGACGCCCTTATCCAGGGCGACTTACAATTGTTACCAGATATCACATTATTTTTACATACAATTGCCCATTTATACAGTTTTTTTTTTTGTTTTTTTTTTACTGGAGCATTCTAGGTGAAGTACCTTGCTTAAGGGTACAGCAGCAGCAGTGTCCCTCACCTGGGATTGAACACACAACCCTCCGGTCAAGATTCCAGAGCCCTAACCACTACTCCACACTGCTGCCATAGTGGCCCAACACCCTATTAAGTGGTGTTTCCATTTTTTGTCCACTACGTGTACCTTATCAATCTGTTTTTATACACAATAATAAAGACTCACTCATAATAATCCAGCTTCATGTTACTTCAACAAGAGTATCTGTGAATTTATCTATAAAATCAACACATTTTTGATGTTTCTAAAAAGAACATCCTGTCAGATACAGCTGTATGCCCCTACAGAGATGGTGTCAATGAGAACCACATGAGCTGTAAGACTGGAGGGCTCTGTGTTTAAGCTTTGCTGGCTGTTTTTAATGAAACACATTTATCACTTACCAGCAGGGACTTAGCTATGACATTTTCAACTATTTTTAAATCATGCTTCATGGGTTTGTGCTTGGTGTTTGAGCCTTCCATTTCTTCATCAGCAAAGAATCGGAACAACAACGGCTCATCCTTGAATTCACTCTTTTCCAGCACTGTATAAACATGGTTAAAACAAATAAACATCCTGCCATCAATGAGATGACAGCATTTAGAATATCTAGCTCAATGCAGCTTTTTCATTAAAAACACACATTTCACATTAGTCAACAGTCGCAGCTAATTCATTAGATATATTTCGCAAATGTTCAGTTATAAAAGGAACATAAGAAGAACATAAGAACATAAGAAAGTTTACAAACGAGAGGAGGCCATTCAACCCATCTTACTCGTTTGGTTGTAGCTTATTGATCCCAGAATCTCATCAAGCAGCTTCTTGAAGGATCCCAAGGTGTCAGCTTCAACAACATTACTGGGGAGTTGGTTCCAGACCCTCACAATTCTCTGTGTAAAAAAGTGCCTCCTATTTTCTGTTCTGAATGCCCCTTTATCTAATCTCCATTTGTGACCCCTGGTCCTTGTTTCTTTTTTCAGGTCAAAAAAGTCCCCTGGGTCGACATTGTCTGTACCTTTTAGGATTTTGAATGTTTGAATCAGATCGCCACGTAGTCTTCTTTGTTCAAGACTGAATAGATTCAATTCTTTTAGCCTGTCTGCATACGACATGCCTTTTAAACCCGGCATAATTCAGTTTTATTTGCAAGCCTTACTTTTACGTAGTCTTGCACTCTGCAGTAATTTTTCTTTTTCCTGTCATTAGCCATGCTTTGCAGCCAGTGAAATGCTTGAACCCCAAATACACTACTAAGGGTAATGACTTCGGTATAACAGTAAAGCAAGCAAACTAAGAACTATGTTTAACCTAGTATAAAATTAGATATTATTTTTTAATATCTGAATGAAAAAAATGATTTGGGGGGGGGGGGGGGGGGGGGTGTTAACATTTATTAGCAATCTTCTTGCCATCTTTCCATTAGTGCATTTATTTATATGTATATTAAGGTTTTCTCAGCTGGTGTTGGACAGGGAGGGCAGAATACTTTTTTTTTCAACATGGTCATTCAGACAAACAGTTAAAACACTGAAGAGAGCCAGTAAAAAAATATAAAAAATACAAATATACATATATTTAAAACACTGATGTACAGATAATATCAAGGAAAAGTGCAACGTTGACCGGTCATTGTGGATGGACGATTTACCAGTCAGAGACAGACAATATGGATTCTTAGAGTACTTCTGGTATCGCTTTTGTTGTCAACTAACAATGGTTGTCAGGGAACCTTTAGGTTTGAAGTCAGGAAAGGAGAATAGATTTTTTTTTTGTCAGTATTAAACAAAATCAGATTTACTAGAACAAACCAGCAAGTACTTTTTATACAGAATCATAATCGTTTTTTTCACCACAAACTGGACACTGGTAAGTGCAAAGGCTAATTTTCAGTGATGAATCAAATAATGTTTAACAGTATTAAACCTAGCAAGAACATACTGCAACTGCTCCGCACTGTAACAAAGTCTACAGAGTTTATATACTAATCTTCATGACTACCCAGTTGTATATTCAGATCATCATCATCTGTACTATGAATTGCAAACAACATGCGACTCATACAGGAATGTTCTTGTTGTGTCATTCCTTTTGTAGTGATAATCCAGTCTCTTCACTCTTACCATGGTGCATGAATCCATTGTCACAAAGTTCAACACCCAAGATTATTGCCTCCTCCCTTGTCCGGCAGTCTCCCTGGCAAAGCAAAAACACAGGTGGACGCTAAATCCACAGCTCCTACACCACACGAGCAATATGTGTGAATGTTATGCTGTTTTCCATAATTCCATGATGGGATTGATTAACACTTCAAAATGACATGTTTTACATTTCTTTTTTAAATATTAAATTACATACCGATAATCTGTACATTTTTCTTCCATGTAATGTTATAGCTTATTTTTTTATATAGCTCTGTAGAATATTATTTTGATAATTAGGATAAGTATTTATTGAAATAGTAATACTGTATATTGTCTTAATCCACCGTCTGCTTTTTATTGTTCCAATCTGTTTCTTACCTGCGCAATAAGCCAGTCTATCAACTTATTTGCCATCACCACAGATTTGTATGTTCTCAGATGGTAATCTTTATCCCTTAAAAGGCAGAGACATAATTTTGTAAGCTCTTGGTTTATTCAACAGTTTAGTAACATAAATCCCCCACCACACAATAAATTTAGCGCTTTCATTACCATGCTAAAGTAGTTCAGCATGATCTCCAGCCACTGCATGTAGAAATGTGTTACATACGGACCGATGGACAGCTTGCTCCATATACTGTACCTCCAGTTTCTGATACACCCAATAACTTGTATCCAGACTGCTGTTTCCACATTGGGTAAGCAGTATTTAATCTGAACACAACACTTTCAGTAAGCTGCATGTTCCTGCCTGTAAACATGCTTAAGAAGTTCAAAGTGGCGACAAGCAAATCCATTGTCCTGCCATGGTAAACTCATTTGTCATATTAAGCCCAATTATCACATGATGGTGTTATATTTTTTTTTTCTATACTTTCCACATTCGTGTCTTGTAACCTTTATTTGCCACTACAAGATGAATGGCTGCCAACATCTGAAGAAACCTGAATATCACAAACATTTAATTTGAACCCAAAAGCCATTATTGTGTGTACCAGCATTACAGTTGTGTGTGAGTTTGTATTAAACAGCCAGTTCCTGATCCCTGAAATTTACTATGAAATGAAGCAGTCATTTTCCCATGAACACTACATCTCCTGGGGGACATTCAGTAAGTCTGTCATACTTTTGGAAGGTTGATTACAGCAGTTTCCCTCCATCAGAAATGTGGAAAGACAGGGAGAAAAACGTCTGTGTTTTGTAAAACCAGTTCAAGTTTCAAGTTTTAGTCAGGGTTTATGGTTTAAATATACATAACGATGTTGTATAATAGCATTTTACAGCAATTTTTAAAATAGTATTTTCTTTTAGCACTCCTACAATACAATTAGTTTTGCTTGTAAATACTACTATGATATGACTGATAACACTATTTAATAGCTTCAGAAAAAAAAAAAAACACACATTTAAAATAGCTGGTTCAAATGAATAATAAAACATACCAAAACTAGTTTTCTTGAGAAACTATTAGTTAAATAAGTTGTTTCTCAGCACTTACCACAAAGCAAACATATAGCTTTAAAAATCAGATTTTTTTTCTTAAATCAGAAATAACTTGATCTTAACCACAGAGGTTGTCAAAATGAAAAATGAAAGACAAAGAGAAACACAACAGGCACCATCTGCCCAGGATTTTTGGTGTACAATATAAAATACAAATGCCAAAAAAAGGTTACAGCAGGATTTCTGGCTGACTTTGGCCCTCTTGATAACAATTGTTATATATATATATATATATATATATATATATATATATATATATATATATATATATATATATATATATAAAGACCTGATGCATTTTTTATGGGGTTACATTGCAAAACAACTTAAGGCTAGTTTTCTTTTCCTGCTGTGTCTTTTGCTTAGTGCCAATAGTTATTCAAGTACAGATTTGTTAAAATCTGAACAAAGCAGCGATCTTCAACGTCTTCAAACACAGACAGCCCATTGCAGTGCTGTGCTGGAGTGCTCTTCATTTATGTGGTGTTTTTGTGGGGAAAGAAGAGCTGCTTTACCCTTTCTAAGCCCCAATCCCATGCATTACAATCAGGAAATTCCACCCAATTAAGTTGCACTCTCAGTATCCTGAGATGCAATTACGGGTATTTCATTCTGCAGACATTTGAGCCAGCAATCAATTCAGTTTCCCTCTTAAACCTTTAAAGGACTTGATAAGCATTTCGTTTTTAAAAGAAGATTACAATCTTTCAGTGATTAGACAACTCATAAAAAATGAAGATTCAACCCCAACACCTGTCTAAAAATAATAATAATAATAATAAAACTTTGATTGGGTTTGGTGGTTCCATTTGGATGCGTTTAGGATTGAAAACCTGCAGCCCATCAAGACTAACCCCAATATATATATATATATATATATATATATATATATATATATATATATATATATATATATATATATATATATATATGCTTCCAGTGACATGTACATGTAATTAATGTAGGAATGGTTGTGAGCTGCAGGAATATGCAACAAGTATGTACTGTAGCCATGTTAACTTTCCTCATTCGTAACTGTGTTACTTGTGTAGTTTTTGGATCCACATACAGTAGTGTAATCTGATTCATGCAATCAGTGTAAAGAGTGAATGAATAAAGTTGTCCAGGGATGCAGTACAGCATATGGACATGGTTTCAATAGGTCATGGCTGGCTGGCTTCCAATACTATATTATCCAGCAAACTCTCGATACATCACAAAATACTACACTGACAAAGACAATCCGTCTTTCTCTGTCCAAAAATGTGTTCTCTCAAATGTGAAACAATGACCGGTCCCCCATTTTTATTAGTTTGTCAATATACACAATGTTCAGCCAAGAGCAAGACACTATTTATCTTGACATCAGCTCCATCATACATGTATTACGTATGAACAATTATACAAAATACAAAAAAAAGCAAATCATTCACGTTGGGCGTTGGGTGGGGAGGCCTAATATCATGGGGCCCCTGTATATTGTTGTTTATTACACAATACAACAGTTTCACTGTTTGTCATTCATCGCTAAATTACCGGTAAGTTTAATTCTGAGTTTCTTTAAAATATCTACCATCCAAAAACCACAAATATAATTCTAGTTAATCACATATACATTTTCCTCTCACCTGATCACTGGTGTAAACAGGCTATGAAGCCGGCAGAACAGCCTGACGCCCTGGGGGAATTGGAAAAAAATGGAATGAGAGAGCACAACGTTATTATTTTAGTAGGTATAGACAAAGATTAAATAGGTCTAAGAACAAGAATGATTGTTTTAAGTCTTTATCAATAATGTACCCATATGGTAACAGCTCATTTGTTGTTATTCTATGGTCTTAGCCAATGCTTAGAAGGTTTAATCTTTTCATAGGCAGAAAACACTACAAGTAGATGGTTTGGTTACCTTGGAGATGACATCCTGCATGTCACTTCTCGGATGGTACGTCCCGTCATCATATCGGAATCTGTACAACACTGGTTCAGATTTAAACTGGTGCTTATCTGTAACTGAATTAAGTGTCCAGACTTAAATTCACACACAGTAATACAATTAAAATTAAAATAAAAACAATAGAAAATAATCATCATTTTCTATATGACCAAGGTAACAGAACTTTTGGCTAAACCATTTTTTTTTTTTTTTTATTCAGAGCAAAGAGACACTTTTTTTTTTTTTTTGAGGAGTTACTGACCTTCGTGTTCCTTTCACTTATAATTCCCGATCAAAGAGTCATCATAACCTTTTATAGATTCCTTTCATTGAATAACCCTAGAAGAACAACACTGCCCCTGGATACATCGTTTACTTCAAGAATAATTTCTACATCCCTTGCTCTGTTCGGTTATACTGAACAGTATACGTGCTGACCTTATTTGAGTCATTATTTCTCCACTGAAGGGCATATTGGCAGGTTAATACAGCAGGTGAGCTCTTACTGTATGATTGTTTTTTTCTGAATGGCCTTTTCCCCACAAGAAAGCACTGCTGTGGAGGTAACTCGGTGACCATGGAGATCCAGCAACAACCAGACTATTTGAATGATTTGAGGATGAAGGTCACATTAGACAACCCATAAATATGTTTGTTGAAGAACTCAAAAGAGATGCCTAACATGTTTTTCTGCTTTATTTCTTTAAAAATGCCATGCATTCTGTTAAACCAACTATATTTCTACATAACTTTTAACTTTGTAAGCAGGTTCGTTGAAAGCTTTAGGTATACTAACACTTGCCATAACCCTTGAACAAGTACATTTATCAAGAATATGTTTCAATTCAGCTGAAGCTAGAATTAATTGTGTAACTCAGCATTAATCCAGCTTCTTTCCAGCATACAGCAAAAAAACTATTTATTAATCAATCATGTCTAATGAATCATATGGCAGCAGTTATATGAAAGAAAAAAAAACCTCAGGATTTTAATGACATTTATTGATGTTGATCACTCAGACAGTTATAATTAATTGTATGGAAAAAGGGAAGCAGCTTTGTCAGGATATGGCGTTCATGTCCATAGAAATACAAATCAGTGAAAACAGTGTGGCAAGCAAGAATGTACTCCCCAGAGCACAAACATGGTGTCTTCCTTTCTGCCTTAAAAGGAAAATGGTTAGATAACTACTTAATACAGTATGTTTAAAACATGCAAGAAGCGTCCATTCCTTTATTTTTAGTTTTATGGAAAAATTTACCAAAACTACAGTACCTAACGCTTTAGCTTTAGGTCAACACAGGAAATTATAAGTTTATTCAATTAATAGGGCACATGTTTATTTAGATTCCATAAATGATGTGTTATTAACTCTTTGAGCTAATATATATATATATATATATATAAATATAAAAATTTCTGCTTCAGCTAAAACGTTAATTGGAATGATCCCTTGGTCATAACAAATTCAGTAATGGTTTTAGTGAATGCAGGTCTCTTCCTCAGTGCAACCCTTCATTGCCTCCTTTACATTGGCCACTGTTCCTACTCACCATGGTGGATGATGCCATTTTCTAGCAGAGCCTGCCCAAGATGAACCCCTTCTTCTGGGTTGTCAACCTCTCCTATCTCCATCAGCCACGACACAAACTCACTAGTAGAATGCAAGCAACAATAAAGGGGTTGTGTTTAATTTACTGGAGGATGTTCTTTAGGAAAAGACTGTTTCATCATTAACAATAACAACAATAATAAAATGCATACCCCCATACCACAGCCACTGGAACAATTAAAGAACCATGATCCACTTTGTCAGAGTTAAATACATTTGCTGACTACTGATATAATAACACTCAATCGTAATTACGGAATGCCTGCACTATAAAAAAAATAAGTTGCATATGAAGTGTACTATTCTGTAAGTATTAGAACTGGTTCTTAAATTAATTGTAGCTAACAAAATAATTCCATAAATCTTAGCCATTTTGTAACTCCCATTAGCTACATATGCCTCCAGTGCAGGTTTAAAAGAAACACATCTTACAGCACACATGTATTTTAATTTGAAAACATGATAGCTGGTACTACTTTAGGTTAAAGGAAACTCTCAGTTTATATGGCTTTTACTTGGGTTATCTGTTTGCACTTGCTTGTACTTCCTGGGTCATTTCACCTCAACAGTGTCTTCTGGGTCAAAGCTGTCAGTCAATAGGGGAAGCAGCGGACTGGTTATTGACAGAAAAGAAGCCAGTGAGGGGGTGCAGAAAATGTCACTCTACAGGTGAAGTGACTTAGGAAGTACAAGTTTTCTTTAACCTACTGTAGTGTTGTACCAGATATCATGTTTGAAATTAAACTGTACATGCTTGCTATAACATGTGTTTCTTTTAAAACTGTACATTTGAGACCTATATAGTTAATAGGTGTGCATGGCAGACATTTTATGGAACTATTAAGTTAGCTTCGATTACTTTTAGTAAAATACATTCTACAGGTATCTTACAAGTGATAATTAACACACAACCAATATATTACACAACGCTTTATTATAGATTTGCTTGTCTGAAACTGCTGTCAAGTGGTTTTCATGCTTTTATTGAGAAACGCGTGATGGGGAAAGACAGACAGGACAAGAGATGCATTGGCTGTGTAAGATTCCTGAACTCAAAGGGGCCTTGGGAATAGTTTGTCTATGTTATACAGCAACCCAGAAAGATCAGAATTACCACAAACCATGGAATTAAGAATCAATTGTTGAAGCTAGGAAAAGGCTGAATAAAGAAGCGCAGTCGGACACGGAAAGCACATGAAAACAGCTTAAGAAAAATAACATAAATGACATGCGAACCACATTAACTATTTTTTTTTGCTTTTTTTTTCTTTGTTTACAGAATTCAGCGCTACTTGTGAATTAGAAGTAAATCAATTTGCAACTTTATTTTCTCTAAAAATAAACAACCAGAATTAGATTTTTTCCAATAGTTTTCCTTTGTTCTGTTATTAAAGCTTGGTAAACTTTTCCAATATATATATATTTTGTGATCTTAATATTATGTAACCCAATAGCTAAACACGCTAGTTATTTTTGTCATTATACATCAAACCTTTTCAGGTTTACACTTCTGACACACTTATCTTCACAGTCAAACATACACCAGAGGGATGTTTGCTTAAAACTAATGCCCTTTAACACATTTTTCTTCATAATGATTAGTTCTTGTGATCAAGACTTTAATAAACATATTATTGGTCATACTAATGGCATACAAATATGCATTGTAATTGAAAGTTGAAGACATCCAGCCTGAAACTCAACAATTTAGAATCAGTAAGCCATTCAACACATACAATTGTATCAGATTTGTCTTTTTTTCTTTCTTTAAAAGCGGTAGGACATGAACAAGAGCCTGCAGTGTCATCTTCTATAAAAGTCTCAGGGTTGTCATGAAAACAAGTTAGTTGTTGCTATGCAAATGCTATAGAATTTGGGGAGCACAGTCCCCCAGCAATATGAGCGATTGTAGTGAAAACACAATGACTGCTCCATTACATTATATTAGGGTTTTTAAGCTATGAAAGACATTCCTTTAATAGCATACAATTGGTACAGTATGTGTATTACCATCACTTTATAGGCCCTTTAAGTACTAACTAGGAGCAGTACACTCTGTGCAGATAAATGATTGATCAACAATCTCAAAACTAAGAGTGTCAATCCTTGAGGAGGTCCAAAAGCATTTAAACTAGAAAGGAAGGGGGGAGAAACCAAAAAAACAGAAGGGAGACCACATCAAAACAAAGGCAACAACTCAGGTAAGACAGCTATTAAATGTATTTATCTTAACGCTAGAAGTCTCAGAAACAAAATGTTAGAACTTGAAGCTACTGCACTAACAAGTAACTACGATGTGATAGGTGTTACAGAAACTTAGTTTTCTGAGTGTGATGGAGACGAATATAATATTAGTGGGTACACACTGCATAGGAAAGACATGCAGGACAGAAGAGGCGGAGGGGTAGCGCTATACATAAGAAATAGTCTTTCAGCCCAGGTGTTTAATCTGGACAAAGAAAACAACGCTGAATCAATATGGGTCAGAATAATGGACAAAATTTCAAAGGGCATAATAACAGAAGCATGCTATAGACTGCCAAATTCAGACGCCAAGCAAAATAATCTGTTATACAATGACATTAGAAATGCATGTAGAAAAGGAGAAGCCATACTAATGGGGGATTTCAACTTCCCCCGTATAAAATGGGAGAACCCGGTGGGGAGCACGACGGATGAAATTGAAATGGTGGAAATGACAAATGACTGCTTCTTAACACAATTTGTCAAGGCACCAACTAGAGGGGAGGCATGCCTTGATTTAGTCTTTTCAAATAATGAAGACAGAATAACTAAAACAGAGGTCAGAGAGCCATTGGCAAACTCAGACCACAACATTATTATTATTTATTTATTTATTAGCAGACGCCTTTCTCCAGGGCGACTTACAATTGTTACAAGATATCACAATATTTTTACATACAATTACATTTTTTTCCATTATTTTTACATACAATTACCCATTTATACAGTTGATTTTTTACTGGAGCAGCAGTGTCCCCCACCTGGAATTGAACCCACGACCCTCCGGTCAGGAGTCCAGAGCCCTAACCACTACTCCACACTGCTGCCCTCATGCTTTCAAAGATACAGTGTAACACAGCCATGTTCAACTGGCTGTTTCCTGGGTGTCTAACTATAGCCTTCCAGTTTTAACTTTGCTGCAAAGGTCATTCAAAATTATCTAGACAGCATTCAGAACTGGGCAGACACATGGCAAATGACATTTAATAGAGAAAAGTGTAAAGTATTGCATGCAGGCAATACAAATGTGCATTATAAATATCATATGGGAGATACTGAAATTGAAGAAGGAATCTATGAAAAAAACCTAGGAGTTTATGTTGACTCAGAAATGTATTCATCTAGACAATGTGGGGAAGCTTTAAAAAAGGCCAACAAGATGCTTAGATATACTGTGAGAAGTGTTGAATTTAAATTAAGGGAAGTAATGTTAAAACTTTACAATGCATTAGTAAGACCTCACCTAGAATATTGTGTTCAGTTCTGGTCACCTTGTTACAAAAAGGATATTGCTGCTCTAGAAAGAGTGCAAAGAAGAGCAACCAGAATTATCCCGGGTTTAAAAGGCATGTCGTATGCAGACAGGCTAAAAGAATTGAATCTATTCAGTCTTGAACAAAGAAGACTACACGATAATTTGATTCAAACATTCAAAATCCTAAAAGGTATAGACAATGTCAACCCACGGGGACCTGGGTTGACATTGGGGACCTGAAAAAAGAAACAAGGACCAGGGGTCACAAATGGAGAGTAGATAAAGGGGCATTCAGAACAGAAAATATGAGGCACTGTTTTACACAGAGAATTGTGAGGGTCTGGAACCAACTCCCCAGTAATGTTGTTGAAGCCGACACCCTGGGATCCTTCAAGAAGCTGCTTGATGAGATTCTGGGATCAATAAGCTACTAACAACCAAACGAGCAAGATGGGCTGAATGGCCTCCTCTCGTTTGTAAACTTTCTTATGTTCTTATGTTCATAAGACCGTTGTTGATAATGAGTTCTAGTGGAAGAATTTACTGGTTTCTTTTAGTATTGTTTTATGGTCACCAGTGAACTGTATCTGTTGGATAAGATGTGTGATATAAGGTACCAGTATGACAATAAGCTCTCTTACACAAGTATTTAAAGTTCTATGGATTTTCTTGTTGTTACTGCATCTTGTAAAGCGCTTTATGATGGTGGTCCACTATGAAAGGCGTCATATAAAATAAAGATTGATTGATTGATTGACAAGTCATGAAAGACAGCAATAGCACTTAACATTCCTGTTAAAAAAGTAAAGTAGTTTACAAATTCTGATTCAACATTTTTAATGTTGATTTTGTCATAGTCACTACCTTGTTTTGAAAAGTCTTATAATAAAGACATTTATATTTAATGCAAGTATGTTAACAAATTCCAAGCTCAAACTAGGACAGTGCTAAAGGTTTGATGTCAGTTTTGAGAACCACATGGTAAACAGACATAGCCTCACACATACACACCAGATGACTAACTGCAGGCTTCTTTAAGGATAGTTTAACTAATAAAAAGGTAAAAATAGCACTTTAAAGCATTTGACTTGGAAAATACAGCACAGTGAGTCTTTGCACAGCCAGGGGGCTCAGGGATATGGAAACTAAATACAGCCTACTCAAAACCCAGAGGATGCCATTGCACAACATACTCCAAGAATATTCTGTGAACTCTTACGATTCCATGGTAATGGAGATACTTCCTGCTGAAATTAGCCATCTGCAGTAGAGTCTTTCATTTTGTGACTGTATAAAAACGTAGAACATTTTCCCAGAAGTGTTCTCACAACTAACAGCTGCATTTCTGCAGGAAGAGATAAGCACTTGACACCTATTTCAACAGAAATCCTTGATCCCAAGTCCAGATCCCAAAAGCCCCATGTACAGTAGGAGGGGTTTGCAACTGTGAAGAACATGAAATGCAACAGCCAAAAAGGATGTATAATGAACAGAAAATAAAATGTCATGATATTCATCTAATTATCAGAACAATCCCCAGTGGGCAACTCAACAACATATGGAGTAAACAAACATATGGCAGTGTATAAAAGTATCTAAAAGCACGATAAAGCGAAGTGATAAATAGGGAAGCATTATTAGCAATATCAAGTGGAACAGTAGTCTAAAGAAAACATTAGTAAGGAACTGATCTCTCCCCTTTTAAAGGATAGTATAATGCTTAAAAAATCTTGTTGGCAAACCAAACATCACACAGACTGGTGTGCTTCTGGAACAGGCCCTTATGATGCGCTCATATAACAACAACGTGGCAGCATTGTAAAATCAAACGTTTAGGGAAATAGGAGACACACATTGGGAAATCATTATGCACTCACAAATACAGTCAAACTCCTTTTAATGCATTTACCTAAAGGAGTTTAACATCACCAGACTTGTAACGGGTGGAAAACGTGTGTTGATAAAACTGGAAGTTATGAATAGTTACATGTGTAACCCTACTAAACTGGTTTATTATTATTTATTCTTTCAGAAATTAAAAGTGAGTGAATCACTATTGTAAAGGGAGCATATATTAGCTTACATTGAAAACAGGGTGTAAGGGTGGGGGCAAAATGGTCTAATGGTTGTAAATGTGAAGATACACACACATATAGTGTGGCAGCACAGGGTGGCAGGGAAATTGTTATTTTTAAAACAGATAAACCCATTATAGAATGACAGAGAATTAAAGAATACAGCTGTGTACCAAATATTATATGCTGTATCTATCATGTACAGTATTATAGAAACCAAAATAAGTCGCATACCTCAATATAGCAGCCATATTGGGTCAGGTCAAGGTCACAGACACATTAAGCATATTGTACAGTGTTTATATAACCCTGCAAATTTAAAGTCAGTACCTCAAAGCATTATCTCTGTATCATCTATACTCTTACTCTTTACTGTTACAGGTATCCATATTGACGTTTTCTGTAATTAGTTGAAATCGTTCTCATCCATTTATTGTACTTAGTAGGTGCTCTTAATGGACTTTATGCTCTTTGTCGAACTCGCTCTTAAAAGTAATTACTGTATTTTTTATTTTGTTCTTATTTGAATTTGATCTTATTTTCTACTGATTTTACTGTACTTTATAACTGCTCTTATCTGTAATTTGATATTCTGTAATGTGATATTTTGTAATGTGATACTTTGTAACAATTTTAAGTCACCCTGGATAAGGGTGTCTGCTATGAAATAAATAATAATAATCTAGAAACCAAAAAGTCACATGCCCAAAATATAGGGGCCATTATGCCAGAGGTCAAAGTGATAGGCCCTGTAATATTTTGCCCGAGGGGTTTCCATAACCCTGAACCACCTCAAGTCACCGAGAGAAGGGCAGTTGGGAGATAAACACACTACTGTATACAGGGCTTCTTGGGTTTTCTGGTTCTCTTATCAAAAAGATGCTGTAGCACAGCCTAGCGAGGATGAACAGAAGGATATAAAGCCCAAGTGTACCTCCTTTGTATCAACTGTTCAAAAGCTGTTTGGAATTCTCTGTGGACTAGAACAGCAAGATATTCGAACAATTAATCCACTGTAAATTATTTCATTTCTTTATGCAGCCACAGAGAACATGTAAATTAATTACCAGCATAATTGAGATACAACGTCTCACTATGATTGCATCACAGCAATGATACAGCAAGTACGCAGCAACACAACCAAACACCGTGTTTATTTTTTCGTTAACAGGTAAAAAAAACTAAAAACTGCCAGACAAGCAAATCTCTGTTGAAATGATTATAAAAGTTTCAAGTAATTTGGGGCAGTGTTTTGGGACAGTTGGCACCTTTTTCTCTTAGTACACATATTAGCCAAATACATAATAATCTCATTAAAAAAAAAAAAAAATGCAAGGGTCTTCAATTTTCTTGATAATGCTGCAGAATGGGAGACTTCCACTGTTTTGTGGGATTCAGAAGTATCTTTTTAGAATATCTTCATGATTTATTGAGGTTTTGAGATTCAGCCAATAATACTTTAAGCAGGAAACATATATGCATGGACTTATTTTAGCAGTACTGCAATAGTTTCAAGCCAATAAACTTCAACCTTTCACCCAAGGAAGTAGATGGAAGACTAGCACCAGCCAACAATGTTATAACAAATCCTTTGAAATAATAGTGTTAGCAGAAATATTACTGCCTTCATCCATCCCCTCTTCTGTTGTGCTAAAGATCTTTTTTGCATGCTTTTTCAGGACATATTTTTCAAATACAGCATAAAAGATTTCTGGTACCCAATTACTTGTTCGTCACATGTTGGGATTGCAGTTAGACCCTTGTCCTATAACACGGGTTATCTTCAGTACAAGAAAACAGTTCCCAGTGAACATATGGTAGAGAGGGCAAGACAAAAGTAATAAAGCTTGACGCATATAGCATTTCTGAAGGATTCAATTTCCTGCATAGTGCTGCATGATTCTTTCCAAATGTTTTTGGAAACCTACCTTCCAAGGAAGCACTTTGGGAAAGTGGTGAGTTTCCGTTTCCTGTCTTTGATGAGGTGTCCTTGCTTGCACATCAAGTTGTAGAGCTTTTCTCCCTTCTCTGAAACCATCACCCAAGTATCCTGCTCCATACCCAGTCTGAGGCCTGTCGAACAACAAAAGTTTAAAAGAAAAATAAAAAACAAATCTAAATATCAATAACTAAAACACATTTTAACCCCTTGTATATAGACAATAGTTTTTCACCCCACTACAAAAAAAAAATCCCCATATACTGAAAGAGGTAAGAAAGCAATAACACACACCAGCCTGTTGAAAAGATGGTCTAATATCTACACGTCTAGGATGTTGTTTGGCATTGCAAGATGTACAGCCCAGCTGGATTTGATAACTTAAAGTCTCAGAAGAGTCTTTGCACTATTGACTGCCAGGAGAGGAGGGTACATACAGTCCATGCGGTGCCTGTACAAATGTACAATACCATACCAGATCCGGACAACAAACACTATCATCAATTGTAAGTCGCCCTGGATAAGGGCATCTGCTAAGAAATAAATAATAATAATAATAATAATAATAATAATAATAATAATAATAATAATAATCTCCAAACCCTCCAAACCTTAAACATACTTAACAGACTGGTCAAATTTTGAAAAATTATTTCCAACATACAGATTTGTAAACCATTAACTACCCACATTGTCTCTAAAGACTGCCTAGCCTTTTGGAATGGAAGCTTATTGTGTGGTCACTGAAAAAGGGTCAACCACCTGCAAGGTTCACAACCACGTCCACCTCAAAACATGAAGTTTGCCAGTGTTTTTCTTTTCTAAACGGTTAATCTGAAGTTGCCGACAGTCCTTATGAATTGTACTCATACCTTCTGTTTGTAAGATAGGGAAATGGTTTATTATTACCAGTGTTTTGTCGGATATCCTGCCAATACCTTCAAAACAAATATGCAGTGCTCATAATAGAAAATCCAGTGGAGAGGCCCAATAAAACTGGATGGAGAGAGATTCTTCTGCATCTCCTGTCCACTTGTTGTAACAATGTGGACTGAATACACTGTCTTGAGTTTACTATTATAATCCCAGATCTCAGGAAATTAAGAAATGAAGGGTAAGTTATTTTTCCCCCACAACAGCCTTTCTGTATTCCAGATGAAGATATGGATTCAATGGGATACAAGTAGGGCCGCAGAAAATTCACGATATCATGGAAATCATGTATTTGATTGCCTACCGCAAAAAATATGCATTTTATTTTCCTTACAGTATTTCACATTACTGTTCACCCCCCCCCCCCCCCCCCTGTTAATTTCATACATGTATCAAGTAGAAGCAGCGCTACAGTAGCTGTACACGGTCCTGCGTCAATGACGTGCATTGGGTTACTACGGCAACAGGGCCAAACAAATACCAGCTTCATGATTGGTGAATTCCTCATCCTCTACAATGACATTTCTACATACTATTGGACAAGGTAATCTGAATGGCAGTCTGTTCCAGGGTGTTAAAAGCATTTTTTATTTTCTATGCTAGATTAATAATTGTTATGTATTTATTTATTTTGGTATAAAGATATAGTTCATTCCACTTTGACTTTTATTGACATGACTGCATACTCACTTTTTCTCCTTTCTCGTTCTTTCAGAAAAGCCTCCAGCCACTCCTGCTTCTCCTCTGGGCTCTTTGCAATGCACACAAACCATTTGTTTTTAGCTGTATTGTGTATCTTCCAGCCATTGTACACGATGTTACCACTGCTGTGGAAGTCAGCTTAAAAAATAAACATTAAATAAATAATATATTTAAACACACACACACAAAAGTAAATGTGCACATCCCTGCAATTATTCTCTGTAATCAAATATGAATTAGAAAATGCCTTTAAAACACATATTGTACAATTGTTTTGTTTTGAAACTTTGTTGGATTATATTCATGTTTTAATCAGAATTTGAAAGTGAACAAAAAATCATTATTTTAAGATCTGACTTTTTAATGCAGCATCTTCATCAAGCTTCTGATTTTAAGTAATAATGTAAAATAATCATTTTGGTTTGCACACCAAATAGCTTAACAAAACAATGTGAAGAAACAACAGTACTAATATTAGCCATACGACAAAGCAAAGGCATTACCACAATAAACAGAAACTTCAGTAACATTTATAAAGAGGCCACATCAGACTAGAATCCTACAGTAAAACATAACAATTCCAACAATTACAAGACAATGATGCATCAATAATACAAGGGGCATACACCCATAGGAAGGACCAAAACAAAAGCTCCACTGGAAGAAGTTCCACATTACGCAACACATTAGGCTCACTGACTCCCAGTGAAACCAAACCCCTATTAATGTAAAGCATTTTGTGAGAAATCTCCCTAAACTGCTGTTTGAATTGGTAGATGTTTAGCGCCAGCAGTTGGGTCACATTTTTTAAATGATTGGCAGCCACATTAGATCAGAGGCCAATGTCTTGGACACCAACCCATTTATCATACAACCTTTATATAACACTGCAAATATGAAATCACCATCTCCTAGGCCTCAGAGATATGAGGCGCTTACACTGTGGCAGAGACAGCTCCGTAAAACTGACACGAAAGGGTTAATTTTTCTTGTAAGAAACTAGAGAAGCACAGAATACAGCTGTGTAACAAGTATAAAGCCAGTATCTCAAAGCATTTGGTCTTTTGTCATCTGGAAACCAAAACGTCACATGAATAAAACATAATCACTCTGCTAAAAACAGCAGTGTTCATATGTATGGGATTATGGTAGGAAGGTTTTGTGTACTTTTACACAATTCACAGGCAGTCTTTGTATTTTGATGTATCTAAGATACAGGGCATGCAGCACTACCATTGGAAAGACTGGTTTGTTTATTTTCTATAGAATAGAACACATTAATCTTAGAAAAAGTCAAATCCGGGGCCCACAAATTAGAAGCAAATTAAGGTTTCTACATATTTAACCAACCATCAAAGCATGTCTCCCATCCAAGATATACAAAACAGAAAGTTAGGAAAACAATGTTGTTTTCGTGCACATTCATTTTCTTAAAATATTACATACTGCAATTACACAATTTTGGAATTTGCAAAAATGTACTCCATCCTGCTAATAAACTGAGACGGGATGCTGTAAATTAAACGTATTTCTCTGCCAATGTTACTCTTGTAAAAGTACAAAGAAAGAGACACATTATTTGCATGTGTGTACAGAAACTCAATGTGTGTGTACATAAAGTCAAAACAGCGCCACATGTGCACCTCATACATGTGGCAAATGTTTTGGAACATGAAATACAGTATTTTTGCCCTTTGCCTCAGGATTAACTCTCCATAACAACTGGCATACTGTACAAATAAACTATTATTCCAGTTACTAATTAATACTAAATGAGTCATGATATGCTTTGATCTCTGAGTCAACTAGGGTACATTAATCTGAAAAAATAACTAAAAATGTATCATAAATTAACAATGTACTGTAGGTTAACTAATGTAAATGGATCAAAAATTTGAATAAAGTTAAAAAAAAGTCATTTCAAGATTTCTGAGTTATGGAACAGAACAGTACAGTACACCATTACTTTCATAAACATAAAATTATTATAAAATGTTAAAATGTGAAGCCTTTGTTCAGTAACTTTTATTGCTTATTATTGGTTATGAAAAAAACATGTACACACATATGGTACTCATGTTCTGAAGGGCTTCAGTGCATGTACTGTATTTAATTGATGAAAACCATACCAAGTTCTATAATAAACTGCACACCACGGGCCTGAAGTGCATAGGCGGTGTGTGAGTCTTTTGTTTGGGGAGGCTATTCCACACTTTTTCCCCTGCATTTATTGAACCCAACGATGTACAGTAAGATACATACACATTATATACTGTATAATTATATATATATATATATATATATATATATATATATATATATATATATATATATATATATATATATAATTAAGACTTGGATTTTGTTTTAATACTCTCTTACTACTGAGTCTGAATACTAGGTTTCATTCATTGTGTTGAGTTTGAAAAAACAGTCAGACTGACGGACACAAATAGAAGTTGAAAACTGGATTATTCTCCTGCGTCTTTTGGAGAACTTGTATAATAATTTATAGCACAAAACAGACCTCGAAACCACTCAGGGATGCTACATACTTGACTTGGGTCAAAATAAAACGAGATAAAATAAAACGTAAGTCAAACTGACGTAATCAGAAGTGCAAAAACAATACCATTCTCCTTGACTGCCTCAAAAAAAAAAAAATTGTTGAGATGCACTCATCTGCAATGAATCTTACAGTCAGGGCAATAACTCAACTATGTTATTGCTTAACAACCCATATAATTATTTGGAAACACTGGTGCATCATTCTGTAGACATTTGTGGGGAAAAAAAGCTGATCTTACCAAACCCACACATACATCTCATTTTTTTTGTATTATATTGATCAATACAAAAACATTTACCTGTCCCATCATCCATGTTCTCCACTTCCATAATTTCAGTATTGATTCGTCCACGGAACAGATAGCGGGGGCCATCTGTAGCAGCTTTGCTGTTCTTTAAACGTCTGCAATTTATAGGAATAAAGCACTTTACTCTCACGGTATCACATTGCATGTTTTACTTTGCACTTCTTAAGCTTCATGCAGTGGAAAACAAGCTCCATTGAAGGGTACAATACATATATCAACGTAAGGGGGAAGCGCTACACCAGCAAAGCCTTGCTCAAGCCAGTGATGGAAGGAAATCCATCCATTCTCCTGGGTGTGAAGAAGCAGTTCAGACTCCATCCCTTAGCAACCCTGAGCCTTGTGTGGTGGTTTTGTGATCTCCGTTCTAAATCACAAGCCAAGAAGATGTTCCCCCACAAATGAGTAATTTATATAATAAACATTAAATTCACCCATGTCCTAATCCTGAACCAATACCTTACCAAGGAAATGTCTCTTCTAAATAGTTCTAAAACTAGTATTTGAATTTGTTGATACCACAGTACATTGCTAACCATATCACTGAACAGCATTGACTGGGTATTTGATACAGATACTTAATCCCCAAAAAAGACGAAAAAAATGAAACCATCTACCTGTGTTTCTTTTTGCAATACACAAGCAGATTATCGAAAAGAAAGAACTTCCGCTCCTGGATGTTTCCTGCTGAAATTTTCATCAAGATCCCCTGCATCAGCATCTCAGTGCATGTATCAGTAATGTTAGAACCCTGAAAAACAACAAAAAACTAAAATCAGCGTTTCTTTTTTATTGTGTAAATGAAGAACAAGATAAAATTATAAAAAAAACAGATGCGTATCAGTAACACCACAAGCGAGTGTTTTAATCATAATGCCAAAGAAATGCCAGGCTCGTCTGCATTCGTGATTTTAGATCATGGCAATATCAAACAACACCACATACTGCAGCTGGTGAGGAAGATATGGCAGTCTATGCAGTTCCAAAAATAACAAACCATTCAAACTATTACAGATGGTCATCCCTGGTTTCCTCCCACATGACACACCTTTGTCATTCCTAACAATCCAATCGCTTGGCTTGGTGAGTAAAGATAATATAGGTGCCTAGGATGTTTCAACTGAACCCGACAGTAGTTTTTATTGACAGTATATAAGGCCATTATCAATGATTTACATTAACATTCAACAAAAATATATCAATGAAATTCTAGTTAAGAATATGTTGAACACACATTGTGGGTCCCAATCTAACAATAACAAACAATATGTACTTTTTTTTTAAACCTAGCCTATCGTTTCATTGTACTTTGATCCCCCTGTCAAATCTAAAAATAAACACTTTTCGCTTCCAGGGCCAACAAATGTGTTAAACATTTCCTTCTGGTAGGAAATCAGGAACTATTTCTCTCTCTCTCTCTTTCCCTTTACTTTAGAGATTATGCTGTCCAGATGAAAAACGGATTGATTTATTTTTGCAAATTAAATGGATATTAACATAAAAGTTTGTCCAGTCCCTTTTCACAACAAGGTACACTGTACATAATCTTCAAATATAAAATCTACCACAAAAAATACACTTCTGCAAATCAGTATTATTATTATTATTATTATTATTATTATTATTATTATTATTGTTAGGACCAGCTTTTATGTCTCCATCAGACACATCATACTGGTACATGCTCCTCCTGTTAAAGTCTTAAACCGCTCCTTTCCTGTTATCTTGTTTCCATCAACATCACAGTTTTACATTTAATTGATCAGGTGACCCAAGAATGTTGCATACAACACAACCATTTGTGCGAATGCTTGCATTTTTACGTGGCACGATGGCTCCTGTTACTTTCTTCAGAGTAGTAAGTGTAACTGACACGCGCTGTTGAAAGTGGAAACGGTCCAGAGATTTTCCTGGCAATCAATAAAAAGCAAAGGAGCTGTAAGTAAACGGGCCACAGCTCTTTCATGCAATACATTAATTAATTCCTGGCAAACACTAGGACCAGTATAAATGAAATAAGGAGAATAACTTATAGGGATAACTCAATTGCCATGTAGAGGCTGCTGTCTCTGTACTATGCATATTACATATGGCAATTCACCCTTTCCTTAACAAGGATTGAACATCGAAAGCCGTCCTCGTTCTGCAATGTACTGATCCCTCGGAGATCAAATGTAAAATGATGTAAATTTCTGACTATATATATATAAAAAAATTAATAATCAGTGAGGTCTCCACGCTTTCAAAAATATAGGAACTGATTGTGTTCTGCCAAAGCCACAGCCCTGGGTGCTCACAGGAATGACCATTGGCAGATACCAGGCTCGCAGCCATCTGCAGTTCCTCCCAGTAGGGGTCTTACTGCAGTTATACAAGCATCCCCAGCTGGGGACTGCAGGCCTGTAAGAAAAAGAAACACGCTGCACTAAATATTGGCACTAAGGACACAGGAATGTACTTTAAACCATGCTGGGAAGACTTTTTCACCAGTGTGGACACAAGCTTTCCTCTTAAAATCCAATTGCATATTTATAAAACAAGTGATACTACAGTTATAGGAATAGAATACTGTTTATGAAACATGTTGTTGAGTTGTCCCATATTAAATGCTCAGGGAGCAATCTGATAGCATCTTTAAGGCTAGGATTCAGTTAAAGGTATGGGGTAAAATTGAGATTTGTAGTTTGGAATAGGTTTACATGTAGATGCATTTAACTACAGAAGAAACGCCAATATGCTAAAGTAGCCTAGGCCCTGTTGGAGTGACTCCTTCCATCTAATTGTGAATCTCAGCTCCTTTGACAAGCCTCAAGGTCAGAACATATTTAGAAACAAGTCATAATTGTGAATATGATGCTGTGCAAAAAAGTAGGCAGTCTTTAAATGCACCTTTTACAAGCACACATTGTGTGTGTGTGTGTGTGTGTGTGTGTATATATATATATATATATATATATATATATATATATATATATATATATATATATATACTGTATATATTAATTCAAGTTCCATAGAAATGTTTAAATCAACATTGTTAAAAGGCCATGTCTGGCTCTTTAATGGCATACCAAAACATTTCCCCAATAAAAGTTTTACCAACTGCTTTTGATTTGCAATAGGTTTTCACTGCTTTTGATGTGGCGTAAGCCCAGGCATACTGTAGCATGCATATATTCTCACTAAAACAATGTGTTCTTTGTTTCCAATTTCAGGTTTCTAAAGCAATACAGAAAAATAGAAATATTTACAGGCTTCCTTCAACAAAAAATACCCTTGCTCAATATCAATATCTGCTCCTCAAAAAAGGAGTACATCGATCCATAGCAATTAGATACATCATTAGCTTGCAAGCTGTCACCGGGGAACAAATGTCTGGGCCTGCACATTACTTATCTTTCTCTTATGTTTACAGCTTGATGAATCAACCAGTAGTATAAAACGAATCAATAATAATCTGAGTACTAATACAGTAAATCATATCATTACATTTGTCAAGTTTTTTTGTTTTTTTTAAGTAAATAATTTTAAAATGTAATGGGGATACATATACAGAGTTTCATTTACAGGTAACCAGAGTCAGAGGCAGATAGGTAAGTGATCCTGCTTCAAGTAATTAACATTAGCTGTATTTAAGTAACATTATAAAGGTGGTCTTGTTTTAATTAGGTGATCTACTGTTTGTGATTAGTACCAGGTGAGTGTGGGTAAATTGAATAGAAGTTGATTTGCAATTTGATTGGTTTACACACAGCTTTTATCCATCTAGTTAGTATAATAGACAGCTAGCCTATTTGTGCGCGAGCCAACTGAAGAGCTTCTCTACCAAAGAGATGGGAGTCTAGCTGTGGGAGTCTAGCCAGAGAGGAGAGGCTGTTGGAGAAAATCCAAACCTAGCAGCGCTCTGGAAGATGCCAACTACTAGACAGGTCTGTACCCTCCCCCCACCGCTCCTGCTCCCACTACTACTGTACCTATCTGTCTCACTTGTCCTGCTAGGACTGACTGTCACATCCCTGTTATTCTGTCCTCTCACTCCCGTCCTCAGTCCTCTCTCTGCCGCTGCTCCCCTAACCCCTCTAACCTCATCCCTCTGAATCTCCCCCCCCTCCCACTCTCTCTGGTGCTCTCTGGAGCTGTCACTCTACTGCTAACAAAGCTGATTTCATCTCTGCCTTTGCCTCCCACCTCTCGATTTCCTTGCTCTCACTGAAACCTGGCTCTCTCCTGATAACACTAACTCCTGCTGCCCTGTCCTCTCTCTACATCCTGTCCCATACTCTGAGTCTCACTGGACGGGGAGGTGGGACTGGTTTTCTCCTCTCTCCTTCCTTACTCTTTTCTGTCCCCTCTGACCTCATCTCACTCTCTGTTAACACCTTTGAATTTCATGCTGTCCAACTAACCTCTACCTGTCAACTCCTGCTAATTGTACTGTACCGCCCCCCTGGACCTCTCACTCACTTTTTCAATGAACTCGACTAGCTCCTCTCCTCCCTCCCCTCTCAGTCTACCCCAACTGTCCTGTTAGGTAATTTCAATATCCATCTCTCCAACCCCACCCACTGCCGGATTCCTTCCTCTCCTTCACGCCTTCAACTTCTCTCTCTCCATCCCCTCCTACCCACAAAGCTGGCCATCAACTGGACCTCACCTTCTCCAGGGCCTGCTGCCCCTCCACCCTCTCTGTCACCCCTCTGGACCTCTCTGATCACTATTTCATCTCTTTTTCTCTGTCTCTCCCCTCTCCCTACTCCACCTACCCCCACTGTCAACCTCCCGTCGTAACCGCTTTCTCCCCCTCGGTCCTTGCCTCCACCGCTCTCTCTCACCTCCCTCCAATCGACTCCTTCTCCCAACTCTCTGTAGATTCTGCTACCTCCACCCTCTTCTCCTCCCTCGACTCCCTCTGTCCCCTCACCTCCTGACCTGCCCGCCCCTCCCCAACCCAAACCCTGGCTCTCCTCTGTGCTCCGCCTGCACGCGAAGACTGGCCGTATCTCCTCTACGCTCCCCTGCCTCCAGAGCCCACTCCTTCTCCACCCTCGTCCACTCTTTCCTTCTGGACAATATAGCACTCTGCCTTTAATGCACTTTAACTTGCACTTATATGCTCCCTATTTTACTGTATTTAATCCTGCACTTAACCTAATATGTAGTATTTTGTATTTCACCTGCACTCGTATCTAACCCTGATGTAATTATCAACACTGTTATCTGATCGTGAACTGCCCAGATATCAAATCATACTGTGTTTTGTATTTGCTGTTATTAGGACTGAAGTCATTGTATTTTGTAACTTGCTCTTAATTGTAATGTAATTTTGGGATGTATTTGTTGTATACAACTGTGAGTCGCCCTGGGTAAGGGTGTCTGCTAATAATAATAATAATAATAATAATAATAATAATAATAATAATAATAATATAAATCTGTATTTAACAAATATCATCGCTATTATATCTAAAAATACCGTTAGGTTACTTACCATAACCCTGGTTGCCTGAAAGAGAAGACGACCACCAAAACATTACTTATGGGATATGCCTCCTACTTGCAGGTATTTACTGAGCTCTTTGTATCAGAGCTGCCGATAGGCCCCTTCCTGGGGTGACAGCTTCGATCCCGCCTAACGAGGGATTAAACAGTTAGCCCACGGAAGCCATGTTCTCTTTTTGCATCGAACCCGTGAGAGCGACCGATGCGACCTGGCTGGTTGGTGGTCGTCTTCTCTTTCAGGGAACCAGGGTTACGGTAAGTAACCTAACGCTCCCTTTCAATTCGAAGACGACCACCAAAACATTACTTATGGGAAAGTATACCAAAGCCGTCGCGAGGGAGAAGGAATAGCAGCATATGAGGGACGCATCAGAACCGCATAACCCAAGGTTAGCAGTGCGAGCTTGCAACCTCAAGGAACCTCATGCCTAATGAAGACAAGAAAGGATCTATCACATTAAGGCGATAGAACCTGGAGAAAGTATGCGACATAGCCCAGCTAGCTGCAGTACAAATATCGGACAGCAAGGTCCCTCTGAAAAGGGCCAAAGATGTAGCCAACCCTCTGGTAGAGTGCGCGGCTCCCTGCACAGGTGGGGGCAAACCAACATTGTCATACGCAGTCGAGACTGTGTCCACAATCCAGTACGACAGTCGCTGCTTCAAGAGTAGCTGTCCTAGGGTCCATATACCGTGACAGAGAAAGATTTGGTCAGTATGACGCAGCGCTCTTGTCCTATCCATGTAACACCTCAATGCCCACACCGGGCAGAGAAAGTTCACTCCTATCCTCCTCCAAAGAAGACGGAGGTGGGTGGAAAGACTCCAGTTCAACAGACTGGTTCATGTGTACTGACAACTGTGTCTGAGAGCCCTAAGGCGGACAGACGGTCCTGTTTAGGGGCCAGACCCACAGTTGGATTCTGCCCGGTTCTGGGTGCCAGAGGGTGCGATGCGCCTGACTGAGGAGATCCATGCGCAGCGGGATCTCCCAGGGCTGGCCCTGCAGCAGCTGGCAGAGGTTTGAAAACCAGAATCTCCTGGGCCTTCTGGGGGCCACCAGGAGAACTGTCACCTTGTCTCCCCTGACCTGCAAACGTGCTTTGGGCCACTCGTGGGCTAGGGAGTCGACGCCCAGTGGACCTCCGCAGCTGCAGAGGGAGAACCACAGGGGGCAATGGGTTGTTATTATTAATTGGCTCTGGCATCATTGAGGGTGAGACCCAGCCTCAACAGATGCTTCGTCACAATCGCTGTATGAGCCACTGCTCCTTCCTGTGACTGGGACAGATCAACCAGTCATCCAGGTATTCATCACCCTGATCCCTTGCAGCCGCAAGGGAGCTAGGATGGCATCCATGCACTTTGAAAACGTGCAGGGGGCTAAAGAGAGGCTGAATGGTAGCACGGAAAACTCGAAGACGCTCCCCTGAAAGGCGAAGCGGCGATACCTCCTGTGTGCTGGACGACTAGGGACGTGCAATACGCGTCCTTTCGATCCGCTGTTATAAACCAACCATTCACCCGGCCGGACAAACTTGCAAGTACGGCAGACGCCAGGGTCTCGTTCTCTCCCATTCTAGAGTACAGGAGGGGAGCATTGAGCTTCTGAAGGAAGGCGCCACCTTCCCACAAGGCCGCAATCAAAATCGCATCATGGACTTCCTCAGCAATGCTGACATCCGGTTCTGTAACATCCCGGATGACCCCCGGTGCAGACGGGGTCAGCTCCGGGGCTGGCGTTATCGGCTGAGCCGGGGCCAGAGCAAGGGCTTGAACCTGCTGCCAGGCCAGGGGCTCCGAACGCCGCGTATGGCTCAGCCGTGCTAGCAGGAGATGTTGTGCAGGATGTGCAAGCATGGAATTTAGCCATGCATGATGTTTGTATGGCCCCAAGGGCGTTGTTTAAACACCAGAGGGTGTAGACCTGTGTATTGAAGCACTCAGGCACCAAAGGTGCAGAAGCACCGAGGACACTCAGTGAGGGAGAATACAGTACTGGTGCACCAAAGAATCGGGGCACCAAGTGCAGGTGTTATTGACCGAGGCATGGAGCGTCTAAGCACCGAGGGAGGCGAAGCACCAGAGGCACTTAGCCTTAACCTCGTGTAGTCAACACAACCCAGGGAAGCACGTAGCAATGAAATTGCAGGGGAACTCCAGAAAACGAGAGAGAGAGAGAGAGGAGAGAGAGAGAGAGAGAGCTGTTTCACACAGGCTCGATCCCAGCAACTGGACAAGGGTGTCTAGCCTGGACTACGTGCAGTCACACGCAGCCTACAGTAGAGTGGAGTGCATCAAGGCACCACATGCACCTAGTGTACTGAGCACCGAGGCTGCTATGCATACCGGGTTACTAGACATCGTGCGTACTGAGCACTGTGCACACCGAGTACCGTGCGTACACCGAGCACCACGTGCACAGAGTGTGCTATGCGCACCGAGCACCAAGCGCACCAGGAACCATATTCATCATGTGCACCGAGAGCCTCAGTGCACTGAGTGTACTGAGCACTGCGGGCGCTATGTGCACAGAGGTACTAGACACCGTGTGCACCAAGTGCACCGAGCACCGTGCACACCGAGTACTGTGTGCATCGAGCACCGTATGCACTGAGGCGCTGCGCACAGCAAGGCACTGAAGTACCACACCGAGCACAGTGCGAGCTGAGGTACCAAAGCACCGGGGGGCAGCTAATGCAGGGGTTCCTACACTGACCGCCGTGTGTAGTCACACATCTGGTCACCACGGAGACACACAGACTAAAGCCGCGGCGGGCAAGTTGAAAAACAACAGGGGGGAGAACACATTTTTTTTTTTTTTTTTTTTTTGAAGGCCCGACACACCGGGGTGGGCGACCTGAGGAAGCCGGTAAGGCCTACTCTGCAGCTAAACCACAGCACAACACAGGCAAGCTGGGTTATGCGATTAGGTCACGTAACAACAACAATACAATTTTTTATTTATTTATATTTTGCACTATTGCGCGTACGGCAGTTGGCAAAATCACTCAACAGCGGGGTTACAGCAAGGCCTAGCCCCGGTGGAGGAACTGTGTTCTCCCCAAGAGTGTAAGCCAGAAAAGACACACACACACACACTCCTTTAAATCAGTACTGCACAGGCAGTCGCACACATACGACAGACAGTAAGAAAAGGCAGCCTGCAATGCAAGCGAGGCAGGCTGCTGAAGAAAGGAGAAAAAGGGGTTTTATTTTAGAGCCGCTGATTCCACGAAAGCAGCAATCCGGCTTTCAGCATGAATGCAGGGGAACTGCAGTCGACTAAGAAAAACTCTCTTTAATTACGCTCAGTTTAAACGCAGTGGTCTGACCTTACCGTCTTGAGAAGCAAAAAGCAAACATGGCTTCCGTGGGCTGGGATCCTTCGGTACGCGGGATCAAGGACGTCACCCGAGGAAGGGGCCTATCGGCAGCTCTGATATAAAGAGCTCAGTGAATACCTGCCAATAGGAGGCATACCCCACAAGTAATGTTTTGGTTGTCGTCTTCAAATTGAAAGGGAACTATATTTCTGGAGCATAGTATTCTTATTATAGTATTAAATCTTCAGTGGCCAAACATCAGTTTAGATTGTGTGTGCATGTCTGTCTGTATCATTATAAACTGTTCTTGTCATTTATACAATGTGTTCCTTGATAACTTCTCAGTAACATCATAAACCCCTTGAGTTTCTTCCTGAATTGATTTTGTTTTGTGTAAACTTGCATTGAAGCTGTTTGTAGGACACCTATGGAAACGAGACACAGTCATTAGTGTCAAATATTTTCTTCTTTGTAAAAGGTAAGAAGTACACAGATGAAGCCACTAGCCGAAGTGCTTATCTATGTGAGTTCCTTAAAATTATTAAAGTATAAAGTAAAAAAATAAAAGCCAAATTATGTGATGCTGGTAACAGTTTTCTTTTTGTTTGAGTTTGAACTGTAATCTTTACCTCCCCTGCTTTGAGGTCTGTCATTGTCACTTAGCAGGACACTTCTTGCTGCAGCTTGCTTACATAAGCACCCTACTTGGCTTCCGCACAGAAATAGTGCCATTGGTCCAATCTCTGAATCATCCTCATTTTGTCTAGTGCTGGATCTCACTTCCAACTAAAGAATTTCAACAGCTCCACTTAGCCACGAATGGAGTTCTCTCAAATAGCCCTTCAAACAAAATCAATTATAAAACATACAATGACCTTTTGCTATTACATGGAGCATATTTTAAAATAATCTGTGTCTAATTAGTGTAGAAAAAAAATGTAAAACAAAATATGTTGCTGAATACTGGCTTAATTATCATACTAACGATAATAACAGTATGTCACAGATTTCCTTTCCATTCTTTGGAAGGCTATTAAAAGGAAAAAAAAAAAACATTCCTGCATTCTATTTAAACATGCATTATGTTAAAAATATATGCGACATGGTACAATGAGAATTTGTATAAATCTACAGTAATCATACTGTAAGTTATTATGTATATATGCATTGGGGTAGTCTGTGAGGGTGGGCATTACATTCTTATGCAGTATTTTTTTATAATCTCTGGTGAGCAATTGCTTGTTGCTTGTTGTGGGGGGGCTGATGCTACTTAGCTTATGTCAATTAGTTATTAGACAGAGAGTGAACTGCATAAAGAATTGTATTTAAAATAGTAACAACTTTGACAACTTGAACACAATTTAAAATAAGGTTTGTATGTGAGTCAATACAGAGTGCCAGTTTTGTTGTTTTTCTTCTGTTGTGGTTTCCATGGCAACTTTTTTTTTCCCCCCAGGAGGCTGAAAAAAAGGTTAGGGAGCGTGTTAAAATTACGCACGTTACAACTATTTTGCCATTTTTATGTTCACTAGTTTATTCCGAGGGTGTTTGTGTTTGCTAAAATTTCTGGTACCTTTTTGTGAGAAGTGGCTTCTCTTCAGTCAGAATCAGTGTGTATCACAAACCATCTTCGTCTATGGATGGGTGATTTTTCTTTTGGACTGAGAAACAAAACTAATGACTTCTCCAAGCACGCTTTCTTGGTGCTGAAAGAACAACTCCCCAAACAGAATCAAGAGTACAGCACAGTATCATCGTACATACCGTCGGCATGTAACATTGACCGAGCCGGCAGATAATAAACTTCCTGTATAATGCAGAAAAGCTTTACTTTAATAGACACATACAGCAGTATATCAACCCTAGATCGATCAAGCAACAGTTTGCACCTTCATATAGATTTCCCAGCTATTCGCCAAATAAATTGCTCATTGACAGTTAGCCTGTGTCTATCTGATTGCGCTGCTCTTTAAAAATGAGAGACGTTCTTTAATGAAACAAAAAAAAAAAAGAAAGAATTGTATTTTGATAACTTGCCTCCCATCCCTCGATATGAGACTGCCATTCCTCCAGGACCTCTAACTTTTCCATCTGCCTCTTTGCTTCATTGATGTTGGAACAAACATCTTTCATGACTTGGAGAGCCTCCTGCACCAGTGCGTAGTCAGTGTGTTTCTTCGGGGTCCTCTTTAACAACTCCTGGTCACACAAACAGTTACAGAACTTGGCAAGGGAATCTTGAGGAAATGTACTCAAGTGAAGTATAAATCGCTTTGGCATTTCAACTGAAATTGTTTTGCTCAGTTAAGTTATATTGATTTAGAAACACTAAAAGAAACAAATTTGACTGGAAGTTTTTTTCAACTTCTTCAATTCCTAGTTATATTGAAAAAGTAAATATGAAAAAATGGGGATATATTAATAGAGATTTATTCAATAGGTTATCAAACTTTGAATAAATGTGAGTTGGCAAATAGAGTGGAGAGTACACTGTCCAATTACAGTTTTTTTTTTTTAATTCTACAGTTATATGATGCTTTTATTAATACATATGTTTTTTTATTGCAACATATAAATTTAGTTACATGTTCTTTTTAGCAAGATAACCCTCAAACAGTTGTTCTATCATACTCTTATTTCAAAAGCTAATACAGAAAATATTACTCATATTTCCTATTGTCTAGACAGGTTCCCTTTACTGCATCACAACTGTCACTTAGCAACAAAAGCTTAATTTACATTCTACATTACATATTGTAAGTGAATCCAAACAAAAATGTCAGCACCACATCAGTCACAGTTGTTCTGTTTGCTTGTGTATCTTTTGATGACCACAACTTTGTCAAGATTTACAGACTAGAGGAGTTTGCAAGGTTTAAACAGGAGGCTGTGTGGTCCAGTGGTTAAAGAAAAGGGCTTGTAACCAGGAGGTCCCCTGTTCAAATCCCAGCTCAGCCACTGACTCATTGTGTGACCCAGAGCAAGTCACTTAACCTCCTTGTGCTCCGTCTTTTAGGTGAGACGTAATTGTAAATGGCTCTGCAGCTGATGCATAGTTCACACACCCTAGTCTCTGTAAGTCGCCTTGGATAAAGGCGTCTGCTAAATAAACAAATAATAATAATAAAGATACATTAAGCTCACTCAGTGCTGTTAGTAAAAGGTCTTTCTTCTTGTTTATTTTGTTTACATGGCCCTTCTTATTTCACAAGCATTAAATCTATCACATGAATACAGAACTTGTTTCTAGAATAATGATGGTACATACATAGTTTGCAGTTTTAAAAAATGTTTAACACATGACAAGTCAATATATTCAAACATATAGCAAAAGAAAAAACTAGAAAGATTATTATCCAACTGAATGACCTACAGGCCCATACGAATGAGCAACAGCTGCGAGAACCAACCCAACTGACGAAACCTTCACACAGCCCATTGTAACACCACAGCACACCTTTAAAAAAATAGGCAGGGAGCAATACATAATCATGATGTGTCGTGGAATACAGAAGGTGCTGACTGGCTGAAAGATCCAGAGCAGTTTATAATAAATGAATATATAAATACATATAAAAACAAATAAAAGTGAATACAATAATAGCAGGGACACGAGAGGTATAACCCACACACATACCCTCAGAAGAAGAGGATACTTGCAGATCCTTTGTATTGGAGCTACCAGATAGCCTTCAAGTGGTACATCTGTGTTCTTCCGCCCTCCTAGCAGCATGCAGTTCTGAAGTTAACAACAAAACAAACAGTCATGTCTAACCAAGTAAGATGTGGGAGACAAAGCCACTGCCTCGTATTGCTGCTTTTTTGTGTTCAAATCTCTAAGCACACCTAAAATGTGTACGTTCATAAAAGCTCTCAAACTCACAAAGGAGCAGTCTGTAGTCCTTCTATTAAACCGAAGTAAGTACATGTATATACAAAAAACAGAAAAACAACAAAATGACTTGCTACATTGAAACCTTTTACAGCAAATGTTCTATAAACTGCAATATGCGGCATTCAATACATTGTGTTTCCTACCAGTAAACATGTCCGGACAGTCCTTATTTTGTTCATTTCCAGGAGAAGCCTCTGTGCTTTTTCGTGATTGCTGCAGTACTCATCATAAATCTGAAATCTGTTCCTCTGTTAAAAAAAAAAAAAGATTTTATGAAAGTGTGTAACGTCATGTTGTTACAGCCCAGTTTGGTATTTTAAAGTCCTTTGTCCAGGCATACTGTATGTTGCATTTTCAAGTTAGTGGAGATCTTTAAATGTCCAATTTGCTGAACACACTGTACAATAATAGTTTTAGAAATCTGCGAGAGCACTTGATAGTTTCTTGTTTTGACATATATGGTTCTGTATAAAGGTGGAATTAGAATTCTAACCATCTTATGTCACTGTACATTATTTCCCAAATATATACATATATATATATATATATTTTTTTTTAATCCTTGTGGGAATTGACAGAAAGCTAAGTTATGCAGTGACAATTTCTGGCTCATAATTGCCCATGTTGTATTTCTCACCCATCTGTATCAAAATCATTGTTGTTCTCATGTGATTCAGAAAGGACAAGTCATTAATCGCTGTAAATAAATACCTCTTCCACTTACTCAAGGGCAAATGTCTTTTCTTCTAATGACACATTTTCTTTCAAAACCAATACAAATACGGTGCACCATCACTTGACCCATGCCAAGTTAGCAATCACATGACCAGGATCTGCGCGTTACCGGTCACTGACGAAAACCTGCTCAGTGCTAAAATTAAAATACAAATACAGTACAATCCACTGCTGCAGTAATAATAAAGAGAAATGGGATGTCAACAACAGGCTCATTGGGATATGCTTGAGAACAGTGATTTTGGACATAGCATTGTGGCATTATGCAAATGTTTGGACGCATACGGATTATTATACAAATGACCAAATACATTCGGAACAGCAAGGTGGGACAGTTTATGTTTTATCTTTCATGTAGTGCTGAGGTACCCTTTAAAACCTGACAATAACCATCATCACCACGGTAGTCAATTGGTTAAACAACTATAACTTCCTCAGTATGTGCCAATACTAAAAAAAAAAAACGTCCAACATTCTATGAGAAATGTTTGTCAGATAATTTAATAGGGTTCTTTTAATATTTATAAAATCACACAAAGTAATTTTTTAGGGCCTCCTTTAAGTGCATTCTACGTCCCAGCTCCGAAACACACTAAATGCATGACTGAAGTTTTATAAGTTTACATATCCCCCCCACCCCCCCCAACCAAACATCAGGATATGCACAATTCCCTAATAACGGATAAAGAAATACATTCAAAGTTAGGGGACTGAACAGTGGTTTAATTCACTAGGCTTTCATGCTGCTTCCACTGGAGGCCAGTGTTCTAATTTGGTGCAGGTCACAAGTGAAATTAGTTTTGTGGTCTAATATTCAGAGTACACAGTTATTAAAAAAAAAAAATTAACAAAAAGAGAAAAAACCTACAAACTGCAGGAAGCAGAGCCCCAGTTCATGATGTGCGCTGGTTTCAGGCTGCAGTAGCTCCTCGATCATGGACAGGAACTCTTTGTGCATCGACAGAATGTCCTCAATATTAGAAAACAACATCTGAAAAAACAATTGCGATGGGCACAAAACATGAAAATAGTGTGGCTAATGGGATATGTTTTAAATTGTGCAACAATATAATAATTGACCTATTTTCTTAAAGATCAATTCTATGTTTATAATTCTGTACATATCTACCGGTAAGTGTACCGCAACTGTGCTGTTTACAATTCCTGAAGAAACTCGCTAAGGTTAAACCACAGTGCAAATCCAAATTCCTTATTGACACCGGTTATAGTTAATTATTACTTGTATTGTAACGCTTGAAATGTTTTTGCTTACGATTGTAAGTCGCCCTGGATAAGGGCGTCTGCTAAGAAATAAATAATAATAATAATAATAATAATAATTATAATATATGGGATGTTATAGTTTTGCTTCATCTGCTAAAAAAAGAGAACCAAGAAAGCACAAAACATGTTGTGCATACTATTCAGTGAACCCAACAGCAACGTTTCCGATCTCATATCAGGGAATTGTGTTCCCATGATTCCCCAGGACAAGGAAGAAGGTAAGAGCAGAATAAACACATCAGGGTCTAATACTCAGATGCTGGTTTTTTTTGCTAGGAAAGCGTGCAACAATTAAAGACAACACAAACTTTCACAATGATGCAAATGATTAGTATAACTTGTATTGTGAGGATGGTTTTGTCATAGTCAAACGTTTGCTGGGCCTCAAAAGAAACCAGCACCGGAAAAGTATCCCTTCAGAAAGAAAACCAGAATAAACCTGTTTTTTATTTACTTCCTGTGCACATTGGGGTTACAGGAAATACACTGACAGCAACATGAGAGCATGCTGATATTTAGTTAACTGTACAGAAATAGCATATATACCATTATTATTATTATTATTATTATTATTATTATATGAACCAGGTGAAAATATGATACAATGGCAGTTAAAGTACTGACCTTAACTGTTTCTTCGGTCACATTCTTATCCATTTTTGAAGCAGCATACTGGTTTAGTCGATGAAGAAATGCCTGTATGGGAACACAAATCATAATTAAAAAGACCACATATCTGAACTGCATGCACAAATCACAGCTTTTAAAGTATTTTTCAGATAAAATAATTCCATAAATCAAGCATATCCATTTGGTATATACTCAAATGTGGGAACAGTTCAATGAAACATGCTATAGAAATAAAAAATATATATAATAGATTTACTAGGGTATATCAATTGACTGCAAAAAAAAAAAAAAAAACTTTACATTAGGGTTTCTCAGTTTGGCAGTGCCGTTTTAAAGTTTAAAGGCCAAAAACCGGGTACCTGTGCTTTCTGGGTATCCAGACATGTACAGTACAATGCACCTACATTATTGTTTTATGTACATATACACTAGTGGCTCCATTTCCTAAGTAACTACATAATTCCATCCCTTGTTTCTGGTAAAACTTTCTTGTAGTGTTTTAAATTGACCCTAAACTATCTTTGGTTTCCTTGGAGATGGTTGCGATAATACAACTTAAGGTATTTGCAATGACAGCGAGCAAAAGGCTGGCCAAGAAATCTTTGTGTATATCAAAACGGGACAAAGGATACAAAAGCTAAGCTTTTTGTATCATGGACAGATGTCTTCTGCCAGGATGAAAATTCAGTGATGAGCGCTGGTTAGTGCTACATGGTAAAATGATGCTGCAGTCACTAAAGTAATTTACTCAGGAAAGCGTACAGCTATTGCCAAAAGTTTTGCATCACCCTATAGAATTAACTAATTCTGCTTCATAACATTGTATGAAACCTACTGAATGTTACGTATTGCATTACATACCGCTTTGTAGTTTTCTATATACTTGATGAAAAACTTGAAAAATTTGACACTTCGAAATCTAACATGAAATACTGTACTGCTATTATGGTTTCCAGTAGACTTTTGGCTATATCATTTTTTGTTTGTTTGTTTCTTCGATTACATGATGTTAAATAAAAGATCTAAATTATGTTCATATAGTTTTTTTTTGGTTTTGTTTTGTTTTTAAATTATATGTCTCAATCCTAAAATTCTAGTTGATGCAAAACTTTTGACCATAGCTGTAGACAATATCCTTCTGGCCTTTGTTGAGAGGGTTTCATATTCCAAAAGATGACCCTGAATTATATCCGGAGGTTGTTTTTTTGGTCGTTAGCGCACTGTGGTGGGACCCTGGTTGGATTCCAGATTGTGATATAGGTACCTACTGTACAAATTACAATTTAGTGGCTTTTCTCTAAAGCAAATTAAATCTAAATAAATCTATAGAGCTACATGCCTCCTAGAAAAAGTATCTTGTAATACAACGTGTAAATGCACACGTTACATTTAATACATTTTACATGTCACTAAAATGTTATCCAGGAGCAAAATAGTATAAAATTGCAGCTTCACACCTTCCAATTTTAATGAATACTCATCTAATTGGTTTATCCTTTAATTAAAACAATAGAACACAGCACCGTGGTTATTTTTTAAATAGCTCTGTGCTATTGTTAGCAGCCCCCATTAAAAAGGGGAAGTCACCTGTAGCATTTTTTAATGGAAATATTTAAAACAACCTTCATTTAGCAAGCCTTCCCCAAAATGTTTAAGTTTAGGTTACAAATGGCAACAAACAGTTTACAAAAGTTATGATATACAGTAAGCATCACATTTTGAAATTTGCAGGAGATTTATCTCCCAGTTAAGTAAAAAGTATAAAACAAAGTGGATGCTCATTAAAATGCCTGCTTGTTGATTATGTAACAGAGAAGGATGAAACTGACAGTTAAAGACATTCAACCACAGCAGGAAACGATCCATTTCTTGTATTTACTCCACGCTAAGAATGCAATGATTACACTATAATCTTTGCACTACCAGCTGTAAAGTAATTTAAAAGTTATGAACTTTAAATTATGAACCACATTTAGGAACAGCGATACATAATTACATTTGTATATGAAATGTACATTGTAGTATATGTGAATTCATCTTTCCAATATGACCTTGTGTCCAACTGAACTGAGCTTCCATGATTCAAAACTGTGATATGATATCATAAACAAAAAGGGATGCAATATAGTCAGAGTATCACTAATTCCATAAGACCAAGCTAACACTTAACTTCTATGAAACATATTTGGGTAAATTCTTTTGTCGATTCTTAACAGGTCCGGCCCATTTAAATTGTCCACGACCTGAGCAGAACTCTAGTCACGTTTCACAAAAGGTGGAGTACTATATCTAGCGTGGGTATATCTAGCGTGGGATCATTTTATGTTAACCCACTCAAGTGGATAACATGCTTACTAGGACTAGTTTCCAATGTGTCTGTGTTTACATTCCAATCCAGTGGTGTCCTGCTGAAATTCAGGACCGAGCTGCGCTTCGGTCATTCAAACAATATAGCAACTTTAAAATGTCTGAAAATTTCAAATTTCTATTGATGTTTTGGACACTCATTTTCTTAAGAACAAGATTCATCTTTACCTGCAAATCCAATATCGTCTTTCAATACAAATTGTTTCCTGACGATTGGCGCTTCCCTGGTTCTCTCAGCATAAAAACGAATAATTTCTATTCTCAATGTACTTGACAAAATCATACAATTAAATGCTCCTGTTTTCTGCTGGCTCATTTTACCCAGATTAGTAGATGATGTCCCAGTTTCTTTGCTGCGTTTTCCTTCAGCAAATAAGTTCTCTCATCAACCCCTGACATGGCACTCACTCTTAATACATTTTCCAACCACTATTATCATTCCTTTTCGCTATTCATAATACTTAACCACGTTGGATACAATTCCTCTTGCCTGACTTAAAGTAGTTTTTTTATTAAACTACTATGACAAGCCATTTTGAATAACCATCTAATTATTTGTGGGTGTCCCTTTATCTCAAACCACCGTGGGAGGGAACAAACCTGTCTCCGCCACTTTTTTGATATGATATGAATATGAACTTGTCTGCACGAGACTGCCTGCTTCAAGCCGATTCTGAGCTGCTGTGCAATGGACAGTTTAAGTTCGGACGATACGGTAGTACATTTACTTATTTTTTAATACAGAAACTTCTCGCTGTTATAATGCCGACACAAACAGTAACACTAAAAAGTTTAGCAAAATAAGTGGTTTTGTTCTGAATTAAGCGGTTTGCTTTTATATCACTGAAGAAAAACAGAATTAGCTATAATAATTATAATTATAATTATTATTTATTAGCAGACGCCCTTATCCAAGGCGACTTACAATTGTTACAAGATATCACATTATTTTTACATACAATTACATTATTTGTTACACATTTTTTTCCATACAATTACCCATTTATACAGTTGGGTTTTTACTGGAGCAATCTAGGTAATGTACCTTGCTCAAGGGTACAGCAGCAGTGTCCCCACCTGGGATTGAACCCACGACCCTCCGGTCAGGAGTCCAGAGCCCTAACCACTACTCCACAGTGCTGCCCTAAAAACAAATCTCAGTTGTCCACACAATACATGTAAAGTGCACGTTTTCAGTGTACCAAACATAATTACAGTAGTACTGCATGTCCCTCAATGTCTTTCACATGGCAAGATCAAAAGCCATTCAAATATAAACCATTCATAAGGAAGTCAAAGCAATCCGTTTTTTTAGATTAGCCACAAGGGAGGGAAACTGATATGCCATTTCATAGGAGGCCTGCCCTAAAATGTCAGCTCTGTCAGCTCTCTGTGGCTAAATCCAAAATAACTTATTGTGGAAGTTACAGTGATGTGGTATTTAAAACAGTTTACTTGTTTTATTTTACTGACACATTAAAAAAAAAAAGTCACTTAGTTCAGGGGTTTGTCAGAAAGGAATACAATCAAGGCAAATGAAAGCATACAGCTCACATCTTGCATGGCCCAGACTGCAAACAACAGAAGGCATATATTATAGTAATACTGAAAACTGATAAGTATCTCTCTCTCTTTGAGAGACTCTGGAATGGGAAGGCTTCCAGGTTCCTAATTTCATTTTTTGATATCAAGCAACAAAATCAGATTCAGCCCACTCCCAAGTGGACCCAGTCTCTCATTATCAGTTCATCTCGTGGATCTTGGCCTTCCCTTTCCCTCCTCCCCTCCACAGCATTAACACCTACGCTCTTGTTTTAATGAATTTTGCAAAACATTTCCACTGTTCCTAAAACTCATCATGAACAGTTGGTGTTCTTTGTGTCAGTTGTTATTTTTTCAGTTTTTATGTGGATTGCTAGACGCAAATAACACAACAACAACAACAACAACAACAACAACAACACTACAAATGCTTCTCCCGCAAATCTGTACAAGGAGACTGGCCATTCCCAGATTACGGTACTAGTAGTCTTAACTTTTGACTTCTAAGGAACTGTCTGCATTTTAAAATGTTACCCAGTCATCTACTGCTACGTTCATTAAATATAGTCGTATGCTGTGTATCAAATTATGTAAGGAATACTTGCATAATTTCCCCAGGACATTTTTTGAATTCATTTTCACATACTCTTTTTGGCTGGATTAACAGACCCAGATTAGCACTAATATTGGACTACCTAGTGTTAATCCATCTGTGCATGTTTCAAAATGACAAGCTACTTTAAATATCTTTTTTTGACTACATGTATGTCACATTGGGCCATATTCCCAAAATTTTTTTCAAAGGACATAAAAAAAGATAGTTCGAGGATTTATATTTAACAGTACTTTGCAAAAATTTTTAATAAACTTCAAACCCTCACCAAAATAGTTGAAAAAGTGTTTCATGAATCACAGACTTGATTGAATTAAATCAAATGGGATTTAAAAAATAGTCCTTAACAAAACATTCCTGAAGTTTTATGTACAGAGCCCAATATATGCTTCGGAAGGAAATATACGTATAGAAATTTTCCACAGGTGTGTCTTCCATCTTTTGAAGTGTACTTGTAAAAACTTTTTATTATAATTGTAACCACTGTTATGCCATAGTGGTATGTTTTTGTAACTTTTCAAGTTAACTGTTCAATGTAATACTGTCTTATTTTTATGATGTAATTCATTTGTCTAGCTACCAAACCTCCATAAACCCATCTCTATATTTTTTACTAAAGTTTTTTTACTAAAGTTTTTGGCACCTCTGCTTTGTAACTTTGTAACCATCAAAAACTAATAAAAGATCACAGTAATATAGTTTGTATAATCTCTACATCTTTGGATAAACATGGTTTTACTGCATTAAAATAAACAAGTTTAGAAGACACTGTCACAAAATATATATGTGTATTGTACTGTGCATATGCGTGTGTGTCAGGAAATGACAGTCATGCTGCAAATTTGTCAAACAGGGAAAGGCATTGTGTAGAGTACTATTGTTATGTAACCAAGGATTTGAACATTTTTTTCCACAGAGGCGTGCTGACATAATTGTCGGAAGTTTGGCTATTTTCTACAGACAATCATTATCTATGTATTTGCGGGAAGCAGAGCTATTATTTTGTCAACCTGATTCAAGTGTAAACCTTTGAGACAGTTGCATATTCAGACACAATTAAACACTTCAGTGGTAATTGACTTGCGTTAATTAACTTAAGCAAGGTGTCTGTGACCAGGAAGATTTACAGACTTTATACTGTACTTAGTATAGTGTGTATATATATATATAAATATACAGTATATATATATTGTAAAAGATTCGCACCCGCTTGGGTTCGTTGCCCCTTTAAGAATCGACCCGGCACACAGAAATGGATTTTTTTTAAGCGCGTTTGCGCAATTTTTTAATAAACAGGAAACAAACAAAATACACAAAATCAAAATAACACCTAGCTCTTCTGGAGCACTAACTCGACTTTCAGGAAACACCCTGACTAACGCGGGACAGCTAAGCTGTTTACCCGTCTTCACAAACACACTGGTTTCACACAGCACTTACTTTTTCCCTTATTTGGCTACTCGGAGACAGCGCACCTACTGCCTCCTTCCACTCAGCAGCCCCGAGCAGACTGCTTGCTCTCCTTTTAAACTCCCGCACCTGGGCTTAATTTCTAATAACGCCCAGGTGCGGAAGACAATTAACAATAAAACAATAAAGCAACACAAACAAACAAAGGAACATTCTCTCGCAGGGAGGTTTTAACCCCCTCCCTGCTGTTTCTCATAACCCGCTATTTTACATATCCCCCCCCTTGTCTTTCCAAGACACCGGCCATGAGACGGCCACCTCCTCCCCTAAAACACAACCACCCACCCTCGAGTCCATAAATGTCAATTTTCGCCCTCCTCCACGGGCGAACTCGAGGGTGGATCGGTCCACGTCCTGGGTCAGCCAGGTAGGGACCGCGCACCGGCGACGAGGGACCCCACCGGTTTGTCAGGGGCGACCGGCACGACGACCGGGGCACTGGAGGCTGCAGTAGCGGGCAGAGGTCTGCAGCTGGGACCCAGTGCAGCGACGTCCGGTCAGCAAGGGGGAGCGACGCAGCGACCAGGGGGAGCGTACGCGACGTCTGGGAGCAGCACAGCGACGTCTTAATGTCCGGGAGGAGCGGAGCAGGGGACCAGGTGGAGAACTGTGCCCGATCCTGCCGACTCCTGGGCTCCAGGTCAAGTGAAGGGAGGTCCAGGCTAACCGACAGGGTGTCCAGGAGCAAGGGGTGAGGGACTGGACGCAGCGACACCGGACTGGACCGTAGGGGTGGTGGTCGGGGCTGTGGTGGAGGTACGCTCGTCACCTCCTCCCTAGGCTCCGGAAGCGGCAGCTCCTCCCCTCTGGGCTCTGGCAGCGGCAGCTCCTCCCCTCTGGGCTCTGGCAGCGGCAGCTCCTCCCCTCTGGGCTCTGGCAGCGGCAGCTCCTCCCCTCTGGGCTCTGGCAGCGGCTGCTCCTCCCCTCTGGGCTCTGGCAGCGGCAGCTCCTCCCCTCTGGGCTCTGGCAGCGGCAGCTCCTCCCCTCTGGGCTCTGGCAGCGGCAGCTCCTCCCCTCTGGGCTCTGGAAGCGGCGGCTCCTCCCCTCTGGGCTCTGGCAGCGGCGGCTCCTCCCCTCTGGGCTCCCGGGACGGCAGCTCCCACTTTTGTAGCAGCCGCTCCAGTTCCGTTGGCTCCCGCTCTTGTATTATCAACGGGGCCCCGCCCAGCTCCTGTCTCTGCCTCTTCATCTTCTTAATCTGCTCCACCTGAGCAGCGGTGTTTTTATTGAACATCTCAATTAATACTTTAAAATCCATTTGGGTCTCCAGGGGCGCCCACAATCGCTGCCACCAAATGTAAAAGATTCGCACCCGCTTGGGTTCGTTGCCCCTTTAAGAATCGACCCGGCACACAGAAATGGATTTTTTTTAAGCGCGTTTGCGCAATTTTTTAATAAACAGGAAACAAACAAAATACACAAAATCAAAATAACACCTAGCTCTTCTGGAGCACTAACTCGACTTTCAGGAAACACCCTGACTAACGCGGGACAGCTAAGCTGTTTACCCGTCTTCACAAACACACTGGTTTCACACAGCACTTACTTTTTCCCTTATTTGGCTACTCGGAGACAGCGCACCTACTGCCTCCTTCCACTCAGCAGCCCCGAGCAGACTGCTTGTTCTCCTTTTAAACTCCCGCACCTGGGCTTAATTTCTAATAACGCCCAGGTGCGGAAGACAATTAACAATAAAACAATAAAGCAACACAAACAAACAAAGGAACATTCTCTCGCAGGGAGGTTTTAACCCCCTCCCTGCTGTTTCTCATAACCCGCTATTTTACAATATATATATATATATATATATATATATATATATATATATATATATATATATATATATATATATATGACACACACACACTGTATGTATTTAAAATACAATATACATTTATTTTTATATAGCGCCCTTCCCGCCAAGGCATCCACGCCCAGAGCCCTGTACAAAGTTAAAAACAAAATAAAATAGCTAATGTATACAATACATTCTAGTTATAACCAATTATTTAAAAGCACATTTAAAAAAGTATGTTTTCAATTTAGATTTAAAAGAGTCCAGATTCAGCCTGCCTGATGGTAATCGGAATAGCAAAAAGCTCCAACTCCAGCTGCTTTAAGACGACTTTTTGGAACAATTAAAAAGTTCAGCATTTTCTGATCTCAAAGAACGACTAGGAACACACAGAGTTAGTAGTTCTTGGAGAGAGGATTGCCCTAATCCATGAAGGGCCTTATAAGTTATTACAGCAACTTTAAAATCAATTTGGTAGCTCACTGGTAACCAATGTAAAAACCCAAGCACTGAAGTAATGTGTTGAGCAGACTGGCAGCTGCGTTCTGAACAAGTTGAAGCCTTCTGTGTTAAGTGGCAGGTATACCAACAAACAAAGAATTGCAGTAGTCAAGACGAGAAGTTATAAATGCATGTATCAACATCAACGGCTGGCGAGATCTATGGACAGTGGAACACAGCAGGATCAGTTTCCTCATCAGGTCAACATATGATGTTCTTCTATCACTGCAGAACCTTAATCTATGGGTATGAGAGGAGCCGCGGAGACCTTTGTGTTCATCGCCAGCTACATTAAGACACATTTTGACAGGATGTAAGGTGGGTCTTAGCCAAGGATGGTTTACTTGGTGTCATGACCAGGTGCTGCGATGTTTGGCCTTAGCACTGGAAGACAAGCGCAGCATGACCAACAGGTTGCCACCAATGCCAGCAATATATGACACATGAAGAACATTCCTCCATCCAGGGGAGCAACCTCCAATAAAAGGTGTTAAAACCAATCCTCGCCCAGGACAACTGGAAGCTGCTAGAGACTGGAAAATGCTGGCAGATGTTGGACAACGGCTTATTTTCCCACCTGAGATTGCTACCTCTAGCTTTCGACCTAATATTGTCTTGTGGTCTGGATCAGCACGCCTTATTCACCTAGTAGTTAACAGTGCCATGGGAGGATGCTGTGGATGAGGCGTATGAAGTAAGAAACTTCGGTACTTTGAACTAGCTGCTGAAGCGGAACAGCGAGGATAGAGAGTCCAGTTTACCCAGTAGAGGTAGGTTGACGAGGATTTGTGGCACACTCCACAACCCGGTTCCTCAGAGACATCGGATTCAGTGGTCAAGAGTTACGACACACAGTGAAGAACTTATCTGAAGCAGCAGAGAGGAGCAGCAACTGGCTCTGGTTGAGACAAAAAGATTCTGGTTGGGGACCTCAAGCACAGTTTAAAAAAAAAAAAAAAAAAAAAAAAGATGCCAGATTCACTGTTGAGCCCTCTTAAGCTGTGGGCTAGTCGACAAAACACCAAGGATGGAAGGTGCCCACTTGAAGACCCCAGAGAAGTACCCTACTCAGCTCAGTCCCGGCGGTTGTCATGCTGATGGGCTAGGGAGGCCGCACTGTGGTTGATCCCTGGAGCCAGCATTACACTTCAGCCATCAACACCAGGCAGAAGGATATTTACATCATCAGATGGAAGGAAACGCAGATGGATCACATTAGTTTACAGTAAAAGAAGCTATGTCTTAGTTGGTGCTTATCTTGGCGAGAGCCAGTTTGTAGCCATCCATGATTGGATCTCAGTTAAACGCTTTGTAAGTATATTTATTGCCATATCAGCCTGCGCAGGAAATGATGCATAGATTTGTGTATCATCGCATACAAGATTAATTCTCAAACTGAACACAGTAGGGATTCAAGAAAATGCATGCACATGGATTAGGGAGTAGTTGACATGTAGAAAACAGAAAGTACTGATTAGAGGAGAAACCTCAAAATGGAGCAAGGTAACCAGTGGTGTACCACAGGGATCAGTATTAGGTCCTCTGCTTTTCCTAATCTACATTAATGATTTAGACTCTGTTATAGTAAGCAAACTTGTTAAATTTGCAGACGATACAAAAATAGGAGGAGTGGCAAACACTGTTGCAGCAGCAAAGGTCATTCAAAATGACCTAGACAGCATTCAGAACTGGGCAGACACATGGCAAATGACATTTAATACAGAAAAGTGTAAAGTATTGCATGCAGGCAATAAAAATGTGCATTATAAATATCACATGGGAGATACTTAAATTGAAAAAGGGAACTATGAAAAAGACCTAGGAGTTTATGTTGACTCAGAAATGTCTTCATCTAGACAATGTGGGGAAGCTATAAAAAAGGCCAACAAGATGCTCGGATATATTGTGAGAAGTGTTGAATTTAAATCAAGGGAAGTAATGTTAAAACTTTACAATGCATTAGTAAGACCTCACCTAGAATATTGTGTTCAGTTCTGGTCACCTCATTACAAAAAAGATATTGTCGATCTAGAAAGAATGCAAAGAAGAGCGACCAGAATTATCCCGGGTTTAAAAGGCATGTCGTATGCAGACCGGCTAAAAGAATTGAATCTATTCAGTCTTGAACAAAGAAGACTACGCGGCGATCTGATTCAAACATTCAAAATCCTAAAAGGTATAGACAATGTCGACCCAGGGGACTTTTTTGACCTGAAAAAAGAAACAAGGACCAGGGGTCACAAATGGAGATTAGATAAAGGGGCATTCAGAACAGAAGATAGGAGGCACTTTTTTACACAGAGAATTGTGAGGGTCTGGAACCAACTCCCCAGTAATGTTGTTGAAGCTGACACCCTGGGATCCTTCAAGAAGCTGCTTGATGAGATTCTGGGATCAATAAGCTACAACCAAACGAGCAAGATGGGCTGAATGGCCTCCTCTCGTTTGTAAACTTTCTTATGTTCTTATCAGCATAAAAATGAAAACCAAGATGTATGTACATGTTTTGAGAATGCCAGTAATCCAAAACATGTACACAAATAATATATACTGCTTTTTGTAAGCTTAAAAACGAAATAAACTTTATAAAGTGTATGGAAAACCCATCAAACAATGGTCTAGTTCACATCTGTTATGTACATTTCAGTTTCTCATGAACTTCAAATACATTTTTCCCCAGATACAAGATCATCCTTCTTTACTGTCTAAAGTATTTCATTCTTCCACTTCTCACAAATGTGCCATTCCTCAAGAAAACAAAAGCACACATACATGTTCAGTAAGTAAACCCTTGATGATCACTGCAGTCCATACAGTGGGGTAACCACCATAGGGGTATTCAGTTTATCTTGACAGTGGATCTAATTACTGCCATAAACACACAAAAATGGATGTTACATTTTTACTGCCTTATACATTTTTTAAACATTTGCACTATTTAGATCCACTGCCATTCCAATCAGTTGAATACAGTTTAGCCAATGGATGCCTAAATATAAATTCAATAGACTGTAGCGCTAAAAACAGATTTCACCATTATGAAAATTGCAACTGATACAGCGACTGAGATTACATGGAAATGTAGATCATTCAGATAAATCTGCTTTTGTCAAACATTGATTCGGTTGCTTCTACAGAATAAACACACTTTATCCTGAAATCTAACAAGATGATGAATTTGTTTTTTTGTAACAGAAATATTTACAGAGCAGTCACAGATGTTCCAGGAAGACACTACAATTTGAAGTCCTTAGATTGCTGACCCACTTAAATTCTCTCTGCATACAAATAAAGACATTCATTAAATCAATGGGGAGAGGTCCTTTAAAACCCAAGTACAGTAGAGTGCTGGAGCCTGATTGTATAAACAATGATCATCTATGCCACAGTTCAGCACATTCTCCATGTTTTATGATGTAGAACTACTGGACTGTGAAACGCAACACTGACCGAACGCATGCATTAAAAATGTGAGGAGAAAGAAGCTGCATTTGGACCTGAAAACTGATTCTTACATAGACAGATTCAATGCAACATAAACAGAATAGGCCATTTAAAGGTTATCTGGAAACAAAGAAAATCTAACCCTTTTTTTAATGCAATGGTACCACTGGGATTAGTGTATTTTTAACCTACTTAAATAAGCCTATAGAATTTAAATGTGTACAGGAAATATGTACTATAAAATACATCTAAGAATGTTAACATGCTGTCTTAGGACAAACTGAACTTCTCTGCAGATGGAGCAGATGGTTCTAAATCCGGAATGTATTTTATTAGTATCAGAAGGCTAGCCATTTACGTTTCTTTGATTTAAAAAAAACATGTCTCTGTCTTTATGCACCTAACCTTTCATATTATATACAGTTTACCTATATAATTTGCAGACCAACACTGAAAGCCATTCATGCATAATATGGTGTCTAGTGTGTTTCAGTGTAGCAGTTTGCAGATAAGCGGAGAAGAATACCCTTTTATTTGGCGGGTGGGGGAATTACAGCGGTTCCTTTTTCCTGCATCAAGATCCTTGCTTAGTTCAGCAGTTGCCCATGTAGAACTGTTTTTTTACTAGAGTAAATGGCCATGTTATTTTCTGTTAACTTACCCATGCTAGTAAAAATGCAAAGGTTATTCTTGGTGCATATAAGAACAACTGAAGGAATTGGCAAGACGCTTAGACTGTGTCTTCGACAAGTTTTGTGCAATCAATTTCTTTGAAATATGCCTTCCTCGATGCTATAGTAAGCATGATGTTTTTATGAGCATGGGTGTGCAATGTTTTAAGAAAAGAATATCCTCAATGGTAGTATATATTTCCATGTACTGTACCTGAAACCATTTGGTTGCAAAATTCAAACTGTTGCAAACTAGGTTCCACTTGAAATTTCAGCTTATCACACTATAGGGGTTACCCAACTATACGGACAAGGTACCATCATTTTCCAGATGAAGATAAGAGAATTATTAAGAGCTACTTTGGCACAGCACTAACGTATTGCCGTTTAGAATGGTTATTCATTATCTAGATGTGATGATTCTATCATGAATTCGCTGTATCCCTCAGGTGATTGGGAAGAATATGGTGATTCTCACACATGAGTGAAGGAAACCCCTAAACTTTGCTATGGAAATTATTCATAATGAACCCATCTTGACCTCAAAATGTCAATGGTCTTTGGAAACAAGACCTAATTCTATAAAACAGCACAGCAATATTTGTTCTTTCATGGTTTAACCTCAAAATGACTAAACAATGTACGGAATGTTTGGCAAAAGGTTTCATGGTGTTTTATACAGTACCTCAGAATTTCTGATTGAGTTTAAATTATGGATGAAACCTGACACAGATGAACCAAAACAATGTAGGTGGTGACATTATTCTCCCTCCATATAAGTAGTCAGTGGCAGAATTAGATCTAAATCCTGTGAACATATAACACCTGTTCTGCATCATTGCACTGGCTGCTTGTTAAGAGTAGGGTTGATTTTAAAAAGGGTGTTTTTGACATGTAATGTCTTGAATGGTTTGTGTAACTTGCGATCTGCGGCCTCTGGACTTTTAAGTGTCCCCAAAACCAGGCTCCATTCTATGGGTGAGAGGACTTTTTGCAGGTACACACCTAGGCTCTGGAATGCTCTCCCCATGGTAATCAAGGACTTTGGAAGTGTTTTTTTTTTTGTTTGTTTTTTGTTTAATAAACACTACACTGCCATTTTCACCTATTTAAACTTTATTTGTTTGTATGTGCTGATGTGTTTTTAACTGTAAAGAGCCTTGGGATGTTTTACATAAAAGGTGCTATATAAAATAAAGATGATTATTATTATTATTATTATTATTATTATTATTTAGTAGTAGTAGTATTATTATTATTATTATTATTATTATTATATAATGCCACATCAAAACAATGGGTGTACTTATACAACCTTTAAAAATGTAGCCAAAGCTTTGTTGGAATAAGTAAAAAGTGATACTTATTCAGAAATATTGCAGAAGAATCTGTACTTCTATCTTAACAGTGTACATAATTCTCTAATTCTTTTTTTTTGTCTTACAACTTCTTAAGTCTAGGTTGCTAATGTAACTCAGATAGGTTTCAATTAGGTAAATTTAGGTTGCTAACCAACACATTTTGCTTGGATACCACCTACTTGTGCATTGTGCCGGGTCTGTCTGACATTCTTAAGAGAAGCTGGGGGCAGTCAATAAAAAAAAGGATTGTTTTTTCTGATCGGCAACATGAATTTAAATTAAAAGCTACTGTGAAAGGACCCATCTAAGGAAACTGGGAGCAGTGCCAAACATGTATCTGTGAATGAAAAGTGTAGTCCCAGCTCCCCAATAAACCCCCGCTGCAGCCAGGGACTTGAACGGCTTCCTGCATAGTTAATGACAGGGATTGAATGCCGGTTCGTGGGATGACCCGGCTCGGGCAACTCGCCTAATCAGCATGCTTCCTTGAAGGGGACTGTTGGCTGAAGCTCCTGTCTCTGTCCTGCCTCTCTTCGCAATCCCTCACAGAGATTATCATCCAATGACCGTTCTCTCCATTGCTGTTTGAGCATAGAGCCGGTGCAATAAACAATTTGTTTAATCAATCCTCATGGTCTTTTACTGTGTTTAAGTTGGTATGATTTATTTGGCTGCTGACCCATGCAAAGATAACAGTCTGTTATTTCAGGTAAACACACTGGTTTTAGTCCAATTATTAACAGCCCCGAAGCAGTATGAATTTGAGTAATGGAATCAAGTAGTAAATCTCCCCCCTGGTATTTGCAAAGACTACATTTAAGCAAACCGCTTTAAAAGAAAATAACTATTCCCCTATACTAGTGTGTTTCCCTTGGTTTTAATGTTTAAAAAAGAAGCACTGACAAATTCTAGGACAAAATAAAACAATCATAATAAGAACCCTAGAGCCAGTTAAACTGGACTGGTTTCAATGTGAAGCATACCAGGGAGAATGGAGCAGTTAGGGTCTACATATTCATTATAAAAATGAAAAGCCTGAGAGACACTGAGAAACCAATAATTTTTTCGACAGATCCTGTGGAGTCAGAAATCTTAATTTTTAAAACCGTGGTAATTAGTTTGACAAAAGACATGTCTTCCTGCAGCACAAAGGGCTCATGGACACATTGTTTAAGTAGGAAAAGTACCAAGCATTCCCCCCATTGCCTTCACTGAAGAACAATCCCTACATTTTGTTTCTGCTGGTCCAAGAGGGCTATAATGCATAGCTCAACTGAGTCTGCTTATTTTCATCAAAATATTCTTTAAGAAACAAACATAGCTGTGTGATCTGTGGCAAATGTGTAAATCACCCTTGGATGGTCTGAATAAGATGTCACTTTTCTTCAGAAAAGTTCCCTGGAAAACCTCTACAAATCATGTTGGAAATTCCTTTGCAATCGCACTCTCTAGCCTGGCTTTGCAAGGAGCTACAATTAAGAAAACACACAGGCCAAGGCATTCAAATTATAAAACTGATTTAACTGGAGGCTTAGGGTCATAAACCCTGGATTCATTCCACCCTCTCCTTAACTCTAGAGACATGATTCCATTAATTTCTCTAAGTTGTTCTATACTGCAGACCTCTACCACTATTGCAGTAGAAAATATAACTTCATCAAACCAGTACATTCAATGCAAGTCTATATACGCCTATTTTTATTTTTCACCCAGTTTCAAAAGACAAGACATGATGCCACAATGTACAAGGTAAGGACCCCACTTTAACACCTCTACCCCACTACTGATCACCCACCATTGGCATACTATCATAAGGAGTGCTGTTTAACCGATATATAAATGACACCACATACAGTTAGTAATCAGTACACTGAAGAAGGCAGTAGCCAAAACGTTTGTCTACTTGATTGTTTCTTGTATGTTTGACCTTAGATTTCATTTTTTAAAGTTAATCCTCGCGCCAAGTTATCAGCAAAGCATGAGAACTGTCAGACTCTCTGTACAGCAAGGTTAGTTGACGTGTTTTCAGGGTACTGGCGCAGCAAAAGTAAATCAGCCAAAAGCATAATTTCACTTTTCATTTGTAGTTCTCAACACTCTGAGGTGATATGTAGAAATGTCATACAGTAAGAGAAATAAGTCGCCAAAGCAAGGTACAAATGTCCTCCTTTTTCTCCCAACTTTTTTTTTTTTTTTGCAGATTTTTGCAGACCCCAGGCACTTTATTATTTGTTTATTTAGCAGACGCCTTTATCCAAGGCGACTTACAGAGACTAGGGTGTGTGAACTATGCATCAGCTGCACAGTCACTTACAATTACATCTCACCCGAAAGACGGAGCACAAGGAGGTTAAGTGACTTGCTCAGGGTCACACAATGAGTCAGTGGCTGAGGTGGGATTTGAACCGGGGACCTTCTGGTTACAAGCCCGTTTCTTTAACCACTGGACCACACAGCCTCCTTTTATCATGCATATGTATATTACAGGACATTTAAGTTTAAGGACAATTAACTTGTTTTGTCAACACGAAATATACTAGGGAACGCATTTATTTTGAGGTATGTATCATTTATATTAAAATGATTTATTGATATTAAGTCGCACGTAGAAAAAAAGACCCCAGGGAGTTTTATCCACGCATATGTATATCTGAAACAAAAACACATTGGAAATGTGAAAAAAACGCCAAGTTACCAATGCGTTTAATCTGCTTTTATTGTGCCTGAAAAACACAAGCCAAGTCAGTAGAAACAATTGGGGCAACCTTGGCCCCCATCGGTTTTACAGTTGTGCATATTTGCTTTGTGCTGGCAAGGCTGCCCCAATGGTTTCTTGAAACTTGGCTTGTTTTTTTGATATCTCTACTTTAAATGTCTGGGCACTTTTGGTAACTTGTGTTTTTGTTTCAGATGATAAACACAAGGACAGCCTACACAGATTTGAGAACATTGCTTATTTTCAATAGCAAAGGTGCCTAGAAATAATAGCCTTGCACTTTCATTCCCTGTCTTTTTTTATCATCCTGTTCACCTCCAATTTTCAAACCACAAAAATACTACATAGGAACGTGTTGCGTTTAACTGACTAAGGGGTGTTTAGAATTATTCTCACTCAAATCGCAGGTACAAAATGTATTAAGTTACATAGATGTGAATATCAACTTCTTTTCAGATTGTTCTACAAGAGTTAAGGCCATTGCACACTGGATCCGATAACGCATCCAAATTTAACAAGCGTCTAAACCTATTGTACCTTGCAGACTGAGTCTTTATCCTCGGCAAACGTCACGTCCAGTCTTGATCTGAATGAAGTAGTGTCAAAGCCAGGGTTTCAGCCTGTTATCTATCAATCTTTTTCTGAAAAGTGTAGTTTCCTTTTTGCAAACCCTATTACTCCAACATAGTTTCTTTCTTTTTAAAAACAGTAACAATATATTTGTACCATAACATGATTAAATGAAATTATCTACAATGTTAAAATAAACATTCCATTAATTAATTCATTTACATAATTGTGTACTTTGTTATTGTTTACATTGTGTAATTGTTTCTTCAATCTGAATTTCCTAGCTTTGTGAAATGCCCGCACACAGTGCTGTTACACATATCACCCACTGCACTCCTGACACCCAGTCTTGCGAAGTCCAGCTGGATGTCATTTTGTCTCTCTGCACTATTTGTTATTATTTATTAAAAGAGAGGAATAAACCCACCAGGACCAGATTAGGACCTAAATTTTCTTTGTTGTTCTGTTGGCAACAGTAAAATAGAATCTGAAACTGTAATAATACAAAAGAAATTAAATTCGTTGACAGAAGTAATCCTCAATATAGCTAGATAATTGGACGTAAGAGTTCTTCAACACTAACTGGCTTTTCAAAAGTAATGTCGCACAGTTCTTTTGGATACCTCCAAGCGGGCAATGATTACAAGCTTCCCTAGCAATCTCAGCAGTTTCTAGCAAGCTGTTTTGTTTAGGCTGTTTCACTTTTGATGTCTACTCTTCAAAAATCAGGGCTCTCCAACACTCAGAAAATTGACTGATAATGAGTGCGGCAGGGTAACTGGGGTGCTTATTGAGGTGCTACCACTGAAACTGTGTTTTCCATTCATAGTTCACTTCTCACAAAGCAGTGTATTTAGGTGACTTCTTTCAGTGTGATCTGTTGTCACGTTTATAGTTTTGTTAGTAAAGAATGTCAATTTTTTTCGTTAAACCAATATATTTATTTTACTTACAGAACCCTTTAAAGCCTAGTGTCAGTCTCATAAAAACTTGGCTCAAGGGAAACCAAGTGTGAGAAGGAACAGCAGCAGACTGTGCACAGGAAATAGCATGCACAATGTAAAGAAGGGTAGGTCCAGGAAGGAAGGAAATCTTTGCCGTAAAGGACACCAAAACAGATCTTTAGAAAGCTTTAATTCATAAAGAAAAGCAGCACTTTTACGGAGAGATACCACATTAATAACTCACTACATTAGTTCGTGACCTTGACCCCACACGACTACAATATCAGCAATCCGAGTTTTTAAAATGTGTACAATTACAATGTCATCTTCCAGCTTTTAGCTGTAAAACATTCGTACAACATTCCCTGTATCAGGTTTTTCGTTTGTTTAAACTGTTCCATATGTATTTTAAACTTCAATTTCAAATATCTGTATGCAGTTTGGCAAACTTTAGGTTTCAGTTCCCTACTGTATATTAATAAGGGTCTCAAATTTCTAACCTTGATTTGTATGAGGATCAAAACTCCAACAAACAGGAAGTATTAAAAGACACTGTGTTCTGTTACCTTTACTACTTGTATGTGTGTGGTTGTCACCGTCTACAAAACTAGCAACATACAATGATTGGCCATGATGTGCCATGTGAGCCACTAGACCTACAGTGTAAGATTCAGCAACATTCATAGAATGTCTTGTCCCTCAATACTGCGGCTGAATTGATCAATGTGTCCATTTGTGTCTCATGCTTTTCTTGTTCGTAAGAACGAAACGTTGATATAAAAGTACACAGAAAACACTGCAAGCGACAAAAAAATGTCATGTTTAAACCCACAAATGCTGTGTACATCAAATGCGTATGTACATTTTTCCAAATTCAGCATGTTCTAAGGTTTTACATGAGGTTTCTTGAAGCATCAGGCCCCAAAACAAAAGACACTGGCAGGAATTCTCAATGATAACTCTGTAGATGTTGGCATGTGGCACCTCCTCACCTTTAGTCTGGCAAGATTCCTTGTGGGCAGCAAGGTAACCAGTGACAATCACACACTCAACTCCACAAATTACAGGATTCAGTGGCGGGTAACACAAAATATGTAAAATAATGCTTAGGCCCACAGTTGTGCCCAAAAACCGGTCAACTGAAAATACAAGATCACTTACATGTAGATTTTGAATAATAAATGAATCGTGAAATAACAAAACAACACAGAAACACTAAAAAAAACAGGATTCATAGACTAAACTACTGTAGCTGTGCATGCACTTTAACCTCTAGTCTTGTGCCTTTGCTCAGTTTGTTTTCATCTGGCTTCATCCTTCCTGTATCATAAGAGCACATCACTGAAGATTGTAAACGGATGACTTAAAATCAGAATTCTGGAACATGTAAACAAAGTGTGAGGCCTGAAAACAAAGGACTGCATCTATTTCGTTGGTTTCTGCACTGCAAAATAAAACTGCCAACACCACTTACAGTATGTTATATATAAATATGTGAAACATAAATCCAGTTACATCAACTGTATAAAACAACAGGTTTGCAGCTTTACAATCAAGAAATAAATAATGAAGGGCATATTTTCCACAATACGACACCTATGATTCAGCAAAGCTGCTCAAAATCATTGAACGAATGATACACTTTACAGCAGGACTCTGTCCAAATGAATTACACATAGGAGATTTCTAAGATTTGTGGCATCAACGCTTCGTTACCGTTCTAGTTCTCCTTCTGGAGGTTTTATACAGTTTGTTCTCATTTCCAGATGTTCTGTGCAATTGTTAACACTATGAGCTCCCTGTTTGAGGTTAATTATGAAACAACCAAAAGTAACAAGTATAATTTTGCTCGAGAGATGTACCACTCAGATGAAGCTCATAAAATTCATAGGGCAAACACCAAGAGAATAAAACTGTACAGTGATGTGAAACCCAAGAGGAAAAGCATTCTCATGTTCATTTATCATCATACAACACAACAGTTAATCTCAAACGTATTTAAGTAGCATATCTCAGAAAGGTTTTGTTGTAACAAACAACTCGACTAGCTGCTCCACAGGTTCTCACGAATGGAAATTGCAATGGGACCACTTCAGCTCCTGGGTCTGTTAATGCTCTTATTAAAATGAGCACTTTGGATTTTTAGTTCCAACTGATATTTACTGTAAATATCTTTACACATAAACTCAATACAAAAACAAGCCTGTTTTATAGCATACGCACCTCAACTGTCAAACTTTAGTCTCTCCCTTATAAAAGTTCACCACAGTAAATTTGCACGGTAATTTTGCAGTTTTAGTCATGCTTTTAATCATGCTTGGTTTAGGTGTTTTGATAACTTGCTTTATCATATCTCTTTGGGTTACAATGTTAGCTTACAATGCTTTATTACACTTTGCTATGCTTTGGATACCAAATTAATTAAGCTCTATTTCAGCATCGATACTATTAAATTAAATTTATAGTTACGTACAACTAGGATTCAATCTTTAAAACAGGCCCCTCCCCTGCATTTTATATTGCAGATGTCTGAGTTTCATAAACGACAGACTGTTTCCTCTAGAATCTAGGAATGTTAAAGACTGTCAGGCTCAAAAGTGTTCTTTTTAAAAATGTTCAGTACAAAGAAAAAAAACATTCTATACTTTTTTGTTCTGTGTACATCAACTGCATACAGTTATGTACATTTCCAAATTATGCATGTTCCTGGCAAAAATAGGCCCCAAAACAAAACACCCCCTGGCCTCAATGATAACTCTGCAGATGTTGGCATGTGGCACCTCCCCACCTTTAGCCTGGCAAAATTCCTGGTAGGCAGCAAGGTAACCAGGGACAACCATATATTTCTCACCCCCACAAATTACAGGATTCAGTGGTGGGTAACACAACCTCCTCCACCCCGGGAATATCAAAGAATGGGAGGATCAGAAGTGTTTTATTCCAACTGACAAACTATGCTTGAATTTATTTAACAAAATGTACAAGTAAAGATTGTACTAATAAATCCCATGTTTACAAAATTAAGAGCTGCGTTTTCAGTAACCATAATCTTTAACTGCCCTTGATGGGACTTTCATTTTGCAGTTTTAATAGTGGTATTATTAACAACATCCTACCCTTCCCATGTTTAGGAAGCTGAAATGCACATGATTAGAAGAAAATAAACATGTGGAACCATATGCAGTGATAGGTACCCATTCTCTAACCTGAACTCTCTGTAAGTTACACCATGTCACATGCCTTTGTTTCCCCTGAACCACCAGTTATTGAGCTGCCTATTGTATGTTACTTTTCCCAGCCCCTCAGGAATTCCTTAGTCAGGAAATAGTTTACATAAATAGGCGCCAAATAATCAGGATGCACGTCATTTCATCTCTCAATCGCTTCAATCATATCCCATAACACTACCAGAGGAAGACATCTTTCCCCTGTAAGGCACACAATTTATTTTTCAGCAAAGACAACATATTCTTTTAAAATGTATGCTAAGTTTTCATGTGTCACTGGGGTTGACTTGAAATCAGTCTTGTTCATTTCCATCAGCAGCAGATCACAAGCAAACAGATTGGCCAGAAGAACTAGATCTCTCTGCGCTAATGGTGAAAGTTACCATTAGAGTCCAATGTAAAGGACGCAAGAGGCAGGTTTTAAATCTGTACCTACAGAAAAAAAAATATGCAGGCTGAACAAAAAAAAAAAAAAACACTGTAAATATATTACTGTCTGGGAAATGTCTAGTGTACGGTATCACCATAGATAATCGTTTGACGTACCAATTCCACCTCTAACTGTTTGCTGACTATTTCAGGTATTACATACTGTCACAGACAAAATTATTGGCACCTTACGCTTATTATACCATAATTCAAGGTAACAAATTAAGGACAAGCATTTAGTAAACTTTAACCACCTTTTCAATTAAACAAAAAGATAAATACACAATTTCTAGTAATTTAACAAATAATCTTTTTTTAAAAATAAACAAACTTATTTCATTTAAAATATTCATTCATGACAAGTATTGGTACCCCTGCTTTAGTATTTTGTGTCCCTTCTTTTTGCTTTTATTACGGCTTTCAGACATGTATGATCATTCTTAACCAGTATGTTACATGTTGTTGGTGAAATCTGGGCCCATTGTGTCTTGCATATTTCCTTCAACAGACAGATTGGATACACAATGCTTGGCTACAGCTTTTTTCAGACCAGTCCAAAGCATTTCCATTGGATTGAGATTTGGTGATTACGAAGGCCATTCCAGAAATTAGATCTTCGTTTTCTTCAAGAATTCCAGCGTTGAATTGGCCGTATGCTTTGGGTCGTTGTCATGTTGGAAGATAAACTGTCTGCAAATCAGCCTACGAGCAAATGGTATAATTGTACTTTGTAGAATCTTTTGATACATGGCTGCTGCATTCATTCAGTTTTCAATGAATGTCTCCAGTCCCTGAACTACTAAAACACCCCCGTATCATGATCGAACCACCTCCATGTTAAACTGTCGGTACAAGGTTTTCTTCATTGAAGGCTTTCCCTTTTTTTTTCCAAACATACCGTGGTCCCTTTTTGGGGAAAAGTTATATTTCAGTCTCATTACACCAGAGATTCCTGTTCATATTTCTTGCCAAATTTTAGTACGGTTTGTATTAACAATTTTCTTTAAAAATGGTTTGCAACAAGGTCTAAGTGTGTTCAGTTGCCTTTGCACATTTCTTTTGTACACTGTTATGCCTGATGCTTCCAAATCATTTTTTTTTTTAAAGTCTGTGGCTGTTAATCCTGGATTTTTTTTTTTAGCTGCTCAGATGATTCTCCTAATGCTGTACCTGTAATTTTCTTTGGAGATCCACTTCCTTCAAGTATTTCAGTTGAATCTGTTCTGTGGTACTTCTTGATTATTGCTCTGATTGTGGATTTTGGTATTCCATATTTCTTTATACTGTTCTGTAGCCATTTTCTTTGTTGTAGTTTGATACAAATGCTCTTCTCAAATGTAAATCCAACTTTTTTGTCTCGACCATCATCTGCTGTGTTGCCAAAACGTTTTTCTTCAACAGATGTTGGAATTAATTACCTATTTTGCTTGTATTTAACATGTTTTCTTGAATTATCGTATATTAACTATAGGGCGCCAATACTTTTGTCTGCGACTGTAGACTTAAGTTATTGTTCAAATGCAGTGGCGTGCCGTCAGGACCTTCAAGGTATTCTCTGCTGACCAGACAGTGCCAAGTAAACCGTCAGTCAAATGACATTATGTTGCCTCACTCACTTGCGTACCATGTGCTTGCTTATATTATGAAGCATACTACTCTAATTATTATTTGTTCATTTGTCTGACGCCTTTATCCAAGATGACTTACAGGGTTTACTAGAGGGTTTTTAAGAGTCTGGGGTTTCCTGAAGGGGATGTGATCAGCCAATAAGAGATCTGCATTTCCCCCGCATAAGTCTAAAACAACGATCAGAGGCTAGAAAAAAAAACAGTTGAGGGTATTCTCCATTTCAGTTGAAGGGCTTGAGTGAGTTTAACCAATAAGCGAGTCAAAGAATGTCCTTTTTATTAGACAGGCGATCAATCAGGAGTGAGCAGAGGCAGGCCATAAGTCTCCCAGGGTATTCTCTGGCTCACTTTAGCAACCAATGACTCTGCTACCCCAGTCCATTTTGTCACGGCATGCCACTGTTCAAATGAATAAAGACCAATTACACCTGCAAACTATAAAATATGTTCACCTCTACCAGGGACTGTCTGGGTGCACAGTATTAAGCTACTCTTTGATCTGTCACTCCAGGATTTACAAAATGTTTTTCATAGTGACTGCTCATAATATATAGTAGTTTCCCCCAAACCTGTCTGCATTGGAACCATCTGTTGCTGAGGTTTCTGGAAAGGGATTCTTATGCCTGGAAGGCACTATGCATATCAATAAGTGACCTGTACAGTAACAAAAGCTATTTGGTTTTGGCTGGGATCTAGAGATTTTGTTTTAACCTGTTCCCTAACTAGGGCTGTATGTGGAGAAAAAAAAAACATAATAGTTCATTCTAAGGCTAAATTTGCACCACCACACACATTTTATACTGTATGTAGAGGTGTTGGAATGGTAGGTGTAGTAAATAAATCTGTAAATATAGATAGTACAGTTAAATAGACAGGGGGGTTACCTGGGGAAAAGAAACTGGTAAAATTTCAATCTTGTTACAAAGTAGTCAAGTAGTAAAAACAGCAGAACTATATGATGCCTGCCCAGGTGTTTTTCATTTTGCCTCCACCTGTGAATTCTGTGTTGAAGGAAAATTTCCTTCTGTTTTTTTTGTTTTTTTGGCAGTATGAGGTACTTCCAGAACTGAGTTTCCTTACTGCTGATGCTGTGAAAAGAACTATTGAATAACCTTTCATATTATTCCTAAACAGGAGGTCAAACTTGATCATGGCAAATTTCAGTGTAGTGATTTTTAACTGCATTACATATAGCCTTTTTTATACTGGTATCTTTGGGCTATGGGAAAATAATATTCTATTTGACTACATCTTGAATTTTTCAGTATAATTTTTTTTTACACCCAAAATCCCATAATAAAGTCACACAACTTAAAGAGGAACTTATCTGTTTTGAGCCTCTGGTTCTTCATTGAAACATAACTAAACCAGCTAAGTTTATGAGGCTTTGCAACTTAATGTTATAACCTTTGATTTACTCTTCGTAGCTGATCAGCTGTACTAAACGGCACCTGACTGAGTAGGGTGATGTTGAGACCACAAAAACTGGAAGTCAAAAATATGTTACAGGGGTCCCCAGGTAAAAGCACAGCTGAGTAGGCTGCAGGGCAAGTCACGCTGCGCAGGGCGAGTCATGCTGCGCGGGGCGAGTCACGCTGCGCGGGGCGAGTCACGCTGCGCGGGGCGAGTCACGCTGCGCGGGGCGAGTCATGCTGCGCGGGGCGAGTCACGCTGCGCAGGGTCGCGTCCTGGCTGTACGAAGGTGCTGGTCTTCGCTGGGGATTCTGAAGGAAGCAGCCCATTGGCTCTGGCTCATGTCTAATGGTGTAAAAGAAAGATTTACAGGACTAACTCTAGATTACATTTTAATTTCAGTACCAATACACTTACTGTATAGCGACTTATAGAAACACAACTGGAAATGTCAAAAAGCATCAGTTATCTTTATCACAGGTGTTTGCTTTGTCATTTGAAACTGTTTTTAAAAGCCACTAAAAGGCTAGCAGCACCATGATCAAAATTGTATCCCAGGGTGGATCACTATAGGTCTTTCTGGTTCACTATAGAAAGCTAGACATGAGCACACTACTTAGGCCTATATTAGACAATCATGCAGACAAGTTGGGTTGTAACATACAGTATGACACATCTAACTTGAGTTGACTCCAAGTGATTTATTTTAGGATTTTAGGCACTACATACACTGACAAGCTAAATCATAATGGTGCAGGTAAGTTTATCTTAAAGTTTGTTTTGGTAATTTATTTTCCAAGGTTCGTGCTATCTTCTGTGGGACTGTCACCAGCACAGAGCGGGACAATTTTGAGGGTATTACAAAAACATGAACTTATATAACCCTTTAACATTATAAACATTGATTAAGCCCATTGAAGAACATTAATGAGCGTTTACCATCTGGTGACCATATAGAGTACTGAGTAGAGGATTACTGGAGTAATGCACTAGCCTTGCCCCTTGGGTTCAATAAGTGAAATGACTTTGGGGGTTACAAGTAGGCAACAGTTCACATAAATTGACACATTTGGCAGTTGCTGCTTGAGAAATACTCACTAAATAAACAGAGAGCCAATAGGTCAAATCAGCATTAGTTTTGTGCTTTGCGTATTTTTCTCTAATTAGGCAGTAAGCAGTGTTGCCAGAGGTTTCCCTCCAGATCTACTGGTTTTATGTTTGTGCTCAGGGCAATTTGGAGGTAAGAAACGAGCAGAGGGTTTTTTAAAAAGGTACATTTTTAATTTTAGCAGATTTTCTAAAGGTTTTTTTTTTTGTCTGAATACACTTTGTTCCCCAAGATGTATTCACAATGTGTCAGTCTTTCCTTTATTAAGAGGGCGGATGCGCTGTGACATCCACCATCTTAGTAAAGACTGTGACCTCTGATTTCTATATCATTTCTCCAGACGTTAAATTTACTTTGACTGCCACAATATAAGATCACTTCGTGTGCAGCAGGTATTAGGGCCCCTTTACAGAATTATTTATTTATGTATTTATTTTTACAATGCAGCTATGGTGTGCCAATATAATATTACTGTGGGTTTAAGAATTATACAGGTACAGTACATTCCAATGAACTACATACATGATAATTGCATATAGTGTTAACTTTTAAAAAAGTGAAGCGCATTTCCTATGAAAATGCATATGCAGTAAATTTCTGTGTAATGCATATTCCGTGTGCCTTACAATTTTATGCATTTAACCAGAATAAGGAACATACATTTTCTTTTAACCAAAATAAAGAATATACAATGTCAAAAGAAATGTACTTCACAATTGTATGAAATTATGAAGTAAACAATTAAATGCATTACACTGTATATGTTACTGATAATTGCACACTCTGGTAATTGCATAAAACAGTTACAGTAGACACCTGGGCTAAGCAATTAACAAAAATTGACTGTAATAAGATTTAACATGATGTGCTTCTGGAATTATTCAAAGTTGGATTTCAGTCTCTCTATAGACATACAGAAGGAGATGTGATACCTTTTATTGGACTAACTAAACAAATTAATCACAAGCTTTCAAGACCTCAAAGGTCTCTTCTTCAGGTGAAAGTAGGAAAGAGAGATTGATGTTTACAAATGCACATTGTAAACATCAATCTCTCTTTGTCTATCATCTCTGGACTGATACTCATATATCAATGAGTGCCTCAATAAATTCAGTAGCTAGTGAACACTTCACCAGCCTAATTGTTTGTGTTTACAATTAGAAAAACAGGAACATACTATTTTTTTGTCCCTGGGGTATTAGGGGCAATTCTAAAGGGTGTCTTGCATTCTGGCAACACTGTGTAAAGGTGGGAGAAGCTTTACAACACTACCAACTACCCCTTCCTACTTTACTAGAGGTCAGATTTAGAACACATTACCTTATAGAGTGAGTGAGGGTTATTAATGTATGATCAAAACAGCGGCAGATATGAATTCCATTGCCCTAAGACTTGTAAACCTTTTTTTTCTGGGAACTCATTTCACTGTATTTTTAGTACATATAATAAGTTCATTATATATATGTGTGTATCAAAAAGTAACCCCTGGGAGAAAACACAAAGGTGCAGTGATATTTACTGTATATACGCCACTGTTTAAATTATAAAACTAGCCAACACAAACCTACTGAATAACAATTTTAGAAAAATGCGAAATACTTTACACCTCTTCTTATACTATATTCCAGTCCTCTAGCTAACCCTGCAGAAAAAAATGGGAAATTAATCTGCTGTCACTTTAAGTATAATTTAACCCGGCGTTATAAGCACACATTCAAAGTACGAGAATCACTGCATTTCCTGTGGCCCTGGGTCTGTCTTTCCAATAGCTGGTGTTTTTTTGACAGCTGCATTTTCCAACACGGACCCCAGAGTAGTCATATCATTACGAAACGGTTTTAAAAACTCACAGGATAATCAACAGAGGAAGCGACTAAATGAGTGGGAAATCCATTCCTCTTTAAAGTTTCCTCTCATGCAATACTTTCGGGAGATCAGTGGGTTATTTCTGCAATTAACATTAACCCTTTTCATTTTGGATTCTGAAGAGGTAAATTAATAAATAAATAAAGGAGTTTTGGTTTTGTGTTTTTTTTGTTTTGGTTTTGTTTGTTTTTTCCAAAATAAAAAGTTAAAAAAAAAAAAAAAAAAAAAGTTTCATCGAGTCCTGCTTCCCCAGGACGGTCAGTTAGTTTGCTTCCCTGGGATAATAACGGGAAACTAACTAAAGCTATGAGAAAGATATACGTAGCACAGCAAATAGTTTCCAAAATATTAAATTGGAAAAATCACTCTTCTCTTCGTTTTATAAAGCGATTTAAGCAATTTAAGCAAACTACACCAGCAGGCTAATGACATAATGTAGCCTAAGTAATTGACAGCCAATACACGATTTACCCACTGAAGTGCAGTTGCTTGCCTGCAAGTCCTACGCATATTAAACAGCTGTTTGCAAGTCATCCCAGCCGGATATTTCTAAATATGTAATATAACTCATTTGGATGATTAATCTAAAAAAAAAATGTATAAGAATTTAAAAACTCACCGAGAGAAACTCCAGGGTGCTCACATAATCCCTCTCCGTCTTCAAAAGCTCATTTAAAACGCAAACTCTTAAACGGAGCTGTTTTTCCAAATCTTTCCCGCTTTCACCTCTGTGTTCGGCTTTCCCTTCTTCAGTCATTGTGTTTACAAATAACACGTTTTCCAAAACACGCAGTATCTTCCTTTAAAACTTTATTCCAGTCTGGGAGCAATTCTGTGTGTGTGAAACAAAACGTGACAAAGTTACATGGTTAAAAACGCAAGTAAGTTAATAACAGCAGCATAAATTGTTAGGCAAGTCCGCAATTTAAACGAAAAACAAACTAAATGTCTCTGGAGCGGCTAAAAAGTGGAGCAGACACAGTTTCCTCCACTTGCCTGTTTAAACTACACAACACAGGCATTTGGACATTAATCAAAAACTTGAGTCCATGTGACTCTAAAGACCTCCGTCCTAAATCCATCCCCTTTCTCCTAAAAACTCAAGCAAAGGGGACAGGAAATAAAAACCTGGAAGGACTCTGTGCCAGTACAGCTTATCTGACTGAAAATATGGACATATCTTTCTCAAGGGAGCCACCGTGTATATATATATATATATATATATATATATATATATATATATATATATATATATATATATATATATATATATATATATAATTTTAAAGCTATGCATTCGTTTTTAAAATATGTAAAGTATGTAATGTTGTATTTTATACTGCTTTAAAGTTTTTACAACATATTTACCATACTTATCTGTGATTTAACATGTCTGATTTGTTTTCACTATGTTTTTATCATGCTTTACTACTCTTTGCTATGTTTTTACGGTGGAATTACAAGTATACATGTATGGAAAATACATACATAATTCAATCACAGTTAGATGTCTTGTAATCAAAACGTGTCCAATGTATTCAATTAATAGATACACAGCAACTTGCACAACCTGTCAGTCGTGATTCACAGTGCAGAACAGTATTTTCGTTGAGCAGTAATCCCAACCCTAATGATGTTAATGAATCCATTTGCGCTCTACTTGAACCCTTCAGGTGAATGTATGCAAGAAATGGTAAGTGCAATTGTAAAGAAATTATGCAATTGATTGTAAGCAAACCAACAATCAATTGCATAATATACAACAATACAACCCTCACAATTATTATTATTAGTTTATTTAGCAGATGCTTTTATCCAAGGCGACTTACAGAGACTAGGGTGTGTGAACTATGCATCAGCTGCAGAGTCACTTACAATTACATCTCACCCGAAGGACGGTGCACAAGGAGGTTAAGTGACTTACTTAGGGTCACACAATGAATCAGTGGTTGAGGTGGGATTTGAACCAGGGACTTCCTGGTTACAAGCCCTTTTCTTTAACCACTGGACCACACAGCCTCCTTTAAGTTTATAAGTACAATCCCTAAATTCATGAGGATTTTGTATACCATCTGTTAATGAATTCAAGAATATTGCACTAATTGAGAATACAGTTTGTGCAAATTTAGTACAACATCTTGCCTCCATACATACAAATTGTATTGTGTAAGAATTTCGCAATGGTGAAATCTCTTTGGTTTTTTATCTATAGTTTTTAGGCTTTGTTTATACAGAGAGTGCATTGGCTGAACAATTGCTCTCATTGTATTACTTGTATTGTAACACTTGAAATGTATTTGCTTACGATTGTAAGTCGCCCTGGATAAGGGCGTCTGCTAAAAAATAAATAATAATAATAATAATAATAATAATAATAATAACAACAGATTTCCCTGTTTGTGACCAAGTGGTTGTACAGTACGCTAAATGCAATAGAATCATAGAGTGCAAATATAATTTAGCAGCATTCTAATATACCTAAAGTTATACAGATTGTATTTTGTAGTTTTTATCAGTGTTTTAGTGTGCTTTTTAAAAGTTAATTGAGAATCCATTATAAATATTTAAAATCTGAGACTGTATCAATTTTATCTCCTTTAATTAAAATATCGATTATTTCCAATTGAATTTTGTTTAATGGTAAAACACACTCCCACTGTTTTTTTCACATTCAGAGTTAGACAAGCGTGGCCCAGCCAATTTGTCACCTCTATCATAGTAGTAGTTAGCTTACAGGCAGCCTCTTGACTAGTTTTGGCAGAAACATGTATCGTCAGCGTACATCTGGAGATCAACTTCAGGACACGCATCCGGTAGATCATTAATATACAGACTGAATAGTAGTGGCCCTAATACAGAACCCTGGAGAATGAATATTACCAACTCTGACACATTGATTTCTATCCTTAAGATATGACTCAACCCATTTCAATGTCTTATTAGAAAAAAAATAATTTAGATAATTTAGAAATAAGGACTTCATGATTAACTGTATCGAATGCTTTCTTTAGATCTACAAATATGGCTCCAACCACTCCACCTCTATCAAGTTGCTACAATAAATAAAGCAGAGTGCTGTGTTTTATATTCCTTATATTCCTGATTGTTATTAATAACAATCAGCACTCACTCACTTGATTAAGCTCCATATATTTTTTTTTGTAACTCTGCAAAGCTACCATTTATGAATGACATGAAATCTTGGGGCCTTTTCTCTTATAGTTTGTTCCATGTTTGGCAAATATGGTTCAGCTAGTTTACTGGTATGTGTGAACAGTCCAAAAACTAGATTTTCTTCAGAATTTGCTCAAATTAAATAACCAATCAGGGGCTAGGTGACACTGTGGAATAATTCAGTCGAATAACACCCTTCAACTTTGGAGGCTTGGGATCGAATCCGGCCTCACGTCACGAGCAGTGGCGGCTGGTGGCCAAAAAAATGAGAAGGCAGAAAAAAGTCAGAGGGCTTGGGGGTTCCACACCCCCTGCACCCCCCTGCTATTCCACACAGCACCCCAGCCCATGGCTTAACATGTTTGTGATGACAACCTCCCTTCTGGTAGATGGGCAGGCTGTTTCCACCATGACAGTGGCTTTAGACAGTGGCGAGACACTGTCAATAGGCAGTCGTGGTTCAACTCAAGCTGAAAAAGCCTGCTGTTGAACCAGGCCTGCAGAGGGCGTATGGGCAGGAGACCCAAAGGTAGGGTCTGAGAAGCTGCTGCCAGCAATCCCAGAAGTTTCTGGAAAGTCACTACCGTGAGCGTTCTGTTGAGCTATTCACTGCACTCTGCCGTCCGACAGAGTGGACAGCATGGGCCTGGAGTCCAAGCACACTCCTAGATACGAGGCTGTCTGAGAAGGTGTGAGCTGGCTCTTTGCATGATTCACCATAAGGCCCAACCGTTGAAGGTGGCCGGTGACAAGTTCCGTGTGGGCCTCTGCCTGTGCTGGAGACTGGGCACAAATGAGCCAGTCGTCCAGATAATTGAGTAATGGGACCAGGATAGCTTCCATGCACTTTGAAAAGGCACAGGGAACTAGAAACATCTATAGAAAAAGCATTATTATTTATTTCTTAGCAGACGCCCTTATCCAGGGCGACTTACAATTGTTACAAGATATCACATTATTTTTACATACAATTACCCATTTATACAGTCGGGTTTTTACTGGAGCAATCTAGGTAAAGTACCTTGCTTAAGGGTACAGCAGCAGTGTCCCCTACCAGGGATTGAACCCACAACCCTCCGGTCAAGAGTCCAAAGCCCTAACCACTACTCCACACTGCTGCCAAATGGCAAGATACGGAACTCATACGCTGTTCCCTGAAAGGCGAACCACGGGTACTTCCTGTGTGCTGGTTTAATGGGGATGCAGAAATAGGACGTCCTTGAGTTCCACAGTGGTGAACCAGTCGCCTGGCCTGATTGACTGCAACAGCTGTTGCATTGTCAACATTTTGAACCTCTTTCGGATACAGGTTGACCTGTCTGAGGTCGAGGATCGGTCTGAGGCCACCATCCCGCTTGGTCAGTAGTAAGTACCTGGAGTAGAACCCTTCCTACAACTGGAGGGGGTTTATCATGCAAATAGCCTGTTTTTGCAGCAGAGCTGTTATCTCCTGAGACAACACCACTACATCCTGTGGGTCTGTGACTGAAGTTAGTTATGCCCAGAAAGGGAGGGGGACCATGCTTGAACTGCAGTGAGTAGCTGGTCTGAACGGTAGTAAGCACCCAGATGTCCGAGGTGCACGGACGCCAATACTCCAGGTGGCTCCCTGAAAAGGGGCCCTGGGCCGGTGGCAGCAAACTCCAAGGGCTGCTGCCTGGCTTGTGGCTTGGCTTGTGGCTTGGCCTGAGGCTTTTGTCTCTGCGCTGGGCAGCGGAACTTATGAACACCATCGGTCTTTGAGGTTGCTGGGGCCACTGGTTTGCACACTGGGGCTTCTGTTGTGATTGCTTGCAATCTCTACCACAGCATCTTGATGCCGATTTGGTGACAGCTTTTGCATCACCATTACGAGGGCTGTTAGTTCATTCTAAAAAGCAGGCTTACCTCAGTCTCGTGTGAGTACTGACTGAGTGGTTTTGCCTGTAGCTTGTACAAGTGGGCATCAGTGCAACCTGTGGTAACTGCGAACCAATGGACACGTACCAAACCGGGACAGAGGTTACCGTACTGCACCTGGTAGCGCATCAGTACTATACCGTACGAACCCGGTGCTAAAGTCACTGAACTGGTACTGAATTGGCCTGTTACTGAACCGACCCAGTGCTGTACTGACCCGGTGCTACGTCACCAAACTGGTACCAGTCTGAACTGGTACCGAACCGATACCATCCCGGTTCTGACCCGGTACCGGACCGTACCGACCTGGTGTTACAGTCACTGAACCGATACCAAACCGAACCGATACTGTCGTGGTTCTGACCTGCTACCAACCCGTTAGCAACTGGTGCTTACATCCCTGGTCCGGTACCAAGCCGGTGTTGTTCAGGTTTTAAACAGCAAGCAGAATGAGGCAGAACCTATACACTGTACACTGCATTGCTACTTGCATAATGCCTGGGTTTTATTTCTGCAACACATGCAGACCAGTCTGTCTGTTGAGGACAAGCACTGCAGATGTTCTTCCTGCCTGGGGCCAGAGCATGCAAAGGAGCTTCTGTGCCTTTTGTGCACATTTCTCCAAGTACACACTGGAGAAACATCTCTTCCACAGCTCTTCTGCGTCCCTTACTCCTGCACAGCACTCTGCATCCCTTACACCTGCACAGCACTCTTCCCCATCCCCCTCTGGTAGAGAGGTGGCTGCATCCTCACCCCATGGCTTCCTCACCTTACTCTCCTTCACCTCCTCTGAGGAAGAAGAGTTGTCGTTCCAAGCGATCGGCGGTCTCGGAGCAGATGGAGAAGCTCTGAGCAGCAGTTTCCCACTAAGGAACAGTGCTCACAGAGTTACCGTGTGAATGTTCGGCACCGTCTTCCCCACCTGTTCCCTTGGGGTCCCAGGGCGCAGACTGGCAGCAGGATGAAGACGTGGAGTCAAACAGCACATCACCCCAGCAGCTGCTGTCACTACACTTGTGCCGCAGCATACACTGCAGACAGGCCTGTTTTCTGTGAAAACAGAAAAACAGAATGAGAAAAGAAAAATATTTTTCTCAACAAAATACAGTAATAGTAATTACTTTAATTACACCAAAACCAAAACGAGAATAAAATAACTCCAGTAGGAGCTATTGCAGCCTGGGGGAGAGCACAAAGTTCACAGGGGGCACAAGGCCACAGCAGGATGTAACAAACAACAAGCTGTAGTGCACAAATATATGTAATTAGTAAAACTAATACAGAGATTATTTTTAATATCACATATAATTTGTGTAAAAACACAATAAATGCGGCTTGGGTATACTGACTCATTCGGTAATGGTTACATTTCGTACTTGAAAGGCTATTATTATAACCCTGGTTCTCTGAAATTAGAAATGTAACCATTAACCTTCAAGGTCCATGAATGCAGCAAGCTTGAACGAAAAATGATGCTGAGATCTGTGCTCACAGTCCTCTATACCCTCGGGGGCAGGCATGACTGTGTCACAGGCTCGGCTGAGCAGCTTTGTTATATCTTATTCAGGTTTCGGGTCTTTAGGAGATAAATACCCATTCGGAAATGGTTACGTACTTCAAAGGGAACAGGCAAATAGTAATTCTACAAATAATTACAAAATTTAAAAAATGATTCACTGACAAAGCAGTAAAAGTGTGTTTTAATCATTTACTACTCTATACAATTGCTTTGCTGTGTATTAATAAATTAACACAATTTTAATAGGTGGTCATTAGTGATATTGAAGCAACTTACAATACACATTTCTTAACAATTATATATCACATAATAGCATAATCAGTTAACAATACAGTAAAAGTCCAATAACATCTGTTTAAATAGTTTTTGCTTTTTAATGCAATGCTAGTTCAGCTTCTGGTTATTAACTTAATTTAGTATTCTAACTACAATACATGATTGAATTTTGATGTTCCTCTAATAAACGACATATTTTTTTTTCAAAGAACACTATCCTAAACACTGCATCAAAAACATGAAAACAAAAAGTGTTTGTATCGAAACCCCCCCCTAATACCAATCTAAAATACAAACACCAGTAAAGTCATTTTTCTTACAGTAATCTCTAAATATTAAATTCTGAAATGTCTAGGATTGTAGTTCAGAAGTTCTTTAATTAGTCGCTGCAGCTGAAAAAATAAGTCTTGTGAATTCTTAATACACACTGCCCCCCTGTGGATTACCAGCAGTAAAACTAGTTTTACTGCTAGTATCGAATAATGAAGCAGTTCTGTCGACAAAGTAGGTTATTAATCACAGTCCTCCTGAGCCTACTACTAAAATCTTAGGAGGAGACAGAGGATTTCAAGCGTTCAACGGAACGTAATCATCTTGACACCAAATGCAATGTCCCTGGGACATACATTTTAAATGCAGAATTCAAAAGGATCCTGCTAGTATCAGCAGGATTGTATCATGGGGAGGGCATAGACTTGGTATGTCTGAAGTGGTTACAGTAAGAATAGTTAACAGTGGATATTGCTTATTTTCTAACCACTGCTATTCTGCTTTGTCAGTTTGGAGATTCAGATATTTAAAACAATCCATGTCAGAGTGAGCTGTGTAGATAGTAAGATGACAAACAAATACATCAGTAACATACTGTGCATCCCCTGCCACGTCTGTTAATTAAAAATGAGAGCTATCAGTATGATAAAAAAAGCTTGATGACATATATCAACACTATGTACAGAAAAGGATAGAATAAGAATTAGCAAGATTCATGACAATTTGATAAGGGATTAACCAGATATATGCAAGAATATAAGTGTGACTTACAGTTCAACAGATAAACAGACACCTATATCTACCGAATCTGATATTATCAATAAGTTATGCTAAAATGCATTAATAGCAGTTTTCATGACAACTGGATAAGCAGTTCAGACACTTACCACAGCCTCCTGTATATCCCCTTCAAAGAGGATTTCAGCTGCAGCAGGGGATAATAAATGGACTACATACATATTCTACAGGATATAGTCAGTGGTTAAACTTTGTTTCAGACTTCAATCGCTTGACTAAACCACTTCTCTTTTAACTAAGATTTTAAACAAACTTTACAGGTGCCTGCATTATAAATACATAGAGGTGTATAGAGATAGTAGCGGATACCCTATTTTTGCCAGATTGTTGATTTGTTTTTTGTTACATGGAAAATCCAGTTTTGGTTTCAAAGTCCTCACACATCAAAGCCAGCTGATCACCTTGTTAATGTGCTTTCTTGACATTTGCTTACTCAAGGCCTACAGCTGATTCAATGTTTACTTTTTAAAAGGCATGAATTGCAAAAACAATGTACTGCTACAAACTGCAATTACAGGTATTAGCTGGACTACATGCAGTAGGTACCCTTATAAAAAAAGCTAACCATACTAAAAGCATAGTAAAGTGTAAAAAAACATAGCGAAAGTATGTGAAGGGAGCCTCATTTGGAGGAATTTAGCTGCTCTTCTTCAACAAGTGCTATGGATCTTTATTATGTGCAAAGCAGATGGGACCTTGGCTCAAAGGTAGATTTACTACTATGTGTTCTCTTAGAGAAATGAAACTGGACTAAAAAAAACATTGTACCCTAAACTTTGCGGTCTTCTTTAGCATTTTTAAATCAATAGATTATGTTTGAATTCCTGAGTGCTGACACAGAATTTCACCGATTCTGTTTGTGACAAAGCCCTGGTTGGTATCCATGACCTGAGGTGAAAATGTAAACATTATTTTTATATATATATATATAGTGTGTGGTAAAGTGGGAGGCGGTCAAGGCTGGTCAGCGTCAAGAATAGCAAACACAGAGACAAAGGAGGTGCTGCTGCCCGAGTGCCAGAGAGGGAGATGCTGCCTGCCCAAGTGCCAGAGGGAGGAGCCAGTACAAAAGGGGGAGGAGTCACTGCCGTCTCCAGAGCCGGAAGGGGAGGAGCCGTTGCCATCTCCAGTGCCAAAGGGGGGAGCTGCTATCGCCTCCAAAGCTGGAAGGACAGGAGCCTCTTCCGTTTCCAGTGCAAAGGGGGAGGAGCTGCTGTTGTCTCCAGCCGGAAGGGGAGGAGCTTCCACCAGCTCCACAGTCAGCAGGGCAACTGCCGGGCCAACCTCAGCAACCATTACATCTGCTGCTGAGGGAAGCACCACCCCATCCACAACAGCCCCCTTTACCCTTGACACAGATGCAAGCAACGTAGGCATCAGAGCCATGCTGTTCCAAGGAGACCCCGACGGCAGGGAGAGAGTGATGCCATATTACAGGCATGCCCTCAGCAAAGCGGAGTGCAACTACTCCGTGACCTGGAGGGAGCCATTGGCAGTAGTGGAGGACATCAAACACTACCACCCCTACCTCTGTGGTCACATGTTTGTGCTCCGCACCGGTCACACCTCACTACAATGGTTGCAGCGATTTTGGGAACCAGAAGGGCAAGTAGCACACTGGCTTGTAATGCTCCAAACCTTCGAATTCGACATCCAACATCGACCAGGGGCGAAGCACGTCAACGCAGATGTCCTGTCCAGGCGACCTTAGCAACCATAGATGACGATAGTTTCTAATTGGGTCTGGACTACTCACATGACCCACTCACACATACACAGGAGAGAAGGTTCATGTTGTGTGGGAAAGTGGTAGCAAACATGTCACAGCGCATTTTTACACAGATATCAATTAAATATTTGTTCAACAAGACAAAAAGATATATGGGCAATTAGTAGACTTAACAGGTAACAATACATTGTAAAATAATGTTTCGTGTTCGCAAGCCTCTTCATTTTACCGCAAGTTAAGCTTTGCTAGTTTATAAACAACTCATGCTTTGGTTAGATGCATATAATCACAGAATTGTGTTAAAACCAAATCAGTTGTTGCAGCTAATGTAAATCGAATCCATTAATACAAAGCTGAATTCACAAGCTATTGTTTCGTTAATATGTTGAACGTTTGGGCTACTCAGGTCTGCCATCTTAGGTTCCTTATTATAGCAATTTTGGTGTTAAGAGATTATATATATAAATATACAGCACAATTGTTTCTAATACGTTCAGCATTTTGTTAATTAGATTAATTTCTTTACCCAGTAAAATACTCTATTTCTGTATGGAATAATAATAATAATAATAATAATAATAATAATAATAATAATAATAATAATAATAATGACAATTAAACTACATCCACTCACACCTAAAATAAACAATTTTTAAGTACATGTTTGTTTACAAACTATTTTTCTTCAATAATAATAATAATAATAATAATAATAATAATAATAATAATAATAATATTACAGGCTGCTATGAGTCTGGCCATGGATGAGAGAGATGTGGCAGAATTTCCTTTTTACTAAATATTACAAATATGGGTGTGATTAGATATGGGGTACATTTTGTTAAAAATATTTACTGTAACACAAAACACTAAAAACTAATAGGGGGGGAGGGGGCAAAGTGGCATTGCACAGTGTCAAGTGTCAAAGAGGTATTTTTTTGTTATTTTTATTTATGTATGTATTTATTTCTGCCTGGTTATTCTCGCCACGACCTGTCAGAACCCATTTATAGTCGAGCATTACAGTATTTTTCAATAGGCCTATTGGTCCATGGTCATTTTAGAAAAAGTTAATACGTGACATGTATGAAGTAGACTGGAATTCTGAGTGCTTTGAAGTTGTGAATTATATAAAATGATAAAGTCTAACAAACAACCTGAAACAGTATTCATTAACATTGTAATACCATTAATATTATTTACCTTATCTTAACATTAGTATATGTAGGTGCATGTGATTACATGATGCACCTACTGTATATACTAACTTTACGATACAGTTGCTACTGTGGCATTCATTTGATGTTCTGGACTTCATCATCACCGCCTAGGGCTCCACACAGCCTTAGGCCAGATCTGGATCCAGAGCTTGCCCCACTCTTAAGATGGAAGGAGGAGAACCGCTGGCCCAACTGGTTAGAAGTAACCCCTCTCTCCCAAGCTGTTGAAGGGTTTTGGTCACAGTGGGAAGTTTTGGAGCTCCTGGATGGCGTCCTGCATTGGCGATGGCAAGTTCCGGCCAGCGGAAAACAAACAAAGAATGCAGAAACCCACTGTCGCCGGTGTGATGACTGCACCACAAAGAAGGGTCCCACTGAACAGTCATGCCCCCCTTCAACAGTACCAGTCGGCAGGCCAATGGAACAGGTCTCCATCGACATCATGGGTCCTTTCCCCACCTCCGAACAAGGTAACAGGTTTGTGCTGGCAACGGTGGATTACTTCACCAAATGGCCAGAAGCATATGTGCTGCCAAACCAGGCGGCGCAGACGGTAGCGGACGCACTCATCGGCAGGTTCTTCTCCCAGTTTGGGGTCCCACAGGAGCTCCACTCCGACCAAGGCAGCAACTGTGAATCCAAAGTGTTCAGTGACGCCTGCAAGCGACTGGGGATCAGCAAGACCTGCACCACCCCCCTCTACCCCCAAAGCGATGGCCCGCCTCCAGCAAACACCAGCGGGTCTGGGATCAGCACCTGCCACTTGTCCTGCTCACCTGCCGCACCGCAGTACAGTCAACACGCTGCACCCCTGCCTAGCTAATGATGGAATCGGAGCCGAGAACGCCAGCTGCAATTAGGCCACCAGGGGTAAGGGAACCAAGGTCCTATTGTAAGTGACTCTGCAGCAACAGTTGTAAGTTGCTTTGACTAAAAGCATCTACTAAATGACTAATTTATAATATTAATACTAATAATAATCTAAAGTTGTATCAGGAGCATGCTGCTATGGTTAATACAGTAAACATGTGTGACGCAAAACCAATACAATACAATTGCACCAGAGCCTTTCTAAAAGTGTGGGGGGAGCAAGGTCCGGTAGTGAGAATGAAGTGGCGGGGAGGATGGGGAGTGGCTTCTGCACAAATAATTGAATATGTTGCCTTGTTATATTTTATTTTTTGGTGCCGGTTGAAATTAAGATTTTTGCTGCCTCATCCACATTATTGTTGCCTTGTAAAGCACCTTCTTTAATTATGCAAGTCCTCTGTATATTTCCCATTTTAAAAGTAATCCATTTCTCGCACTGAATTTTTTTTTATTATTATCTCACAGCAAAAGTTAAGGCTCTTCACACTGAGGCTGTCTTAACGTCACAATATCACAATTGATTTATCAAGTCCAGGAAGCAAAAACATTTTTGTGAGATTTACATGACTTAAGTAAGAATGGGATCCATCTCCAATGGTCATATGCAATGGAACTTACTGTATATTCATTTTTGGACACTAGAGGGAGTGCGTGTTTCTTTTTGGGCTCAGCTAGCCTATGCCAGTAAAAATGATTTGCTGAGGTTCACACAGACAATCTATATTCATTTTGTCATTACTCAGTATATTTCTTCGTAGGAATAGGACAATAGCCTTAACAATATTCTGCCATGTTGAGGCCCTGTCTGCTTTCTTTCCTGGACAGAGGCAGTCCTGTTCCAATTATAGACTCCACATAACACTGCTGTGGTGTTCTGTTTTACAGTAGCTATCGATATGTATCTGTGACAGAGATCGAATGGTGCTTGGTGTTAGATCTCCGTCTCGACCTGTGAGGGCACTGTGTAACGGGAACAGAGTACTCTTAACTAAATGGCACGACAATTTATTCCGTAGGGTAGGTGGAAGTTGGTCATTTAGGAAAGGGGCGCAGCTACGGTATCCAAACTCAATGACCCAGACGGTAAACGGTGTGGCATCTGAGGATTGGAGGAGCGGATGCGCTCGTTAACCTAGGGGTCATGAGCGAGGATAGGGGTCATAGCTGACGTGATCTGTTCCTTGGTAAATGGTTTGTGTTGAAAACCTACAAGGAGTCTGTGTGCTGTTTCGTGAACCGTGAGTTTTGTCTTGTGTTTGTTAGTGTTTTGTTAACTGTCGTCTGTTTTTTAATAGACTACCAGTTGCACAATCCGGAGCTGTAGCAAAAGCCAGCATAAACCCGGACATCTTCACCCCTGCATTTCACGGAGAACTGTATTACACCACTTGCACGTATTCACTATCACTATAAGAACTGTGTTTGTGTTTTGTGTTTAGTGTTGGTGTGTAAAACTGGACTTTTGGTTACGGGTCAAACCCGGGGAATTACAAATACCGAGTGATACACGCCGCTGTATCACTCCAACATTATTACTTATAGGTGTTTGCCATAAGGCTCTGGACATTGTTAATTAAATCAATAAACATCTTTGCACCTGGAAATCATCGTCTGTTTTGTATCCTCTCTGCACTGCACTCACCTGTATTCACTCACCACTTTGCCACAGTATCCCATTCTAGTGTGGCCAGACCTCACCTCCTCACATTTTCCTCTCCTTTTTTAAGATTAGATTTCCTTTCCATTAAGTGTATTCTGTCAGAACTTTCCTTAAAGCTGCAGTGTCCACACACAACCTCATATGCAATTGTATTGTAAAATATAATTCCTGATTTAGAATCCTGTGCACTCATGTTTTTCAACAAGCACACCAGTTTTTTTTGTTTTGTTTTTTTACATTCTCAAAGTTTATGCTGCATCTAGATCACATTTGTATTATTTATTTCTTAGCAGACACCCTTATCCAGGGCGACTTACAGTTGTTACAAAATATCACATTACAGAATATCACTTTACAGATAAGAGCAGTTATAAAATACAATAAATTTAGTACTATGATGCAAGTACTGATACAATTGGGTGCCATATAGTCCAGTATAGTCGAGAGTTGTGAGGTTTACAGATGCTGTCTGAACAGGTGTGTCTTGAAGACGTGCCAGAAGGTGGTCAGGGACTGAGCAGTCATGATATCCGTGGGTAGGTCATTCCACCACTGAGGAGCAAGGGAGGAGAAGGAGCGTGCTCTGGAAGTGGGGGTAGCAGAAGGGGGTACAGCTAATCTTCCGGTGGCGGAGGAGCGGAGCAGGCAAGAGGGGGTGTAGGGAGAAATAATAGTCTGGAAATAGGAGGGAACAGAAAGGTTGAGACAGCGATAGGTGAGTACAAGCATTTTGAACTGGATGCGAGCGGCGATAGGGAGCCAGTGGAGGGAGCAGAGCAGCGGTGTAGCATGGGAGAAATGAGGAAGGGAAAAGACAAGGCGAGCAGCAGAGTTTTGGATTAGGTGGAGTGGACACATAGCGGAAGCAGGGAGGCCGGCTAGGAGGGAACTGCAGTTGTCAAGGCGGGACTGAACTAGGGCCTGAACTAGGAGCTGTGTAGGAGCTGTGTGGAGTAGTTGGTGAGAAAGGGGCGAATTCTGTGTATGTTGCTGAGGAAGAAGCAACAGGAGAGTACCAGAATAGTGATGTGCTGAGAGCAGGTGTGGAAAAAGTATTCAAACGTGTTATGTGAGTAAACGTATTGTTACTTGGAAAAAAAAGTAATTAAGTAAAAGTCACAGTATCCTTCTAGAAAACTACTTGAGTAAAAGTACAAAAGTATCATATCTTAAAAGTGCACGAGTATCAGAAGAAAAAAGTAGCTGCCCTTAAATTCTACCCATGGAAATCTGCTGTTACCCTGAGTTACACACCAAGCATATTTATCCGGGGGCACTACTATTTTACACACACCTCTACTAATATACATTGAAATCTCAAATCAGGAATTTAAATTTTAGTCACAACCTTTATCCATAAATAAAACACAATTCATGAAACAATTATAGGATCAAATGTTAAAAATCCTGTTTTGAAACTGCTTGTAGATTCCCGTTACTCTTCTAAACTACTAAATGCATCCTCCGCAGCTATACAAGAGGGACCACATTAAACACAGAGGAGTCAAATTACTCAAAAGCAGTATCATCTTCTTTGTTGGGGGTTTCGTTGTGTTTGTTGATTGGTTATTTTAAAAATCAAAACGGTCTCTGGTTGAGCATCAACATATATGTCAGGGATGGTGAACCACTTTTAGCTGGAGTGCCCAAAGGTGCAGATTAAGGGGATGTAAAAGTTTATATGGTAACTTTTTAAAACAATATTTACATTCCTTTTTTTTGTAATTAAGTTTTTAATTACAGTTTTTAATTAAGTTTTTATTGATCTTACAAGTTGCGTGGTCCATGCTCTGAAGATCTCTGAAAAAGCTGTTTGCTGTTTGGTCGTATTTAGAAGTCACTGCTTTTTAAGTTGTGTTCTACAACTACATTTCCATATAGTGGAAGGTAAGAACAATTTTGAATTTATATATCATTTATATTGATGCATTGCTATAAGGTATATGAATTATATTTTAGCTTTGGAGAGTGATATATTGGATGTTTTAGGATTTAGCGGTGGGCGCATTAGCGGTTTGCATATCTAGCCTAAGGGTATGTGATAACCATACCTGCATTACTGTGTTGAAGTATTAATGCTGTTAAACCTGTAAAGGCACTGGAAACACCCAGATTACCTATTAGCACGTACCCAAAGTGGCTTGCAACCACTAGATCCATTATTAAGCATTTAATGAACAGAAGGAGAACTAATACTGCTCTGATTCGTTAAAACTTCAAATGAAATGTGATGTCTGTGTGGTTTTCTTGATTATTAAAAGTTGTCTGGATATGTTGCAAGTCCAGTGCATGAACAATCCACTAAAGGAGTCTAAAATATCTCTGTCCTCCTTAAACGTCTCCACCGAGTTTAAGAGTGTGCTCAGAGCAATAAAAGAAGTACGTGTGAAACCTGACAATCATATAGTTTATCCAAAGAAATGTTTTATAAACCACCAACAGTCAAACAATTTAAATACTACAGTATTGCCACAAGTTACAATTTCTCAATTGGACATTGCAACTTGGTGCCACTGGCGGTGTCCAAATAAACCAACTTTTCTCTCCTTTATATTGTGCCAGTGATAGAGATGTTTGTTGATAATAGAACAACTGTTAACTGTGCATTGAGAGAGGCGGTATTATGCAAGTGTAGTGGCAGATTTTCTTGTTTCACTGATGTTACAAAACTGCAAAAAATAAACTATATCAATCAACAGTATTCTAGTACAAAAAAAGATTAAATAATAAAATATGTTTTTTTTCTGTTACGTAATTAAACACTAGGCTGGTCAAAATTACAAGAAGGAGATATGCATTATTTCAGTTCATCTGTTATCTGCATAGCCAGTCTGTGTACATAATGAAAGTAGAAATATGGGAAAAGTCTATTGAGCACTGCTATATTAATAAGTGCAAATTCTTCTTAGTGCATTCTCCTGTCAGCAAGGGTTTCAAAGAGAACTTGATATGCATCCTAATGAGCATCTTCCTCAAATCAAGTCAACTCTGATATTAGAGAAAAGCAGTTAAAAACTAAAGGTGATCTCCATAATATGCTGTGTAACTGGAACGGTTGCCATCAGAACATATTTGAATACTAGTTAAAGATGCCCTTCAGTTTATTTTTGTTAATTTTATTTTAGTTTTATTGATGTTATCTTCAAATGCCATGTCAGTCTTTTTGTTTAAAAGCTAGGCAAAATGTTTGACAAAATGTCCTGAACTAGGAGTGTGGAAACATCCCAAATGCATTGTGCTTTGCCTGTTTCTTAAGCATGTAAAAGAGAATTATTTGGGAAATTAGAGTATCTGCACACTTCTGCACTGTGATAAAAAATCTTCCTTCTCAAGCATCAGGAATGTTTATCATTCATAATAATAATCTATGCTTTTTTCTATGACACACAACATTTATATATATATATTTTCACAACTATATTTTACCAGGAATAAAATCACACATATTTCTCAAGGGAGACAGACAGACCAGAATAATACACACTTTCTCCCTAGACTCTCAGGTCAGGGATTCCTCCATTTGCCTTGCAGCTCCTTAATCTCCCTGACACCTTTGTGCATAAGTGTACTGTATGTATTTCTCCTTATACCATATTCTATACACACAACCTGTAATGCCTGATCATTGCTGCAACTGAAGAATAACAATAAATCTGATTAGCTTAATAGCCGCACCTGTATGGGGCTGTTATATAACACCAAGTGGAGTCTGGTACCCATCCACACCGCCTAAATAATATGCAATCAACATTGATTGCTAGTCACATTTTCAAAACATGATGAACACTGAATTCACAAACAGTGCTGTTTGAGTTCTGTAATGATCTCTTTCTGCATTTTACATATTACTCCACTTTTAATGATAAAGGTACTATAGAAAAAAAAAATATCCCAGATGGATAATTATATTACAAAGAGACATTTGTTCGAAGTAAACTGAGAGCAATTCAGATATTGTGTTACGTGGTTTTGAGCTTGGTGTAATTATATGGTATGTTTCATACAATGAAGAAGCTGTCAGAACCTCTGGATTTCATTTGTCAAAAGCTGACAGGCTTAATTGAAATCCATCTCAGCCCATCGTGACACTGATTATTCCAAGAAGTACAGTAGTTTAGCCATATCAAGGGGTTCAGAGAAGGTATTCTAGTACACAATGCACAAATTGACTATAGTAATCTGTGGCTAAGTGTTCATTCTTGAAGTTGGCTGTGAATGTATTGTCTTACTGTAAAGACCAGTATTGCCCTCTGATTCATTTTAAAGGTCTAGATGCCACTAGAGTTAACATCACTTTAACAAATCTATAATATTCTCAACTGTTTATAGATCTGATCGAATATGGTTCAGTGAGCACAGACGGCATTTATTCACAAGCAAGCTATTAAAGAGTAAGTAGCGGCGTAACAAAAAATGTAGCGTTATATGTCTTCTTTAGAAACAGTTTTTCTGACTAAAACACGTCTACACTTTCACTGACTTCTTTAGCGACAATCAAAAACAATGAATATCAAACTTTTTAATTCATTAAAATAACTCATGAGTTACATTATTAGGGCTGTGTGATTAATTCCTCAGACTATATACTGCATAAACAAGGAATCACTTTTGCTGGAAATGCTACTTCTAATCGAATGTATTCTATTCACAACACTTGTTTGAGGACTAAAATAGAATGACACATTTGGAAACGCACAGTGAATTTGTAAATCATTCCATGTGTTTGCGTGTTCTGTTAAAGGGCCCACACCTTTTACCCGTGAAATAATCAGTGAAAAACAATTAGCTTTTTTCTTTCATGGTATGCCGCAATTAACTTTTTGAAGTAAACTACTGTACACTGTAAAGTCACTGTTTATTCGGTGTTATAATTGTATCTTCCTTTCAACAGAGATCAAGTTATTAGGATAATTCCACACATGATGGGGAGGTGGAAATCCTGAAGAATCTCTATGCACAGCTGGAGGTATGTATCCATTTTTGTTTATCTGATGAGCTCTGAAATAACACATACTATACAGCAGACACTATAGATAGTGATGGTGGGTTTTGATAAGTGAAGCTCCTTAGATGCAGGTTTTACTGTGCTATTATTTTCTTCACCCCTTTTTTTAAACACATCACGTTTGTACAGTCCTAAGATAAGACTTTGGAATGTTACAGAATTAGGATCAACATGGCTAGTGCATGCTTGTAAGACTTGTAGAGGTCTGGTAGCATTATCTCAGACTGTATGTGTCTATGCCAGCATTCATACAGCACTTTAGAAAACCATCTTCTAATGCAGCTTCAGACAGAATCATAAAGTGAAGATATTTATTGTGAACACAAATAAACAAAAAGTGTTTTGTTTTTTGTTTTTCGGCTCATTACAACCTGCAATATTTATTTATTTATTTATTTATTTATTGCATTTATATAGTGCTTTTTATACAAAAGAATTGCAAAGTACTGTATAGTACATAGCAGAAAAAAAAGAACAAACCACAATACATTTGTATTATTATTATTATTATTTCTTAGCAGACGCCCTTATCCAGGGCGACTTGCAATTGTTACAAGATATCACATATATATATATATATATATATATATATATATATATATATAATATATATTTACATACAATTACATTATTTTTTACACATTATTTTTACATACAATTATCCATTTATACAGTTGGGTTTTTACTGGAGCAATCTAGGTAAAGTACCTTGCTCAAGGTTACAGCAGCAGTGTTGCATGTCACACATACAACTGCAACAATCAGATCATTTAAATAACATATTTAAATAACAGTATACACATAATACAAAAGCAGCAATTTTAAAGTTACATTAGAACCCACTAAGATAAGAAAGCCATTTTTATAAAAGTGCATTTTTAGTCTTGATTTGAAAACTGTAATGGTCCCAGCTTCCCTGACAGACAAAGGCAAGGCATTCCATAATCTAGGAGCTCTACAAGAAAAAGCCCTACCTCATGTGTTGCTTTTGTTGACCCTAGGAATAACCAGCAGCCCCACATCCTGTTTAGTCAGAATTCTAACAGCGGTATTCTGAACAAGCTGCAAGCAGGATACCACACGTTTTGCGACACCAGAAAAAAGTGCATTACAATAATCAATTCTAGATGAAACAAAGGGCATGCATTAGGCTTTCGGCATTAGATACGGAAATAATTGCTCTAAGTTTGGCTATATTTCTCAAATGGTAAAAATATACTGTGACATCCAGTGCTTGATGTCTGTAAGGCAAGTAGCTGATAACACCCAGACAGAAGAAATTCCTGGCTTTAGGGACAAATATAGCTGGGTATCATCAACATAGCAGTGCAAGTTCACGTCATGTCTGCAGATAATGTCACCTAATGGTAGCATATATAATGAAAACAGGAAGGGACCTAGAATGGAGCCCTGTGGAACACCACAGACAACTTCCGATAATGTAGATTTTACCTCCCCAATAGAGACGAACTGAAACCTATCAGAAAGATAAGATTTGAACCAGGAGAGGACAAGGCCAGACAGTCCCACTGTGCTTTCAAGACAATTCAGTAGGCTGGAATGGTCTACAGTATCAAAGGCAGCACTTAGATCTAGAAGAATTAAAACTGTTGGAAAGCCGAGTCAGAGCTTATCAGCAGATCACTCACAACTCTGACAAGGGCAGTCTCGGTGCTATGTATAGCACGAAAACTAGACAGAAACTTTTCGAATATACCATTAAGAGTTAGAAATTTTTGTAATTGAATTGCAACAACTCTCTCTAGAACCTTGTCTAAGAATGGCAGGTTGTGTGGTTTGTTTTGTTTTGTATTACAGGCAAACGGGATGGGACAAATACAGCGGTTCCGGATAATTTTCCTTTAAGGTCTCACTGAACCGACACATTTCAATTGAAAGCCGGTTAAACTTAAATCGCACAATTAGGTTGTGCAGTGTGTATAATCTCCACAGTGCTTTCAATTAAAAATGAATGGTCGCCTTTTAATCTGTAGACAGGTGAGTTTCACGTGGCCGATGCAGATCCACATTATAAACACATAAGCATAACAATAGTGTGTAACAGTGTAATAATGTTGTGATGGTACAGCCCCCAGCCAAGGCTATAACCCTATTAGAAAATGTACACAAGTGGGTAGTATATAGGCTAGCTTAAACAAATCCTAAACATTGAAGTGCTTAGTTTAACAGATTGTTTTAGATTGATCACAAGTAGAACCTGGGCCCGGTTCAAGCAGTTGTGGCATTTCAATGCTGGTTGCAACGGTGTATTACTTCAAGAGTTTTATACAGTACCTTTGCAAGTTGTGTGCACTCCAAGGTTAGCCAATTAACTTACAAGCACAAATAATCAATGAGTGTTTATTTACCAAGTATAGCACTGCAAGTTGGAACAGGATAAAGCCCTATTTGGCATTCAGCTGAACCAAACTGAGCCTGAGGCATTGCATTTTATGATCTATTGGCACAACCCTGCGCTACTCTGCGACATGTCCTCCAGATTGCTTCTGTCAGCAAGTCCCTGCTGGAGCATTTTCCCAAAATACCCAGCTTTGTTGCCCCCAGTCCCTGTTCTGCAAATGGTTGATGTCTCTCGTGGGACGGATTCCAAGGTTATTAAAGACACACCAAGGACAGAGAGAGCAGGAGAGAGTCTAGGAAATATGAGAAAAAAAAAAATTTAATTGAAGACTGGAATTAATGCATTGAAAATATGCCCAGGCACGTGACGATATAGGTTTGAACACCACCTTTTAGTCATCAATTGATTAATTAAATAATGGGGGGGATGGGGGGGACAACACCTTATAGTGGGCCCCGACCTGTATGTAATCATTTTGTTGGAGGGACAACAAGTTTAATTACCCGTCTCTCCAGGATTCAGCAGAAATTCACATAACTTTTTTTCACACAGAAAATCGCTTATTTTCAATCAGGAAAACAGGCATGTTAATTTGCTTTAGTTTATTTTGGTATCCGGCAGCACCTGTTATAACAGCTTCCGCCTAAACTACAGGATGAATCATGCACACAGAATATAACTGCAAAAGACTGCTGAACAGCACCCCAAACTGGCACTGGTAGCTACAATTATAGGAATATAAATGTAACATTTGCAAATATCAATGTGAAGGATATTATCACTGTTAAGTTTTTCAGACTTTTGGACCCCTCTAGGGCCCTCTGAGTGCGTGGGCCCTTGTACAGTATTGCCCTGGCTACACTGACTATTCCTCTGCCACTGCTTTAAATACCAACCAAGGAGGGAAGCTTGGAGGTTAACAGATACATTGAATTTTGTTTAACTGGTGGGTTGAAGACATTTCTATTAATTTGTGTTCCAAAAAAGGTCTTACTACTCTCCAGCCAGTATTAGGACACACTTTGGCTATGCATGTTCATGATGTATTATTTCATTTCAGGCATTGTACTTGTATCGTAGGCCTTGTGAAAAGGAGACTGATGAATCCACTATATTTCTATATTTTGCCTGTATTCAATGTTGATGGTTATCATTTTAGCAGGACAACTTTAAGCAGCATTCTGAATCTTGAACTTACTAAATTAGTTGACATTTTTTCATAAGGTTTTCATCTTTTGGTGTATGCATTGCATCCAAGATTGATTCTGAAGAAAAACTCCAAAAACTCAAAATTCCACTGTTGTGGTGTGGATGCCAACCGAAACTGGACAACATGATGGTTAAACATTAGGTTAAAGTGCCATTAGGTCATTTGTGGGGTTACGGTACTTTATTGAGGCTTCTTTTGAATTATATCACAAGAAACCTTTTTCCTCTAGTGCTACATTATGAGAAAGAGTTGATTAGGCAAGGTGTGTTTGTATTTATTGGGCTAAACACATTTAAAATGTAGTGTTAAAAAAAAAAAAAGAAATCTCTATAGAAATCTAGAACTATTTAATGGATTGCCATGATGTATTAAACTGATTAAGCTATTGATCATGTATGCCCTTTGATGCTCCATTTCTGCTGACAGTTTTGCTTGTGCAAATCTCCATTTGCTACTCCCAGGCATCCTGGCCCCCATATTTTCTCAGCACCGTCTATTGCAAGTCACTGCCCAGACAGTTGCTTATTTATATATGAGGACTGAAATATTAATAAATCAGTGTGATCCAGGAGCTGCTCTTGTTAAAGTGCAAGCTGTAAAAAGAGGCTGCTTCAATTTCATCACATCTAAATAAGACATTACCAGGCTGACACAGATACTGCACTGTAATATTCAGGTTGGATTTATTGTTTGTTTGTGCTTTGTGTCTTTTTGATTTGGGGACGGGTTGTTAATTGATGTGTGTGTATGTGTGTTATGTCTTGATAAAGATATTTGAACAAAAACAACAGAGTCCAGAGATATGTTTTTTAATTAGCGATGCAACTTTATTTTGTCCATAACAGAACTTCTTGCTTTCATAGCCAAGCTCAGACTGCCGCTAGAAGCACAGGAACCCTTATTTATATCTGCAGGTGAACCAGTCACCAGAAGCCTAGCTCTGGCTACCTATTCTTACAGCCATACAGAATACAACATTTATTTTAAACTTGTGGTGTTCAATACACCATATGTGTGTGGGCAGGTATTACTATCAATGTGTGGACAACATTTGAGAAAATATCCCCACAAACTCCTGAACAAAACAACGTTGTGTGGACATCCCAACTTTGTAAAAAACGTTTTTAAGAACTACAGTATATATGCCTTCAAAAAAAAAAAAAAACTGCCAAAGTATTTGGTTTGTTGTCTGTCACTGAGAAGTCCCCACAAATATAGGAATGCAAACGTGTGTGTGTGTGTGTTCTACTCCATTCACAGCAGTGAGAATGTAGGGATGAACTTGTAAATGTATTTTATTATTACATTTTTATGATTGTGTCATTACTCATACTGTGCTGCCACAATGTGGTGCCTGTCCAGATTATGTTACATGATTTCTCTAAAAATAACTGTATTTTTATTCTCATAGAAATCAGTGTATTAGCATTGAAGATGAGAAAGCATTATCAAATAATCATATTGGTGCATTCGTCACCACAACATCATGCAAGGCTTAAACACAATTGCTTGTAATGAAGCCTTGAAAAGGAGAAAAATTGATAAAAAAAAAAAATGCTGTTCGTTGTTGCCGTTGTGTGTGTCTGTAAATAGTTAAGCATTATGGATGTCCATCCGTGGTGATGGTGGTGCAGTAAATGAGTTCCACACAGGAAGTTTTTACCCAGCAGTACAGGAAGAGGTGTTTTTTCTTTGTTTGTGACGGGGGCTCAAATTACAATTAGACAAGTAATTGACACCATTTCCTTAAAATAAAACACCTACAAACTGAAAAAGTCTGTGTCATGTTTTGGTGTTTGTGAAGTATATTTATTAACTTGGTAATATTCATGCACATTACTGTATGACTAAATCTTCCTACAGATGTCAGGACTGCCCAGTCCCTGACCACATTCCGGCGCCTCCTCAAGACTCACCTCTTCAAAGAGCACCTGTAGAACTCCTCTGTTTGTATCCTGGGACACTATCACCCTTCATGTAAATGTGCTTTATTTTGCTCTTATCTGCCCCCTATTTTACTGCATTTAATCCTGTACTTCAGAATACTGTAATCTGCCAAGTGTTTAACCTGTAGTACTTTGTATTTAATCACATCCTGATGTAACTATCACTATTTAATCATATCCTGATGTAACTATCACTATTATCTGCTGTATTATTGAATTGTGGTTTGTCACACTTGTACTTTGCTTGAACAAAAGTTATTGTATTTCTTGCTCTTATTGTATTACTTGTATTGTAACACTTGAAATGTATTTGCTTACGATTGTAAGTCGCCCTGGATAAGGGTGTCTGCTAAGAAATAAATAATTAAATAAATAATTAATAAATAAAAGGCAGCGTCATTCTCACCATTGACCTAAGGCCTTTTTTCATTTTCATATAACAAGCCATTAATAAGGAGGATAAACACAAATAGATTAGCTTAAACTTTCCTTAAAGGATGCAAATGGAAAGGATAACATAAAAAAAACTTTTTTCTAATTAAATACCTATATTTAGCCAATTAATCAAACAAGGCAGAATGTATTTAAGTAGGAATGGTGTTTCCATCAGATATATGCCATGCTGTGTGAATGGAAATGTCCTTTTAATCTTTTTGCTGCCACAGAAACCGACTGATATTCAACCTGGTGTGCCACGCTAAACACTTTACAATAACAATAACACAAATACTGACATACAAGTAATCTAAAAGAATACATACAAAATATAGATGCATGACGGGTCATCAGAAATGACATCAGTGTTGCACTTTCAATTTCAGAAAAAATGTCAAACCCAATATATCAAATAAAAAAAATATCTAATTGTGTTATAATAAAGATGATTTTCTAAAATTCAATGGATTTAGAGCTGGACTTTCCTTTATCTTTGTTAAAATAAATCTTCATTGCTACCTTTTATCCTGCTACACAAGCTTTCAGAGGGAATGACCCATGCTTTATGCAGGCTTATTCATTCTCGGTCCACCTGTGTTTTAATTGTGTGTGTTTCTTCCAGAGGAAAGTGCCTCCTCACCTCTGTGATGAAATGAAACCTACTGCGAGTCTTTCGCAGAGTCTGAACTAGAAGTGAAAGTCGTCGTCAACTTCCTGCATAAACAGGAAACATTTCCATTCATGCCTACGGTCAAATGCTGCTCTACCCATATACTGAGTACATTCCTACAAATATGACACCATTTCTAACTTTAACTGTGTTGTGAGTAATCTGTATCAGCAAAGTACATCTATTTTTACAAAATTCTTATGTGTAGTTTCTGGAGCTGTGCCAAGTCCCATCCATCCATTATCATTAACCGCTTACTCCTTGCGGCCTGTTAGCCGGAGCCTACACCCTGGACGGGACGCCAGTCCATCGCAGGTGCCACACTCACAGGGCAAAGAGTGACCAATCTACCTGGACAGCATGTCTTTGGACTGTGGGAGGAAACCGGAGAAAACCCACGCGAGCACGGGGAGAACATGCAAACTCCACACAGACAATACCCTAGGTCGGATTTGAACGTAGGACCTTGGCGCTGTGAGGCAGCAGCCCTAACCACTACGCCACTGTGCCGCCCTTGTGCCAAGTCCCGACTTGTTTATATATATATAAAAAAGTAACTAATATATTGAGCATTGCAAGAAAAAATGCTGGGAAAGTCCTAATTTGGCTATGTGTTGTCACATCGCTTAATAATGACTTTTTGACGTAAGGTTGGTTAATTATGACTTCTTTTTTGTATGGGCAGAGATGTAATTATAGTATTCCAAATATTATAGATAGATAAAATCTGATATAAACAAAAATCTGTGAGTACAGTGGAAATAATTGCAGATTTAACATTTGGGTTTTGGTTACAACAAACGATATATGACCACCTGATACAGGAGTTGAGAACAATTGGGCTAGAGCCACATTAAAATACAATGTGCAGCACACATGATAATAAGACTCACTGTTTGTTTTATTTATTGGTTTATTCTAGGAATCGGCTGCACACAATGCTGTTCTCACTCTGTACTCTTCCTATGAGGTGAGGTATAGATACGGCCCAGCTTCAATTACTTTATGTAAGTATTTTCAACAGCATGTACATTTTCCATTACCTGCAATTTAAACCAGGTCAGTTATTATTAAAATTACCCAATTATTGATAATAAGTAAACAGAGAAATTGTTTTTTATTGATAATAGGTGGAGCGGAATAATAATAAAATGTTGGTGCTGTATGTATAAAACAACAAGTAAGCCATTGGCATTATAATTTTTTTTCTTTAGCTCAGACTACTCAGAATACACTGTACTTTTTAAATATAACTGTATAAATAACTGTATAATGTTGTTCATCTTGTCTTCATGTTCTATTCATTTTGCACTTTAACTGAGGTAGCTAAATTGTAATGTCTGGAAGATTTAACACTGCATTATTAGATGATTGCAGAATATATTCTACCATAAACTTGCAAATATTTTGATACACTCACAGCCCCCATAGTCTGGCATTCCATCTTAATTCAAGGGCCTATCGTTTTTAAACTGCAACTGTGTCCATGGCAACCTGCTTCATCTTAGTCACCATTTGGACACAGTCACATGATTTCCTCTCGTGTGTAATAAAACCATCCCAGTGATTTGTGGTTTGTTCAACAAATCAAATGACTTTTAGACGTGTTCCCTAATTTCTTCAAGAGACACATGGAACACTAAACTGGAAAACACATATTTATCCATTATGGATAACGATTTTAGCTTGAAAATCCATGAGCAACTTGCTGTCTATTATCATTAATTCAAATGTACTTACAGTCACTCTTTCATTATTCTCAAATGTGAGTTTCGGAAGGTCTATGGACTGGGCTTACAAAAATGGCATTCCCTATGCATTTGCATTTCAGCTGTGTCATACTGGCTATTTGGGTTTTTTTTTTGCTCCCTGAAACTCTGATCAACCCAACATATACTGAGGCCACATGGGCAGTCAAAACAATCTCCACCAGCTTGCTAAAGAAGTGCTCCTGAAGACAATCAATTAATCCTTGAAATACCAAAAACAAAAACCTTCAACGTGAAGACATTCCAAGAATATGCTGAGATCTTTCATGTGTTTTTACTGAACACTGTTCAGATGTCAAAACTAAACATTTTAGAAACTGTGAGACAATTGTAAAGGGGGAATGTAATCATATATATATATATATATATATATATATATATATATATATGCTTAGAGTGACAACAATCCTACTATAATGTTATCTTTCGCTGTATATACAAACAAATAACCAAAAAAGTAGGAAAGCAGCAAACATGGCTTCATAACAGCAGAGGGAGACACTGAGCTTCTTCCTAAGGGGCTCAAGAAAGGGGGTAGGGTTCAAATAAGTGCTTCTGATCAATGCAGACGGAAACACATTTGTCACATCATTTCAGTTTGAATTAACCAGAAGAGCTTTGTTGGTCTGTTTAAGTGGTTAATATAATAAAGCTTAGTGCTTCTGTATAATTCCTGTAGTGTTTTTGTTGATCTAACACACATGTGATTTGATAAGTCCTCCCATAATGTACATGCATTTGAATGCATTTTTAACTAGGTTGGACATACAGTACATGCTGTATTTTCTTGAAAGAAAAATGTTTTTCTGTCTGAGGAAACCTGTCAGACTCACAGTCACTTCAAAAATCATATTCCTGTGGAACCTTCATTAATGAATGGAAGTCTTTGATGTTTTAGTGTGCAATGCTTAATATATTGTATTGCACCCATGCATGCATATAGTTGAATCTTTTTTTTCAAAGGTGAAATGGTTCATTCACCCAGGTCACACAATATCCCAAAAGACTTTCTGAAAACTTGTTGTGTGTTCTGTATTATCTTCATTGTAGATTGTGATATGCTTTATAGCACATATCTATTATAGACAGAAGGTACCAAAACATAGGAAAGCTAGCTCTTCATAACAAATATTGATAGTACCGCAAATAATAATTACATTGAAAAAATGTGATTGCAAACATATTACTATTAAAATGTAAGCTATGAACAATTCTTTACATTTTTATCTATTATTATTTTTTGCAATAACAAGGCAATTGTAATTCTGAGATTTTGTTTACACATGTCAGAAAGTCTGATCTCATTCCTTATGTTACAGCATCACCACTTAAGTATAACAAGTTGTGTTTAAATTCCTGTAATGGTGGTGCAGGCTTTTCCTATTCTGTTGACGAGTACCATTGCTATGGGGATTAACATAAACCCATAGAGATTTTATACTCTTGTTTTCAGCATAGCAGCAGTAATCAAAGTACTGATAACAGTGATCAGGTCAATGGGAAGACAGAACATTGCATAACAAAAAAATCTGCCAATATTAAGACATTGAGCTCATCAACAAATTGTGTATGCTAATCATGCCAGTTTATATGCTATGCTATGACAGTAGTAAACAATATTGAAAACTAAAAATGTCTAAAAGAGGTGCTTACATTTCAGGAAAAATGTTTACAACCTCAAATTGGAGGTACCAAATTTTTGATAGCCTAAATCTGCACGTACTCTAAAGCGTCAGAAAATGTAGTTGTAAATGAATTGGGATTCAGTTAATCTTTTCTTGTTATTGTGCTGCACCTTTATAATGGGGTTTTTAACATGTAGTTCATATTATTCTTTTTGAACTGTTTATTAATATCCTGAGTTAATTTTTTTGAATGTCTTATTAAATGATTAAGTTTGATTACCTTTTCAAACTTTTCTAATACTGAGAGACCAGCTTGGTGTTTTGGGATTTTCCCTCTACCAGCATGGGATCAACAAACATATGCATATATACACCAATACTGCTATTTAGAATGGTACTTAGATACTGCTGTTATGCTTAACAAGTATAAATAACATTATTTAATATAATAGTAAACTTTGAAGAAAATAATTCTAAAATTCTAAAATATCTTTGTAATCAGTGGATAAAAAGCAACTAGTATGTGGTTATGAGGTACTGAGCTTGTTGAGATGCAGATAATTGTAATGTACAGTACTGTAATGTCGCAGGGTAGAGTGTGGAGATGGGTAGATTCAAATCCTAATCTGGGATTTATTTTTTGTTTTGTTTGGAAACATGTCATATTTTATCACAAAATGTAGAGAACCTCCTAAATAGTAGAATGAAAGAAGATGTCCCTTTGTTCAAAAGTATCCAGAGGGTATACACACTGACTACAGGGCTAGTTCTTTGAAACAGAAATGAAGGTGACAGGACGGAGTAGATTTAATCTTGCTGGATGCTTCCAGGTGCAAAATACAATCATTCCAGTACAGTGGGCATGAAGGCTGTTCCCAGTCTTAATGAATAAATCCTGGGATGGGAACATAAGCTTTGGGCTTTGCCCCGGTTCTGACAGGCTAATTCTAACACAGCTGACCTTGCTCCAGGTACCGAGTCAGAGTCATGTGATTCCACAATTTGATATTCATTATCCGAGACCGAGCCATGCCATTTGTTTTCCTTGGAAGATGGTTTTGACCTCACAACAAGACAACCCAAACTAGATCCAGACATGTTAAAAAGCATGGAATAAATATATTTCCCAATAAGCACATCTAATTGGGTATGTGGTATATGCTTCTTGGTATGTAATTAGGCCTATTTTATGAGCAAAGTTATGTTCTTTTAAAGGTTTTATTTCTAGGTCAGTTTTAATGAATTATTTATCTCTAGTACTCACGGAATTCCTGTTAAAAATACCAACAGCAGTATAGATGAGTTTGATTAATTAATAGCAAAGATATTAATTTCAGAGCTTTTTATTCAAAATTGTCATTATCAGAAAGGAAAAAACTCTAACAATGTACCGAGAAAAATGTACAAGTCATTAAGTGCATTTAATATTGGGGCTTGAAATTAGTCTTTTGTTTCTTATTTTTTTTTAAATTGTAATTGAAGTAAAGAGCTGTTTGAATCTGTCAAACAGTCTTTAAATAACTCACAAATTACAGCTCTGCCCTTAAATACAATACTCTGGACTCTTGACCGGAGGGTTGTGGGTTCAATCCCCAGTGGCGGACACTGCTGTTGTACCCTTGAGCAAGGTACTTTACCTAGATTGCTCCAGTAAAAACCCAACTGTATAAATGGGTAATTGTATGTAAAAATAATGTGATATCTGTATAATGTGAAATAATGTATAATGTGATATCTTGTAACAATTGTAAGTCGCCCTGGATAAGGGCGTCTGCTAAGAAATAAATAATAATAATAATAATATATGTGGCATATGTTAACTGTTCAACATTTCTAATTTGCAACATTTAGATCATGGAAAAACTGCTAATTATATTTTCTTATGTACTTATAAAAATATGTTGTTCCTATAAAATGTAATATGTTCATAAACCATTCTTTCCTATGGGATTACACAAAATGATCAGATCCATTTTAAAACTAAAAGTGTGCATTACTGACTGACTGTTGATTGGTTCTTTCTCTTTGTCCGATTAGTAGTGCATCCAATTTGTTTTATTTTTTTTCCTGACACCAAAACACGAGTGACCCTGCACCAGACCTCAAATCTCAAATATAGAATGAAATCTAGACTGACTGACAGCGCAGCATTTACTGTGGCACATTCAGTTTGAGATTAAAATAAGGAAGTGCTGTATCTCACAATCCCCTTATTGAAGATGACAAAAGGGCTGCTCATTCTTCCACCTCCCCGCACCGACCCTGTAGTAACAGTGAATGAATAAGGAAGTTGCAGTACAATACATAACCGCTCCATTCCTCCCCTCCCAACTCAGCTCCGCCTGAACAACCGCCTCATTGCGGCCGTTTTGACGTGCGTGACGTCGCTTCCTTTCAACATGGCGCAGCCAGGTTGCTGATGGAAAAGCGAAGGGTTTCCGTGTAAATTCATCCCACTTTATGTATTTATTTATGTTTTTATTTTGGGCCAAGAACGGTTACATGCTTTCAAAGGAGCGCTAGATTGAAGACTAATCCTGCCCCCGCTGGATTGGTACTCCTCCAAGCCCAGTCCAGCGCGTCATGTATGAAGGTAAAAAGACGAAAAATATGTTTTTAACCCGGGCTCTGGAGAAGATTTTAGCCGACAAGGAGGTGAAAAAGGCTCACCACTCTCAGCTGCGCAAAGCCTGCGAGGTGGCATTAGGTAAGCAGAATTACAATTAGACATACAAATGGGGATATATGTATATTTAGCTTGACAGACGTCATAGTAGTACTACTAGTTGTCATTCTATATGGGGGTATACGAGTGGTATCATTAGCGATATAAAGAAGAATTGGTATGGGACAGAAACAGTATAAGTTTCTTTTGTTCATTTCTGATGAGACATCCCACGGGACCATAGTCAATGGAAAAAAACTGACGATTCACGTTATTAAATATTTATTGCGTGGCTGTTCTAGCACTGGAGAAACAAAAGAAAACGATAGGCTATTGAGTGGGCGTCCTGCAAAAGTAATTCCAAGATTAAGAAAAATAAAAAGGGAAGCAATATTAAAAACATAACCTTTTTTTTACATTTACTGTCTTGCAAAGATAAAGAAATCTATGTTTCAAATTCAAGATGAGGTTATTGTGTCCCAAGAATACATGAAAACAGGAGGAAAGGGTGTCATGATTTGAAAATCTTTTATGTAGGTAAATACAGAGTATAAAAACACAGAAATGCGATGAATGAGAATTAGACTGGTCCTTAAATTTGAACATAATTATTTAGCAACTACAATGTGTCAAGTGCTTCATTTGCCCGTTAACAAAATTGAAGCAGTGATGACAATGCATGACAGCAGAAAAAGGTGTATCGTCCGTGGGGAGTTGTCATGAAGAAGGAGCAGGTGTCACAAGAAGAGTAGCCTGTGTGTGAGGAGAGGACAGTGTCTGTAATTGTGTGACGAGGTTTAGCTGAAGTGAAACGAATTCTTAAGTAGCCTTAAAATAGACAATTTGACCAAAAGGCTACCGTTGATTTCACATAATAATGTAAGCATAACTGATTTATTTATTTATTTATTTATTTATTTAGAAATCTATTTTTACCTGTGCAATATTGCCTTAATGGTTCTGAAAATCAGTAATAATAAGTTGCAAGTGTGAAGGCTTTACACGCTTTGGATCTGTAATCGCTTTGGAACTGTAAATTGAGGCATTATAATTACATTGTTTTGAAAACAACAGACAGACAAAATCAATACCATAAACTAAACAAAAACGTGGATATCATTTGATTTAATGTTTATTGGCTGGTTGATTTATGAGGATTGTGATTAATTTGACCAAGCTGAGTGTAGAGGAAAACATTTTACTATAAAATTAAAGAGCATTGACTTATTTACTGTATTTGTTATTTTGTAGTTTGAATATATTCCATAATACAGTGATGTGATGTTATTTTATGTTTAACAAAAAAATGATTGTCTTGGGGCTCAGAACTACAGTATCCTCATTAATGTAGCCTATGTTATTTAAATAGTAAGTTTAGAAATCAGGCCCTACTACTGCAAATCTGTTATGACCTTATCCTACTTATACTTAATACCACAAAAAATGTTGCAAATGCAGTACATCGCAACAGTCTGTAGGTCATTAATTCGACTACCTGTTGGGAGCTGTCCAGGAAGCTACTTTACTGTACAGTAGAGGAAAAATATATTTCTAATTCAAATTTAACGGGGATTGCTGGCACCTATCCCAATAATTTAAATTGTAATTAAATATATCAGAAAGGTAGTTTTAATACACAGGATTGGTGCTGGTCCGCTACAGTAAGCTACATGAACAGTTGCCATATTGTCCCACATGACCCAGCAATGGAAATAAGTCTCCTATTGCATAGCAGTTTCCCCCATTCCTCATTTTAAAATGAGCTTTATCAGCCCCATTGTATAGGTAACAAGCCCAGGTTTGTCTTATTAAACTCTCAGCAAAACCAGGAATGGCTTATACTGCTATGCAATTGGAGTCTATCCATCCCTATGACCTCTCCCAAGCTTTCTGCTGTTGTCAGATAATTGCTACTATACAGTAGGTCCTGCTCTTGTCTGTTTATAACCATGGTACAGTGCAGTATTTTAGAGAAGAATAAAGTATGGTATCTGGCGAGAAACTACAATTTGGAATGATAATTAAACTGTTCTTTCATGCAAGTTTTTTTACCCTTTGCAATATGTGAGACTGATTCGCACTATCAAAGTTATCTGATAGAGAATAAATGGAAATTTAAGTTTTTAGTACCTGAACACTGTTTATGGTCGATACAGATTGTTCAAACTTGGCATTTAGTGTTTGGTTGTACAGTTGATCACTTGACCCATGGAGCTCCTTTACAAAACAGTTTTGCATTCGTCCTACTGTATGATTCTTGCTTACAGTAGTATAGTTCTGTATTTCCAACAACTCGGTAGTACAGTGATTTTAACTGTGTGGGTCATGCAATTAAGCATGCACAACCTGGAGTAGGTTAAGGAATTAACCTTGCTTCTTTTGTTCTTGTGTTTGAGCCTTGGCTTTCATTGCTGACATTGGAACCTGCATTTACTGGTGTCAGATGAACAGACTGTACAGCTACTGTGGTCGCTTAATGATACTGGGGAAGTGATTGAGCACAGAAAAAAAGAAAAGGCATGTTCATCTTTACTGTTCATAATGTAAAAGCACCTGGGGAGTCATATTGTTGGGGTTATTAAAACAATGCACAGCTGGTCTCTAGTAAATTAAACTGCCAAGAATATGTGCAAGCTGCAATTCCTAATCCATTCAGTCCTGTTTGCATATAGTGGACATGCTGACATTTTAAATAAGTTCTGCTTGGCTTCATTCTGGTCTGTTTTTGTCCAGTCAAACCTCCCAGTCAAACCTAAGTAAATAGTGGGCAACCACTGATTGTGTCAGAAAGTAGTATGAAGGTATTTGAAATATGACTGACCGGTCCCTCATTCTGCATGCAGAGGTCACCTGAGACATAAGAATATATTGTTGAGATGCTGTTGAAGAAACAAAGACCTTGCCAAGGTTATCTTGATCTTATTCTGTCAGAAAATGGCAACAAAAATGAAGCTGATCAGGCATCTTTATCACACAGTCGTTCTTACTAAAAGAAGGTGTTACTGACACCGGTAGTGTCCTCACTCAAAAAATAGGGACCCTTAGCCCTTATCATGTCTGTCTGTCTGTATGTCTGTCATGCTGTCCATGGTGAACACGACAACTTCCTTGATTTGAGCAAACCTTCACCAAACTTCATACACTTCTAGGCTCCTATAGACGTTTTGTATTGCTATAATCCGATAAACACTCAATTGTATACAAATATTTGTAACTTTTTAGGTATAGTGCGATTTATTACACTGCTTGTACTAATTTGTATCCTTTGTGGTGCTTTCACTTGGTCACACAAAAAATGTTGCTTGCCCTGGGAGCTAAACTTAGACAAAATGAAGCAGCTTAATAATGCATGGTGTAACTGAACACATTGTAGAGGTTTATGTTTGGAGTTTCATCTATTGTACCATATTGCATGCAGCAGTAGATTTAAACAGACATATTCTAACAATATTTTGCTGTCTCTTTGTTTTCTTGCAATTTTATAGAAAAAATATATTTTTTTAATTTTTATTTGCTTTTACAAATCTAAAAATCAATTAAACGCTTTTTTTTTTTATAAGCATACTGTAGCCATTCCTGCTTTGGAGTTCTTCTGTTGCTAAAGAAGCTTTCCATTCATGGTTGCCGACTCCCCCAGGAGTTCTGACCAATCACACTGTGCAAAAAAAGTACCCAAAATTTGTAGAGTGAAATTGAAATCTCATGTTTCTTTTCTTACAACAGTAAACCTCAAAGCCTCAAAACCTCAAAAACCACTTTATACTGAGTTGTTCGCCCTGCTTTCAGAGTCATTAGAACTAAATGTATTACATTGTTTTGTATTTAAGGGCAGCAGTGTGGAGTAGTGGTTAGGGCTCTGGACTCTTGACCGGAGGGTCGTGGGTTCAATCCCAGGTGGGGGACACTGCTGCTGCAAGGTACTTTACCTAGATTGCTTCAGTAAAAACCCAACTGTATAAATGGGTAATTGTATGTAAAAAATAATGTGTAAAAAAAAAATAATGTAATTGTATGTAAAAATAATCTGATATCTTGTAACAATTGTAAGTCGCCCTGGATAAGGGCGTCTGCTAAGAAATAAATAATAATAATATTTAATGTTTTGACTCCTCACTGTATGTGGTGTTGACTCTTAGGCTTCTGTATCTTGTCTGTCAGCTGACTATTAAAGATTTGACTTGCAGTGCTGTACTACAGTGAGTGCACCCCCGGGAGTTTAAGCATGCTTTTCCCATCATCCCGATATGTGTTCTTATGATCATGTAGAGATATTTAAAAAAAAAAAAATAATCTGTAATCTGAAACATCTAAAATTAGATTTTACTATAATAGTGGTATTCATAAACAAAAGTTAGCTTTCATGATTTGTGTTTTTTGTTGATTCGCCAAATGGTGTACATTTTCATCTACAGCATCACATGCAGCTTTGCTCTTACTTGTATTCCTATCTCTCCATACTAGAGCAGTGCAATACTTGTTGTGACTAAGAATCATACATTTCTGGTACAGTATTACATGCAATATTGATTGAGATCCTGGGATCTTGTCATACTAATAGTAAAATGTTCCATGATTTGAACTGCAGTGGATATTAGGACTTCCCTTTTTATTTTTATTTAAAGTCTACAGGAGAATTAACTCACTGGAGTTCTCAGACATCTGCATCTCCCACAAGGTATTCAGAGTGAATGTAACCATTCACCCAAGAACATCTCCGTGTGTCGCTGTCCAGCAGTGTAACCTCTAGGGCTTGTAATAGCTGCACAGAGAACATTTCAAACATGTTACAGTAAATGGCCAGTTGAACAATAAACAATAAATCCTATAGCTACGTGTACTTGAGAGAATTTTTTTTAAAAAAAATAACAATAAAAATTAGCAGTTTTATAGATATTTCAAATAAGACGATATAACAAAAATAAGTTTAATATTTAGTAATTAGCCTAAAATGTTTCAAATAGTTCTCGGCCAAAATTTGATATTTTTTTTTATATTTTTTGAAAATAGAGAATACCTACTCATGCTAATAAGTGTACAGGCTGTACTGGTAGAGTATGTGAGTTGTCTGTCTAGCATCCCTTACCACCGATGACCTCACAGCAGTGACTTCAGTTAACTTCACCAAAACAGCCTGAAAGTTGTAGAAAGTAAAGATACTGTAAAACCAAGGTCCTGAGCCCTATTTAAAAGCGGTTGGGTCCTTTGGTTTCTGAGTGGGTTACACCCAGTACTCATGGCAACTTTAGCATATTGAGTATATTTCACAGAACAACCTCAGATACAACCAACATCCAGAGCAGTATTTCATTGAAAAGCCATTTAAAAATCCAGCAGAAACTTGAAGTGGCCATCTGTTAGTGGCTGCTAACTATAGTTTATTAAGAGTTTGTCCACCACCACCACACCTACAGTACTTCTGCTTATACATCAGATGGTTGGTGTTGTGAAAAGTCTTTGGGTGTAAAATGTAATGGCACCCAACCCTTCTCTGGGTCAGGTTATCATGGGTGTTGAACAAGAAAAATGAACCAAAGTTCTATTACAGGTGATATGGTTTTTAATCTTATTTCTACTTCACATACTTCATGTTTACAAACCATTCAATCTGATTTGACATAGCCCTTAGATATAATAATGTGGATGCTTTGTTTTTGTTCACAAAATCTCAATTTTTAAAAATGATTTAAGCATAGGAAATACTGGGAATGTATTCGGGTAGGTTTTGACTGCCGCACAAATGGAATGGTGGTGCTGCTGCGCAAGCATGGCATTGACGTATTAAGACTTTGGAGTGATAATGGAAAAGGGCCTTGAACTGATAAAACAACCACCTCCTCACTGCCACGTTCCGCCATTTGCATATTGTTCAGTTCTTCTCAGAATGCTTTGATTAAGCAAACTGGGTTTGGTTGTGGAAGAATGGGTTATCAATCTAATCAGATTACATTATCGTTGAAAACAGAAGCAGGCCTGGTCAATTTGTTCCTTTTCCGTTCTACAGTACCATGTATTTACCAAAACAGACTAAACACTTGAGATACTGTACAGTACATAACTCGTATGTTTACTTAGAACCCTATCCTATTTTGTTGAAAAACACATAACAATAAATTATTTAAACGGCACTACAAATGTACTGTACAGTTGTATAACAGTATGTGGATCTGTTGAAATTATCTTGTATTATACTAAAGCAAACAGAACAATAAACTCATACTCCGAACTATTTTGCAAAAAATGATATTTTGGTGGAGCATGGGTATGATATACAGACGTGCTCAAATTTGTTGGTACCCTTACAGCTCATTGAAATAATACTTCATTCCTCCTGAAAAAGTGATAAAATTAAAAGCTATTTTATCATGTATACTTGCATGCCTTTGGTATGTCATAGAATAAAGCAAAGAAGCTGTGAAAAGAGATGAATTATTGCTTATTCTACAAAGATATTCTAAAATGGCCTGGACACATTTGTTGGTACCCCTTAGAAAAGATAATAAATAATTGGATTATAGTGATATTTCGAACTAATTAGTTTCTTTAATTAGTATCACATATGTCTCCAATCTTGTAATCAGTCATTCAGCCTATTTAAATGGAGAAAAGTAGTCACTGTGCTGTTTGGTATCATTGTGTGCACTACACTGAACATGGACCAGAGAAAGCAAAGGAGAGAGTTGTCTGAGGAGATCAGAAAGAAAACACCATGTAACAAATTTTTTTTTTTTTTTGGTTCCTGGGTAGTAATTGTTATTTCCTAATTGCTTATGCCTCAAAAGTATAGAAAATGGCTATTATTCCCCACAGACTTTGCTTTTGTGACCAGGACAGTGATATTTTGAAATTTACCTATTTTCCAGAACATTCCAGATAGATTCAGTGCTGAGTAAACTTGGAGTAACTTCTAGAACTTTCTAGAACTTTCCAGTAATATAAATAGTAGTATAAATACAGGGGCCTTAAGCCCACCAGTTCAGTTTAGTTCCAGCTGCCTAAGTGGATACATATCTGCATTTTTCTGAGATGGCATCAAGAGGCTGCAAGCATCCGGCAGACTCATTTTGAGACTTCAAAATGGTGGCATTCCTGATGGGTCTCCAAGGCGGTTTTACCAAGTTTCCCTGCTATCTTTGCCTTTGGGACAGCAAGGCGCACTACCACAGGCGGGACTGGCCACAGCGGACCGAGTTCTCTGTGGGGAGGAACAACGTCAAGTGGGAGACACTGGTGGACCCCCGGAAGGTGCTGATGCCACCACTGCACATCAAATTGGGCCTTATGAAACAATTTGTCAGAGCTCTAGATAAGGAGTCGGCAGCCTTCAAGTACCTTCAAGACTTCTTCCCTAAGCTGTCTGAGGCAAAGGTCAAAGCCGGTTTCTTCGTCGGACCACAGATAAAGAAGATCCTGGAGTGCAATGAATTCCCCAAGAAGCTCACTAGTAAGGAGAAAGCGGCTTGGAACAGCTTTGTCGCAGTGGTTTGGGGCTTCCTGGGCAATCACAAGGCCGAAAACTATGTGGAGCTGGTTGAGACTCTGGTGAAGAACTACGGCACAATGGGCTGTAGGATGTCCCTCAAAGTCCATATCCTTGATGCTCATCTTGATAAATTCAAGGAGAACATGGGAGCGTACTCGGAGGAGCAAGGCGAGCGCTTCCACCAGGATATACTGGACTTTGAACGCCGCTACCAAGGACAGTATAACGAGAACATGATGGGAGACTACATTTGGGGGCTGATTCGTGAAAGTGATTTACAGTATAATCGTAAATCTCGAAAAACTACTCGCTTCTAAATCTTTTGTAGTCATTTTTACATGTATTTGTAAATACATGTTAATTTGGATTCATATGATGTTTTTTTCTGACTTTATGTGAACGAAAAGACACAAATTCGCCCGTTTTCTCACTGGAAATAGGTAAATTTCAAAATATCACTGTCCTGGTCACAAAAGCAAAGTTTGTGGGGAATAATAGCCATTTTCTATACTTTTGAGGCATAAGCAATTAGGAAATAACACTTACTACCCAGGAACAAAAATTGTGTTACATAGTGAAATAATAGACAAGCATGATAAAGGTAAAGGCTACAAGACCATCTCCAAGCAGCTTGATGTTCCTCTGACAACAGTTGCAAATATTATTAAGAAGTTTAAGGTCCATGGAACTGTAGCCAACCTCCCTGGGCGCGGCCGCAAGAGGAAAATCGACCCCAGATTGAACAGAAGGATAGTGCGAATGGTAGAAAAAGAACCAAGGATAACTGCCAAAGAGATGCAAGCTGAACTCCAAGGTGAAGGTACGTCAGTTTCTGATCGCACCATCCGTCGCTTTTTGAGCGAAAGTGGGCTCCATGGAAGAAGACCCAGGAGGACTCCACTTTTGAAAGAAAAACATAAAAAAGCCAGACTGGAATTTGCTAAAATGCATATTGACAAGCCACAATCCTTCTGGGAGAATGTCCTTTGGACAGATGAGTCAAAACTGGAGCTTTTTGGCAAGTCACATCAGCTCTATGTTCACAGACGAAAAAATGAAGCTTTCAAAGAAAAGAACACCATACCTACAGTGAAACATGGAGGAGGCTCGGTTATGTTTTGGGGCTGCTATGCTGCGCCTGGCACAGGGTGCCTTGAATCTGTGCAGGGCACAATGAAATCTCAAGACTATCAAGGCATTCTGGAGCGAAACGTACTGCCCAGTGTCAGAAAGCTCTGTCTCAGTCGCAGGTCATGGGTCCTCCAACAGGATAATGACCCAAAACACACAGCTAAAAGCATTCTTCGTTTTTTGTGGAGAGGTACCAACAAATTTGAGCACGTCTGTATACAGTATTTTCTTTCGGTTTAATTCACAGTGCTCCTTAGCTTTGTCTTGGTCTTGATTTACACGGAACACTTCTGTATCATGAAATGCAGAGTGCAGTTGAGCAGTGCTGTGCAACAGGGTCTGTCTGCAGGGATTCAGGTCATTGAAATTAATTATTTATTGTGCAAGTCGTTCAGATTAGCTTTGTATGTCACGTAAGGTAAAACAAGCTTTTAGAAGGGAAATTAAAAAATCATAACCTAATCCTTTTACTGCAGAGCATTGTTGAATAGAACAGCAGATCCCATCATCACAATCTGGGGGTGTGTGTTTGAGAAAAGGCTTATAGAAAGTTTATTTGAAAAAAATGTATATATTATTTTGTTTCAGAAACTGAAAAGAAAGTGAGTGGAATGACTGTACTGCAGTTGCATACTATATATTAAACATCTTAACATGTTGCAAGAAGTGACATGTCTGTCTAGTTATTTAATTAAGGAGTAACATGGTCTTCATTATAGTATGCAGACTGTAATTATACTGTACATCAGTGGAATGTTAGGGTGGCAGAGGGTCTTGCATCTACTTGCATCTTGAGCTAAAATGTCAAGACTAATGAACCAGCTGGGCTTATATATTCTCAATGTAAAACTGCTTGTAAAAAATCCCTACAGTAAATTGAATACATTCTGTACCCTATTATTGGTACCTATCTACTACTGCTACTGTACAGTAAGCCCAACAAATAGTTATATGTTGACTACAGTTATGCTGACTTTGCATGATTTATATTTTACATCTACGGTATATGGTACTTGCCACAATAAGTTCAGCTTTTAATGTTTTACCTGTTTACTTGGGCTAGGAAAGTATAAAATAATCCTACTATTGTCTACCTGTTATGCCATTCCATTTGCTAAGACCATTTGCATTTTTAAATTAGATTTTTGCTACATTTATTTTCATTCTAAGCTGCTTTGTACAACATTGACAGGATTGCTTCAAATAACAATTCATACATTACAGTGCTTGCATTTCACTTTTTCAGAATAGGGTTCCAATTTTGGAGATTTTTTGGGGGGGACTTAAAAAAAATACAAAATAAAAATGAACACCTAGTTACTGATAAATTCCAACACTTTATTTTAATTTTCCTCATCAAAACATTGGGGTCAGTTCTCACTTTTTCTGTGTCGCTTAGATAAAGGTGTCTGCTAAATGAATAAATAATTATAATAAAACAAGCACAAAAAAACCAAACATTTTAATACCTATGTATTTGAATGCAAAGAAGGGTGGTTAGTGCAAAGCTGTCTGTGACAGAATAGTGCTGTGGCCCAAGATGTTACCGGCAGGAATTAGAGACTCAGAGACAGAAGCTGCAGTGGAGTGCTGCTGTGCATATTTATTTAACAAAAAGGCACAAGGGCCAAAATAAAAGATTCAAACAAAATACACAAGTGTAGGCTAGGCATTCCCTTTCACTACTAAACCACAGTTCCACTCACCTAACTCCCTCCTCCCACACAAAGGATGTATCGTCCTTTTATACAGGTGGCCATTCTCCAATTAGCACTCAGTTAGTTAATTGGAGAATGGCCACACCTGTGATTATTGGCAGGGGCAGAATTAACCCCATTGCTGACAACCTTCCTTTTCCATACACACTCTTTCCATTAAGGGCTTTCGCAGGGCTACTGATTTTCCAGAATTAGGCATTTTGAATGGAATGTAGCTAAATTCTGCAGTGTCTTATTTCTTTTTTTTTTTTGCACTACACCCAGCCACGTTGAGCTAATTCATCATGTAACTTCACTCACGGTTCTCTGCTGAAACTCAACATGGTGGCTGCACCAAGTACGAAAAAAAATGCACTGTTTCAGCTAAAGACAGAGCTAAAAACATTTTCTGATTATCTGTAGGAGGATGGTGAGATACTGCAAGTTTTGCTGTCATTCATTTGATTATGTACGAGTCAATACCATTAAAGATTATATTGCCAGTCGTAAACACCTAGAGAACAAGAAAGCAAAAAAGATGGCAACAATGGCAGAGCACTGCATTTTTCTATGCTGAAGAACTTAGACCTAAGGGTACTGTGCTCAAGGTTTTCCCAAGGTAAGCAAGCTAAATTCATTGCAAATTTAATTATTGTTTAGTTTATTTCTTTCCACTCTCACCACGTGCGATAATCCACAAAGGAGCTGATGCGCTTGCTTCCCAGGCAACCACCCCCAGTGTGCAAACCAGTGGCAAACTGGCGTCGTAGGCCCCAGCAGGTCAAAGACTGGCACAGCCGGCTGTGCCTGCTGCCAGATGTGGTGTTCAGAAGCGGCCTGTGGCTGCTCGCCACGGAGGCTAAAATGGGTTCTGCCACCCAGCACAGAGGCAGAACCCTCAGGCCATGCCACAAACCATTCAACAGCTCTACAACTTTGCTGCCACAGGCCCAGGGCCCCTTTTCAGGGAGCCATCTGGAATATTGACGTCAGTGCATCACAGACCTCTAGGTGCTTACTATCGTTTGAACCGAAGGAGGATCAAAATGTTGACAATGTAACAGCAGTTAGTCAGTCAGGCCGGGTGACTGGTTCACCACAGTGGACTTCAAGGACACCTATCTTCACATTACCATAAAACAAGCACACAGGAAGTACCTGCGGTTAGCCTTTCAGAAAACAGTGTGCATTCTGGGTCTTTCCATTTGGCCTCTCTAGCTCCCTGTGCCATTTCGAAGTGCATGGAAGCTATCCTGGCCCCATTGAGACTCAAAGACATCAGAGTACTCAATTATCTGAACAACTGGCTCATTTGTGCCCAATCTCCAGCACAAGCAGAGGCCCACACGGAACTTGTCACCGGCCACCTTCAATGGTTAGGCTTTGTGAATCATGCGAAGAGCCAGCTCATGCCTTCTCAGACAGCCTCCTATATATAAGTGTGCTTGGACTCCAGGTCCATGCTGTTCACTCTGTCGTACGGCAGAGTGCAGAGAATAGCCGCCTGTTTAGAGCTATTTCAGCTCAACAGAGTCTGTCCAATAGTGTAATTGACACCCTGCAAAATGCCAGAGCAGCATTCACGCATTCTCAGTACGGGTCAAGTGGGGCTTCTTTTAGACGTGGTACTTGCCTCAGGCGTTCGACTCCATGACCTGTCCCACGGCAGTTATACTGCAATTTTTGCTGTTTCACTAGGGGAAATCCCCCTCTACATTTAAAGGTCTATGTGGCAGCTATTTCAGTTTGCCATGTCAAAAGTGACTTGCTCTCCCCAGGAGCTCACTTCCTGGCGGGACAATTTTTGAAAGGAGCTCGGTGGCTTTGGCCGCCTGTGAAGGATATTGTTCCTTGCTGGAGGCGTAATGTGGTGCTTGTTATACTCATGAAGCCTCCATTTGAGCCTTTGCATTCAGCTGAGCTACATTTTTTATCGCTCAAAGTGGCTTTCTGCTTGCAATCGCTTGCACATAGCGGGTTAGTGAGATGCAGGCATTCTCAATTGCGAAAGCCTGCTTAATGTTTGCAGAAGCCAGGACAAAGGTTACGCTCCGTACCAGTCCTGCTTTTTTGCAGAAGACTATCTCGGCATTTCATGTCAACCAGTCTGTGGAATTGGAGGCTTTCCATCCACCTCCTTTCTGGTCTGACAGAGAGTGGCAGCTCCATATGTTCTGTCCAGTGCGGGCCTTAGCGTATTATGTTGACAGGACGAAAAGTTGGTGGCAGTCCAAACCATTTTTTGTCTGCTATGGGGCCAAGTCCCATGGTCAAGCCCTTTCTAAGCAGAGGCTGTCCAAATGGATAGCATACAGTCAGGATTGCCTGTGAGTGTGCCTACTTACCCCCTCCTCACTGCGCATTCCACCAGGGGCATGGCAACTTTGTGCTTTATTCCTGGGTGCATCTGTCAAGGACATTTGCCCTGTAGCAGTGTAGGCTACTCCCCATACCTTTACTAGGTTCTACAGAGTTAATATCGTGGACCCTTAAAACCCTGGTTTTGGAACTAGAGTGTTAAGGACGGCTTTTCAGTCGACCTTTACAACACAAGCGTAGAGGTGAGTTTCTCCCTCAATTTTTTAGCCCTAGCTACTTGTTACTGTGGTTCCGAATGGTACCACACAAGGCAGCCTTGACTTAACCTTGTAGCATTCCGGTCGTGCAGCAATCTTGCCCTTGTGACGGCTTGGGTATATTGACCCATTCAGTAATGACAGCCTCCTATTTAGCCTCCTATCTATTATTATCATAACCCTGGTTCCCTGAAATAGAAATGTAACCATTATCCTTCAAGGTCACTGCGTCCATGATTGCAGCAGGCTTCAAGGAAAAATGACGCTGAGATCTGTGCGCGCAGTCCTTTGTACCCTCTGGGGCGGGCATGACTGCGTGACAGGCTTGGCTGAGCAGCTTTGTTATCTTATTCAGATTTCGGGTCTTTAGGAAGTAAATACCCATTCGATAATGGTTACATTTCTATTTCAGGGAACCAGGGTTATGATAATAAACTAACAATTTCCTGCTTATTTTAATGCCAGCAATGAGCCAAGTGATGTTTATAAACATTATGGCATTTATTAAGTGTCTTCAGGTGCTTTACTTACATACAGCAACAAGTCTGATTGAAAATCTGGGCTTTGTTGCCATGTTTAATTATCAGTACATTGATAAAAAGTGGGAAAGAACCAAAAGAATTTGAAAAACGCAATTTGCTATTCACTAGAATGGAAAATCAGTAGCCCTACTTTTGCCCTGCCACACACTCCCTTTAACACTAGAACAGCTGCGGTTATACTGCTACCTAAAACCGCCGCCGGCAGTCATTATGACGGTTACATTTTAAGCAACCTCAATATTAAAATGAAAGACAAACTATCGGATTCAAGCACATCATATCTGCACAGCTGAAACACTGTATTTAAATGAACAATTAAACATTAAAGGGTTTATTTTCTAACTTCCCACATACAAAGCACTACTTTAAAAAATGTGTTTGTATTCAGTCAGATTGTTATCATCCTTCTTGCACTTCAGTTTAAAACATGTGATATGACAGCTTTTTTTCTTTACAGACCGAGGTCATAGCGCATTCATTAATATTCACACTTTTTAAAGGGACAGGCAGCATTTTTTCTGTAACCCAAAAATTGCCAATTATTATAATTTTTGTCGCATTGTTGTCAATTTTAGACACAGTCTGGAGCCCTGTATTTTGTTTTTTATTTGGGTGGAGTGAGGGTTTTCAACAAACTGGGAATCTCTTAAAAAGGGGTGATATGTCTGAAAATTGCGAGAATCACACACTGAAATGCAAGCCCTAGGACCTCAAGGATTAAGAGCACTTAGGAGAGGAACCTTTGTATTGAATGAAAAGGCCCTGTCTGTGCAACCAGATTCAGGTCTGCGATAAATCTGCCCTGCATCGCCAGCACAGGCCACATAAACTACATTGTTTACCTCGCAGGATTACCGCTCTAGCATATTTTCCAATGTCTTGTTTTACCAGAGTGATTCTCTGTGCTCCCAATCATAAGTTGTGCTTCTCTCAGTTTATCTTTTAAAAAAAAAGTGATTCTCCTGCAAGAAATGGTATACTGTACGTCCTATGCAACAGGGAAGTAAAATGAACCTCATGGTACTTTTTGTGAAAATGGACTGTCTGTCACATGACTAATAAAGTTCCTGCAAATGGAATCCCTGCCATGTACTGTACATTCTGTAATATTCTATTGTATATCTGCATCTCCCAGTTGCTTCAGGGTATTATCGCAAGATAAATCCATAAGCTTGTCCTGTACTGCTGGGGGCAAGGCTGCATTTTTAACAGCATCTTCCAATGGGTTTCTTATCCAAAGGCTACCTGTTGCTGTAACTTGAGGAAAATAATGCTGCAGCTGGTTTTGTAGGCCTTGCAAGTGCAACAGGATGATGTCCTTTATCATCAACTCAGCGAACTAACTCTCGTGAAATCTGCCATCGGAGAGAGAGTTTAAAAACTGCCATCCTGCACAGATGCTCAGAATAAGGAAATCTGTGTTCCTCCAGAAAAACCATTGCTTCTTGTCTCAGCTCAGATAAACGTGTAAAAACCTTACCACAGGAAAGCAGTCGTACTTCAGTATGAAACAGCAATTGCTGATGTTCAGAACCCATTTCTTTGCAAAGCACGGAAAACAAACGTGCATTAGTGCATAAGTTGGTCGACCACTTTTACAGCCACATCAAACACCTTGTGAAGATCAGCAGGCATATTCTTAGCAGCTAAAGCTTCAGTATGTATTGAACAAAAGTCCACGTAGCATTGCGTGCAACATGTCCTGGGACCGTCAGTACATACACTAATACACCGCTCACAGTCCAGCCCAGCATCTTTATAGCTGCCTCAGAAAAAGTGTCATGAATGCTTTACCCAGTAGCTCGACCTGAAAGTGGACCACAAAACAATACGTCCTCGGGGGCTCCTGAGTGGCGCATCCAGTAAAGGCACTTCGCGTGCGGGCTTGCCTGTAAGCTGCCTAAGGTTGCGTCGTCCTGGCGACTACTAAATTAAAAAACAAAACAAAACAAAAAAATTAAATACATCCTCCTGCACGGATCTGTCGCGAATGTATCTTACAAAAGCAGTCCCTGACACATCAGTCGATTCATCGAGTTGGATAGCAGAAAGGTTTTTCACTTTCTAGTAAAGCTGTTTACGAATGTCAGAAGCCATTTCATGAATGGCGCCGTGCATCCAAATCATTTGAAAGAGGTATAACTTTTAATTTACTTGTGAATCAGGTCCCAGCATAATGATTGCCATGTCAGCAGCACATGGCGCTATAGTGATTCAGCAATGGTGTGGGGCTTACCACTGTTTGCTATCCTTAAAGCCACCATGTAGATGCTCTTTAGTATTCACACTGCTTGCTTGAAAATGACATACTGTTGTTTTTTCAGATTCGCTAACTTCCTCTTAAAAAATCAATTGGTTTGTCCATCAGTGAAGGATTCTTGGTTTTAGGGATGTGCTTTTGGTAAATCATTATGAACGTTTAAACTCTTTGCAATGTCAGCGTTTAAATGTTTAAACCATATCTACATACATACACACACACACACACACTTTATATTACATTCTGATACTGACAGCCCTGGTTAGTATTTTCTAAGCAAATAAACCCTAAATAAGCAAATAACATTTTAACATCGCAAAAACCTAACTACAAAGTTAAAAAAAAAACTACACATCAAAGTATATATTGCAATGTTTATATTTATGGTTGAAATTAAAGTTGCTAATGAAGATTTAACTTTATACTATACAGGGTTCTCCCCAGGCCTTTTCAGCTGCCCAGCAAGGTGGCTGTTGCCGCCCAGCTGAAAAAATCTGATCCGCCCGTCTTGCAGATGCTACTGTGCCTTTAACAAGAATGATTGATTGCACTTCTAGCAGACTAGATCAGTTGCGCGTTGCTGGATAAAAAAAAAATCTAGGAATCACATGACAGCTGTGTTACGTCTTGACACAACATTTAACCCATCAGAGAGTTGAAGGGGCGGGTTTTCTGTGTTAAGCACTATGAGAGGCTAAAACATTAAAAATGACTGCTAAAAATGCAGGGTTTTCAAAATAAAACGCAGATCGGCACAATTCACTGCCTAATACTATATTTGCGCCGGCTACTTTATTAAAAAAAATATTAAGATTATTTTCGGGTATTATCATTCAGTCAATTTTGTGTTGTATTATTGTACTGTAATTGATATATAGTACATAATAGCTATACATATGCACACACACACAAAAAAGCATATTCCTTTTGTTGTGATATCGTAAAAATATGTACACAGGTGCTTGTGTACATATTGAGATATTTGGGGGTTCAAGTATAGAGGCTGTACGCCTTTAAGAAGAAAGGCTTGATGGGATATCATCTGAACACTTGTCAGCTGATACACAAATGCTTAAGTGTAGAGGTGCTGGATTACTACACTCCAGTTTTAAGCAACAGTTATGATGATGACCAAACGTGTGCGAGTACTGTTGAGTAAAAAAAATGGTTAAAATGAACTGTTGCATTAAAAAAATGTAGAACAGCGAAAAACAAATATAGATGTGCATTAACAAAATGCCCTGAAAACTTAACAAAGAAAACAATTTAAATGAAGCAATAAGCTCAATAATTAAGCTAAAAAGGAAGTGAAAAGGTTACCGTTTTTTTTTCTTCTGAACTCCAATAAACCTACGTTTTTTCTTTCCCCAGTCAAATCGTAGAGTGCATAAATAAGCACTGTAATTTACCATAATAAAAAACAGTAATGAAAAAGAAAATGTACAACATAAAAAAGCGCAACCAGATATAGTCAACGAAAGACACCACATTATTTAAATTCTTTGTTGTATTATATATTTAAGGTAAGGCAAGTTTCTTTTTCTGTAAGTGCTCCTGGCTATAATGTTCTGCTGCCCGGCTGTACAGAATTCCTGGGGAGAACCCTGCTATATACATATTGAACACATTTTCAGATAATGTAATGTTTTTAGAATAGGTGTGTTTCTTAAAGGTTCATTTAACAACAACAAACCAATTACGTTTTTTTGATCTATTGTTGCTCGAGACGAGAACTTGAGTATTACAATTTCCGACTACTCGAATCAAACGCTACTCTCCTCTACATACTGTACTAGTGTACATAAACCTCCCAAACACTGCCAGAAGTCCTATTTTAAATGCTAAATTAACTCACAATCAAGTAATGTATTAAGTCATTAATATAATGTTTGCCTTCTTGTGCAGTTAATTGTATATGGTCAAGTATTACAAAGTAATGTAAAGTATTCAAATTCATGTATCCAAACAACTTTACATTAAATTGTGAAAAGAGATGCCTGGCCTGCCTGTTTGAAGTGTGTCTCAGGGGTCCTTTACTTTAGTGCAGTAGTTCCAACATACAAATAAAAATTGTACTAAACATAAACGGCCGTTCGGTCCAAAAGCTTACAGAACAATTTCAAGTGAAAAAACCCTTCCACCTATGGGAAGATTGGGGAATGGGGTCCATGAGTCTGTGGTAATTGCAACTTTTTCTCCCTTTTGAAAGTTTTGTATGAACAGCTGCAGCACGATTTTCTTTAAGTTTTTCCAGCCTCGCTGTTATTGTTTTATGGGTCGGCACAGTATTGGGATAATCTTACATCGATTTCAAAACTGCTGCATTCACGATTCACACGCACTATGCTCATAGGGGATAACGTGATCATGCCCAATGTTCGGCCAAATCTATAGCAAATGTTGTTATGGATGTTTGCTTTTTATTGCCATCAGTAACTCCATCCACAATAATTCTGAATGTTTTCATTTCAAACTGTGATGCATTGAACTTGTGTTTTTGTGGTACTGCAATTTTGTTTGGCATAATTATTTACATACCATGGTTCTCTTGTCCGTTCCTCAAAATACTTCCAAACGTGGCTTCCTTTGTTTAGAGATACCATTTTAAATGTAGAACAAACTCCAGATCGACCGAGAATAAAACCCGCCCCAGTGTCTATCATTCTTTTGCACCAATTAGAAAAGCTACTTGGAGGCACTTGCCGAACCCCTTCCTATTCATAATATCAGCCCTTACTGTGGCACTAGAGCAGTCTCATACGCGACAGACTACTGATGATAAATTACTTAAATTAATGCATAAAAAAATATGCATTTGGTGACATTTGTCACTTGACCGGTTATTCGTCTAGCATATTGTTAAACGTTTTACCACTTCTTTAGTGTTTATACATTTAAAACGTTTAAAATTCCCATCCCTACTTGTTTTGTAAATGATGGCGCATTTGTTAAGGCTTCATACTTTCATGAGCACGTATTTCACCACAAAGAACACACTGCATTTACGGGTTAGTCACGGATATTTTTGAAACATGACTTCAATGCTCACGTCTTAGAAGCAGGCTTTTTCAAAAACCGAACCATATTATTATACAATGTAGTTCGCTAATACTGAAACTCACCCACAAAAAAGCTTTACGTTTTCATATGAGGTGAACTCTTCTTTGCTTCATTGATTGACTCCTCTCATTTATAGTTGTCAGAATAATCAGTGAGAAATGTCAAGGAAAGGACCGCATAATTATCATACCCAATTCTAAAGAGACTCACCCTTCACAGTTTAGCGCGTAACCTCCAAAAACGGTGGTATGTCTGTAACTAAGTAACTCCTGGTTATGTTAAGACATAGGCGGGACCCACAGATATGAGGAAGGAGTAGTCCAAATCCTTTACAACCGCCTTCAGACATCCCTGCAACCCCCATTTTGAGAACCTCTGATCACAACTGAGCTAATTTAATACTGAATATTTTTGCTCTTGTTTCCAAAACCCAATATGAGTGAGATTTTTATGGAGAAACTACAGTACGCAAAACCTTTATCAAAGTTTCCCATAGTAAAACCATAGCAAAGTCTAATAAAGCATAGTGAAAGCACAGAAAAGCCCAGAGAGGTATGGGAAGCATATCAGAAAACATTCTATGCATTGTATCACCATTGGAAAAATCTTGTTATTTTTCACATACACACTCATATTTTACAGAAAGGGTTTTTGCAGTTATTTTACTGCTATGTATTGCAGCAGTACAGAAATTCAAATTCAATTACAGGTTGTATTCTCTCACACACAGAGAATCAATTTGGTAGCCAACAGAGATTTTAAGACTTTTGAGACCTTTAGTATAATTGCTGTTTGACAGCATGTGATCTGAAATGGATTGTAATTGCTAATTAACCTTTCATTACAATTAATTTGTATAGTGTGTGCCGTTCTGTAGTCTATAGTAATTGACTATAGTTGAAATCAGCCCTAATTTCACTGCAAGCTGTATACATATTGCAAGTTAACATTTGCATATTGTAGATACATGGTATGACATGAAATTCCCTGTGTTATGTTTTCTTTAGAAGTGTGTGAAGGATAACATGAATAATGCTGATATAGTAATTTATTGATGTTGCCTCCGTATTTATTAATTCAAAACTGTTTTGGCAGTGGTATTAGAAAAGCTTAAAGATGAATGCTAGAGTACATTTTCTATTCAAACCCTTATTTCAGTTGACTTTCCTGTGCATGATACTGTATTGGAAATTCACACACAATGACAGACATGCCTAAGAATTGCTTTGATTGTGTCTAAGTCAAGCACAGATAAAAACGATTTAAAGCTGTGTCATGCGCAGGCTCTGGACAGGATGTGTTTTATTTAAGGCTGATCTGAATATCAAATGTGCTCCATATTTTAATATTTCTTTATGTATTTATTGTAATACAGTGGATTCTGAGACCAGTATTTCAAGTGACCATAAAGACAGTAGTAATGTTCTAATTAGATTAAATCATAAAGACAGTAGTAATGTTCTAATTAGATTAAATCAGAATTCAATTACTGGTACTTATTTTTTATTTTCAATATATTTTTGTTTTCTTCTTGACGACTGGTTGGTGCTGAATGTTTGTTTGAAACAGTAGGCAGATGTGGTTGCAGGAATTTTATTACTGTATATTTTTTAGTTGATTTAATTACTTTACCACAATATGTTTACTGTATTTAGAGATGCAAACCTAATACATTGTTGAGAAAATGTTGCTTCAGGGTGTGTACCACACAGCACTGCACATTCATACTTTTTTTTTTTTATCAGATTAGGTTTAAGGTTTTTCATTTCTATTCATACTGTATACACAGTGACACCCATTCTCAGTTTGTCATAGAGATCCCAACAGAAACCATCTTGGTGTGTTTTTTCTGTGGGTTGTTCGTCTTGATTAAAATCTAAATTAGATTTAAAATAGAAGCATATGACTTTGCATCAACTGTTACCTTGAAACATTTTTTTCACAAATGTTCCTTGGGCAGTGACCTGGAATATGACCTCTGAACTAATGTGGCTGCCATATTCCAATTTGTTCTCATGGTAAACATATAAATACAACATTTATAAAGATTCAACCCCAGCTCTCGTTCTGGCTCGTAAATAAAGTAAAAATAAAAATAGAAATAATAACTGCACTGTAATTTCATAGTCTAAACCAGTTGTACTGAAGTACCTCCGTCACTGGGTATACTCTAAATCAGTGGCACTCAACTGTGGCCCTCAAGATCCAATCCTGTCTAGGTTTTTACTCCAAGCATGTTCTAATGTAGTTAATTGAAGCTGTTAAGAGGCAATAAACTAATTTAGGACCTGCTTGGAATAAAGACCAGGACTGGAATTAATCTCGAGGGCCAGAGTTGAGTACCACTGGTCTAAAATAATGGGCAGTTCTGAGATGATATGGTTTAATCAGTATTTGCTGACCCACCTGCCATATTTCAGACAGTATACTGTACAGACTATCTGACTGTACAGTATGTTAGATTTGTGATTTTTTGGAGTCCCCCCCCCCCCCATGCAAGTTATTATGACCTAAACTTGGTACAAATAGCAAAAATTCAATTTTCAAGGGGGTTTAATGACCAGTGGTGGGACTTGAAACCAATTTTTTTTTTCACAGAATTTGGAAGACTAGTACATAAGGGTCTTACAGCAATACTTACATTCTAGGAACCACATCCCCTACAAGGTTAGCCTGAAGTTCGAATAAAACTCATCAGTTACCCCTCGCCTGGCAATTTGCCAGAAGTGAGTAGGGTGCCCTATTCAATACGAGTAGAACGAGATGCTACACATGATGGTAGCATCTAAATTGGTCAAAGGGGAAAAAAAATAATGACTATCATTTCTGAACTCAGCATGTCAGACAACTCCCAGGTGAATTTTTCTAGGAAAATCTGAGATGGACAGGCAACAAAATGTCCCTTTTCTGGTTGAGTTGGTGTGGAATGACCCCATTGCATTAATTAAGACTAGCTCAATTCTTGTCTTGTGCATTAATGTAAGTACCATCCCCAGTTTTGCTTAATGCAATTTCTACACTTCTAACTGCTAATGCTTGTATTAAAATACTGTAGTCTAAATTTGTATTTAAATTTGGATGTTTTCCAGACAGACAGTTGTACATTAATCAATCTTATTTCTGTCCTGAATATGTAATCCTATAGTAGGCTTACACTTGTTTAAGATCACTCTCTTAAACAGCAGACTATAAAAACAAAACAGCATGGGAAATTCATATAATATGACATTATTTTGGTCTTTAACTTGAAATGGTTTCCATAATTTAGAAAAGACCTTGTACCTGAGACCTTGATCCTGAAACTTGAAATTGTCTTACGCCTTAACCCTCTCTGTACCGGGATGTCAAGGAGCAATGCCATACACTTTGTCCACACTGTAACTAATTCATTCTGGCCATTCATCAACATTCTTGTAATGTTTCTTTGTTTTGGGGGTGAGGGCTGTCGTATTATAGTGGAATCTAGTCCAGGATTTCCATTGTAGGAATCCGTGTCCTCTCCATGGAAATCTAACGGATCAAATGAACCTGACATCCTCCACAGATATGTTCCTTTTTAAGTGATGAAAGAAATCACATTTATACAATGAGCCAGTAGGACTTAGGGATGGGTCAGTATACCGGTTTTTCGGTTTACCGCGGTTTAGGTACTTTATGGTATTAATACCATTCCTTTTATTCTACACCGTAATTTCTTTATACACCGGTTAACGCATTTTTTCAACTGCAAACACACTTCTTCTAAATCAAGCAATGGTACTTGCAACCTTAGCAAAGTGTCTGAGGAAGATCTTTTTGTGAACGGATACTGTATTTTGATAATGATTTTGAAGGAAACTGTCAATGATACAGAATACACTTTTCAATTGCTGATTTCTGTTACCCAGAGCTTGCTGCGCCAGCTTCTCTTGGCTGGTGTCTTTCTGACGTCACACGCAGCTTTTAGAGAAACGCCTTCTCCATACCTTGCAGCGCAGCACACATTTTCAACATTCTTTTTTCTGTCTGGATTATCAACAGTCAGTTTAATGTAATTGATTAACATTAACTTTATTGTAAAGTTATACATCACTTATCACAGATTTTATACATTATGTTTGTTTAAATAATTGATTTATTTATTTAGTATAGCGTTGACAAGGCTGTTCACGGCTTCATTGTATAGTGATAAAATGTCGTTCGTCTCCGCTAACAAGGTGGCAGCAGTAGTTTTAGTGGTTATTTGCATTACGATTAACAGGTCACTCATGACATCTGCATCGTCCCTTTGGTTCACAGCCGCAGCAAGCCTCCCGCAGTAACATTTCAAAGCTGAGCTGGGCTATGCAGAATCTGCACAGATTTCTGTGCAGCACTGTACAGAACTGCGGAAATCTAAGAACACAACCATGTCTCAAATAAAATTAGCGCAGACCCACGACTGCAGCAGGATAGCCTACTTATTATCAACGTAGCTTTGTTTAAACAAGTTATAACAGTATTCCAATTTTCTTAGGTAAGTGAAGAAATCTTTTTTTTACAAACTCCTTGTATAATAAATCCAATAACACGTTTTAGTATTAAAATACATTATTTTTGCTATACATATTTTATTTATCCAGTTGAAACAATAAACAACTAATCTCTGCTCTTAAATAATAACCTGTGGTACATGTCTGTGTTTTAAGCAGTAAGACTGATCATTTCCAATTCTATTTACCATCAGCTAAACAAAGTATGTATGTATGTATTTATTTATTTATTTATTTATTTAATTAATTTTATACGTTAAAATGTTTTAACAAAGTACAGCACCATGTCATTTTGAGCAAATAATAGATCTTAATACTGCTGTAGTATAACATTGAGAGTGTACAACTTTAGTTTTTTTTTTCTTTTTTTTCTTAATTCTGATTGTCTTCATAAAAAAGAAACGTACCAAGTTATTTGGCATAGTAAAATACTACATAAAAAATGTTTAAATCATTCCATGAAAGGAAGTTTGATTTGTTTGTTTTATTTTTGTGAATTACAGTAATTCAAGTGATTTACATTAGTCTTTCGTCATTTTTTAAGCCTTATTTTATAACTTGCATGATGTACTGTATACCGTGATATTAAGGTTACCAAGGTGTTTTATTTAATGGTTATCATACCGTGCAAATTTTATACCGTCCCATCCCTAGTAGGACTAGTCGGGCTAAAGGGTGTGCCCCCAAATAAGCCTGCTTACCTTTCACCTCCAGGAGGCAGCACAAAGGAATATCCACTGAGGGCATCAGATGATTTTTAACCCTTTGCGGTCCATTTATTCAGCGCGTCTCATGCGTGTCAGGTCCAATTTATTTTCACACGTGCAGTTTATTTTAGACGCGCTGTTTAAAAGTATTTTTTTCACAGTAAAACAGGTTTAAAAGGCACTGCATATCAACAGGACACTCAGTACTGCATCTCCAGCCCCGCCCCACCCCTTGTTCACTGTATTTTTCACGTATCTCTTCATAGTCGTGCATACTGATAAATCATCTCCTGATCACTTGTTTTATCACCAAACTCCTCAATAATGTGATCCAAGTCATTATTTTATTATTAAACATCTCAAAAAGCTCTGCAAATGTCTGTAATATTCTTTGAGCGCTGGATGCAGAAGCAGCTATCTTGTTTGTTTATGTCCGTGTTATCTCTGTGGTGCCGGGGCTATCTGTATTTCTCAGATCCGCCCCCTTGTTTTTTTATACGTCTTTTTGATGATGTTGGACAGGGTCCGACATTGGACCGGAAAGGGAAAATTGTAATGTCGGACCTGGTCCGACATAGGACCACAAAGGTTTATTGGTTATGTTTAGCGCTGGGGTTGGGTTAGGGACAGGGTGGGTTGATTTTGTAGAGTTGCTGAGCTCGGGAAGTGAAAGGTGGCAGTGCTTGGCAAATGCCCTTGAATCATCTGATGCCCTCAGGATACTTTCTAGCAGATATTCCTTTATGCTGCCTCCAGGAGTGGTTTTCACTTGCATGTATACAATAGTTTAACTTGGTGAGTTAAAGAGTTAAGTGAAAAGCATTTGTAAATATCTACTCAGCCACTGTGTCACTGTCCCCTTGTGCAAGTCATTTGACATTATTTTTCAACAGTCTCTAACCCACATGTACAGCAGAAGTTAAGTGTGATAACAAACAAGACACTGCACCCTGGGAAATTGATTGTTTTTTTAAAACTGATGGAGGTGTGCCTTCATTCCTGTGATTGGAGCCACAGGGCATCATACACGTTTTCTCCCTATTCTGGATTACCCTTCCATCACCTAGATTAAAAAACATACATAATTATACACATTCTAATTAGTTTTTTTTTTTGTCAGAGGAAGCCACAGTAGTGTTAAATAAAGTACCTAGTTACTACATGTGAATGTGTGGAGCTTTAAACAACTTTTTAACCTAAAGTAAATGTGCTGTAGATCTTGAAGGAATATTGTTTGTAAATTCCCTGAGCCCCTACTTCTTTTGAGAATGAACACTTGCTGACGATTATTTTATTTTTTTTAACTAGAAAGGGAGGCTTTTTTCTTTGTCCAGAAAAGAGAGCATTGAATCCACCACCACACTTTCAACATTAAGAGAACATATTACCGTATGAAAGTTCAACTGTAGAAGTGAAAATTGTGCTACTGTATTAGAGTAGAGTATGAAGGTACAATACTGGGTGACATGTTCGTTCTACCGACTCAACTGATGACTGCATACTATTGGAGCAGTCTCAGCGATTGCTACAGTACCTGTACTGCAATTAAAGCTAATCCTGTCTTCAGAGCCAGTTTTACTGTAGATCTAGGCACTCATTGGGTCAAAGAGGGCAGGTTTACATTTGTTTAAGGCTTATTATTATTATTATTATTATTATTATTATTATTATTATTTATTTCTTAGCAGACGCCCTTATCCAGGGCGACTTACAATTGTTACAAGATATCACATTATTTTTACATACAGTTACCCATTTATACAGTTGGGTTTTTACTGGAGCAATCTAGATAAAGTACCTTGCTCAAGGGTACAGCAGGATTGAACCCACAACCCTCCGGTCAAGAGAATTGTTACAAGATATCACATTATACATTATTTCACATTATACAGATATCACATTATTCTTACATACAATTACCCATTTATACAGTTGGGTTTTTACTGGAGCAATCTAGGTAAAGTACCTTGCTCAAGGGTACAACAGCAGTGTCCCCCACTGGGGATTGAACCCACACTCCTCTGGTCAAGAGTCCAGAGCCCTAACCACTACTCCACACTGCTACTAACATTTTTAAATCAACTTCAGTAAATGGTTTGTGTCTACAGTACATGAAAACACTGTGTCATTGCAAAGTACACTTGTAGTTGGTCTGTATTGTTGATTGTAGTCATTTATCCATGTCTGCACGAGTAAACTCATGTTGTGAGTTCTTTTTCCTAGCCCTGTTTTACAGGTCTGTAGTGTTGAAAGTGTTAAAAAAAAAAAAAATAGAAAAAGAAAGAAAATCTAGCTCGTTTACAGTATGAACTACCAATAGTATGAAATAGTTTCTGTCATTTTGTAATTCTGTCCATTTCCTGTGTGTTGTACACACTGCAGTCTGTAACCCCTGTGTCTTAGCTGGCATTCCACAGGCAATGATCCCTTTACTGTAGGGCTGGGCAGTTCAGAAATAGAGTATAGTTCAACACTGAACAATTAATTTGAGCATGTGTGCCTGTCCTACTGTAAATGTACTGTTGTTCAGAACATTTGCACTGCATAAGCAGCAGTGTGGAGTAGTGGTTAGGGCTCTGGACTCTTGACCGGAGGGTTGTGGGTTCAATCCCAGGTGGGGGACACTGCTGCTGTACTCTTGAGCAAGGTACTTTACCTAGATTGCTCCAGTAAAAACCCAACTGTATAAATGGGTAATTGTATGTAAAAATAATGTGATATCTTGTAACAATTGTAAGTCGCCCTGGATAAGGGTGTCTGCTAAATAAATACATAAATAATAATAATAATAATAATAATAATAATAATAATAATGAACATCCATCCATCCATTATCATTAACCGCTTACTCCTTTACTGGGTCGCGGTGAGCCGGAGCCTAACCCGGCATACACAGGGCACAAGGCAAGACTACACCCTGGACAGGACGCCAGTCCATCGCAGATAATAATAAACAGTTTCAGTTAAATAATGGTATTTTCTGATCACTGTAGGATATTATGGTTTATTTCTTTGTTTTAAAACTCATCGTTCATTTTCATTTCATTTCAATTTAGATGTATTCACTGAGCATTCCTGTTGCTTTCAGTAATTGGTGGAAAATGCATTTTAACTCTGTCTGTTGATGGAATTCTGTCAAAATGGCCTCTCCCAGTTCCATTCCTATGATTCGTGTAGAAATGCCCAAAAAATCTGGGGGATAGAAAACTGTAATGTTTTCCCACGTACTTGATGACTTGTGACCTTTTAGTATATTTTTCTCCTGTTGAACTCTAACTTGATTGAGACCATAGGCACCTAACCCATAGCGCACAGGGGAGGCACACTGTATATTTTGCCTTTTTTTGCTCAGTTTAAACACTATTATTCTGTGTTTTCTTATGGTTTTGCCTATAAACGGTTTAAAATGTAAAACAAAAAAAAAGTAATTCATAAGACGACATAAGTCAAACAATAAAAATAAATAAATATATAAATAAATAAATACCCACAGTAAAATGTCCCCTACACAAACATTGGTTTGACCCACCATATGAACTATTTACAACAGCTAACGTTGCCAGCGGTGTGACTGCAACGGAAGATGCTGGGCAGTTTGGATACTACAAAAAATGATTAATTAAATATAGGCTAGGTAATTGTTAGTTTAGTTTGTTTTATTCTCAATTAATTAAATTATATTCAGGCGGTTATTTATATATATATTTTTTTAAACAAGGACGTTAGTAGGTTCATGTTGCTGCGGGGCCATGAACGGGTTCAACAACAACTCTAAATTAAATGTTACTGCTATGAAGCACTGGTAATAATCTGAAGCAGTGGTATTGCAAATTAACAATCCTGTTTTTACTTTAGAAATGTGTTTGTTTGTTTTTTCATTAAAAACTTATTGTTTATTAATTAATTTTCAGCTTTCATGTTGAAACTTGTTGTGTACTACTCATTCAAGCAAACCAAGTAGGATTTTTTCAAGTTAAGCAAGCTTATTTGTGTATAAATAAGAACAATAATCTTACATTAAAGGCACACACCTGAGTCTTAAGGTAATTAAACTGTTTGCTTATACTCTCCCCGCCATTCTGCGCACTGTCAGCCCTGGTTAAAGATATAAATAATGTACCCGATCCGAAGCAAGTGTAAAACTTGCCTGAATATTAAGAAATGACTTGTTGCACTAGTAGCAGTTCCATTATTGTTTTACATTATTGTTTTGCCATCTAACTCAATGGACCATATTTAGAAGCAAGCACAAAGGCAAAGACACAATTTCTTAGAGCAATAAGACCATTTAATGGTATAAAACAAGAAACAACTGGAAATTGTTTTATTCAGCAAAAAAATATGTCTTTGCATTTGCTTTTTTTATATAGTAAAACAGTGCTTTTGACATGGCAAGTATTTTGAACTGCCTTACTTGGGAATAATTACCTTCTAAAGAACGGTACTTGCTTTTCTTTGTTTGTTTAACACTTTAATAAACTGGCAATTCTAGGTGTAGCACTGTGCAGAGACTTGCATGTATGTAATTCGTGCTCATTAAGTACATATTGAACATTTTATGCTGAAACACCTTCCCAATTTTGTAGGTTTGCAATTACTAAAACCGTAACTTCACAACAGCAAGGTTTGCTTGGTTTCTTAGAGCTTCTTAATTGTAAAAAAATAAATAAAACAAATAAACATTTGCTTCTCTAAGAAATAGTACATTAAATATAGTGGAAAGTGCATAATACATGAAATAGTAGCAGCATTTATTTATTTCACTTTGAAATTGAGGAGGCACATCCTCCCTTGCCTCCTAAGGAGCCTCCACAGATACTGTCGTGTTACTGTACAGTATTTTCGATGTTTTTCTATTAATTTGTATGATCATGTTGACATTTGTTACCACATTGTCAAAAATAACCTGCCTGGAATGTGGTAGTGTACCTGTAGTCTACTCTGGCTAATAAAACTGAAACAACGTTACTGTAAGTGTAATCAATTCTGGTAGGGTACATGTACCATACTGTAGCTCAGTGGTTTGTCAAGTTTATTTTCCTTATGAAAATAATGAAGGAGTGGTTGGGATTGATTGTGTGTGTGTGTGCAGCAGAGGCTACATTCACAAAAAAAATATCCCAGGGAATATTCAAGCTTTTAAATAGCGTATTTAAGTATTAATTATATGATTATTATTATTATTTTTTTTTTTTATTAATGCAGTTGCCTTGTTGCTCGCCATTTTAATTAGAAGCAGATATATGATATAGACTCTGAGATATATGATATGGGCTCAGGTCCTTATGAATAATAAATCATTCTCATCTCATGAGAAGGAGAGAGCTTTTTTTTGCCTCAAATTGACCGACTCTCAAATTGAAACCAGGTGTGTTATTTCTGAGTATTGCCCTCAAGCTATTTTTTTAGTAATGGGAATGTAGAGCTTTTTATGGAACACAGACATTGAAAAACGGTGTCTGCTGGATTCAGAATTACATTGTTATAATCATCTGGAGCATAATATAGAATTACTACTGAAGACATAACGTATCAAATATTAGGGTTTTTTGTCATTTGAATCGACTGTTAGCAGTAAAATAATTGAACTTTTAAATGTCACTGTTTTTTAAAAGGCTCCTTGTAATACTAAACACGTGGAACTAGACTTTTTTTTCTTTGTCTTTTTAAATTCTAAATTCTTTACAGCTTTCATGCATTAGAATGTAAATTTGGCATTCATGCTTGCACTGTTCACTCTGCAGAGCAGGTTGTAATTTAGACTACAGATCGGGCCTACAGTACCTCCCAGGCAAACCAAAAGCAACAGCAGTTCAGAACCATTCCAGCTGGTGTCTATTGAACATAATAATAAAAAGAAAGTGCTACACCAGGGGGACTCAACTACATTCTCTGGTGGGCTTGATAAGGCAATGTCCAAACCTTGGGGGGCCACAGGGTGCTCAAGATGTGAGTACTGATGGGGGGGGTTGTTTAAATGGTTATGAAAAGCTGACTAGCGAATCATACTTTACATACATTAACAGAACTTTGTAACACTACACTTGCACCAATCAACTAATACGTGTCATAAAAACTACTTACAATGATACAATGTCTGATCCCTGCCATTGTAGTTTCTTCGCAATAAACAAAGTGGCAAATAACACATTGTCATAAAGTAATAGCATTACTGGGTTTTTTTGTTTTTTTTTAAGCTGTGCACACAAGTGAAAACTGTCAAATTTAACTTAAATAAACTCTTCAAGAAATAAGTGGTAAAGGGGGCGTTGCAAAAAGAAAAGATAAAAGCTCACCATTTTGGTTTTCGTTTATTACTTTTCTCATAACAGAAAATAGGATCACAACAAAGCAAAACGTTGATCACTATACGTAACATTTACCTTGCTAGTTTGGCCAGTGTCTGGAAAGTGTGAAGCATTTTCGAGCGATGTGGATTACCTGCATCTGTATCCCCTGATTCTGACTCACTTGCCAAATCTGAAGCATCACTTTGTTGATGTTGTGTTAATACCACACATCACTTGCCATTTTAGACACAGACGTGGATTTTTGCCTCCGAATTAATGTGCAGCAATGTTTGTAAGAATATTCAGATAGTTTCTCCGCACTAAAGAAAATATTACTCCATACCGCTGTTTTCATATCGCACTAAGCTAAATGGGCGGAGATTTGTGAAGCATGCCAAAATGAAATCTCATCAGAATGAAAGCTGGCCAATCTGCTGTCGTGTTCCTGATTAGGTTATGTTGCCAAAAAAAAAAAGCTTGTTAGGGGACACAAATACCCTGTAGTTAGTGGCAACATTACAATCCTTGAGTATCAGCAATTTCAGCTTTTGTAATGGACAGCTGACACACAATGGGCCAAAAGGAAGGCTCTTGTGGGCTGCTAATTAAGAAACTCTGTGCTATATAATCTTGTCTGTTTGGAGCATACAGTTTTATATGTAGATGTAGAGCTTTTGATTTTTGATTGGTTGAATACTATAATGGCTCGCCTGTCTCTAGGAATGACAGAGCCAGATCTAGCAACAGCTGTAGATGGAAGCTTAGCAGTGTGAGACTTGCTCTGCTACCACCAATTCTCAGATCCCCAACACTTTCAATAATATTATGTGGGGAATTTTATCTAGTTGTACTATAGTTAACTTTGAAGCCAAGCCTACAACACATTGTCTCCTATACTGTGGACTGTATGTTAAAATGAAACCTCAGTGGTAATGTATAGAATAACTGTGGAGTACAGTATATGCTGGCTGGCTGTTAAATACATGCTATGTTTGCTGTTTGTAATAGTCTATCGTTTTTCTTTTTTTCGCAGAGGAAATTAAAGAAGAAACAGAAAAACTAAGGTAAGCGCTGCTGTTTTAATAATTGGAGCTTTTTCTTGTATGATAGTTTTGTGTTCCTGTTTTGTTAGTTAGGACTGTATGTGTTTTGATTTAAGAAGAACATAAGGAAGTTTACAAACAAGAGGAGGCCATTCAGCCCACCTTGCTTGTTTGGTTCTCAGTAGCTTATTGATCCCAGAATCTCATCAAGCAGCTTCTTGAAGGATCCCAGGGTGTTCGCTTCAACAACATTACAGGGGAGTTAGTTGCAGACCCTCACAATTCTCTGTGTAAAAAAGTGCCTCCTATTTTCTGTTCCCCTTTGCCCCTTTATCTAATCTCCATTTGTGACCCATGACTCCTTGTTTCTTTTTTCAGGTCGAGAAAGTCCCTTGGGTCAACACTGTCAATACCTTTTAGAATTGTGAATGCGTGAATCAGATCGCCGCATAGTCTTCTTTGTTCAAGTCTGAATAGATTCAATTCTTTAAGCCTGTCTGCATATGACATGCCTTATAAACCCGGAATAATTCTGGTCGCTCTTCTTTGCACTCTTTCCAGAGCAGCAATATCCGTTTTGTAGCGAGGTGACCAGAACTGAACACAATATTCCAGATGAGGTCTTACTAATGCATTGTAAAGTTTTAACATTACTTCCCTTGATTTAAATTCAACACTTTTCACAATATATCCAAGCATCTTGCTGGCCTTTTTTATAGCTTCCCCACATTGTCTAGATGAATACATTACACATAAACTCCTAGGTCTTTTTCATAGATATCTCCCATATGATATTTATAATGCACATTTTTATTGCCTGCGTTAAGTACCTTACACTTTTCTCTATTAACCCTTTACAGTCCATTTATTAAGTGCGTGTCAGGCGCTTCAGGTCCAATTTATTTTCACATGCGCAATTAATTTTAGACGCGCTGTTTTAAAAGTATTTTTTTTCCACAGTCAAACGGGTTTAAAAGGCCCTGCATATCAACAAAGCACTCACTAGGCATCTCCAGCCCTGCCCCACCCTTTCATTCGCTATAGCTTTCACATATGCTAAGAAATAAATAATAATAATAATAGTCATACATACCGATCAATCATCTCCTGATCACTCGTTTTATCACCAAACGCCTCAATAATGTGATCCAAGTCATTATTTTATTTCTATAACATCTGAAAAAAGCTCTGCAAATGTCAGTGATATTCTCCAAGCGCTGATGCAGTATCAGCCAGCTTGTTTCCTTATAGCCGCTGTTATCTGATGCCAGGGGCAAGTATGACTATTCATGAGATAAGCCCTTTTTTATTGTTTTTTTTTTTTCGGCTTGTCTCGGCTCCTGTTGCTCCCACTCGGCCATTGAGTGGTTTTCTCGGCTTTTTCCGGAGAAAAAAACGACCAGAAACCCGTTTTTTGTGTTTTTTTAATGATGTCGGACAGGATCCGACATTGGACTGGATAGGAATAATTACAATGTCAGAGCAGGTCCGACATAGGACCGCAAAGGGTTAAATGTCATTTGCCATGTGTCTGCCCAGTTCTGAATGTTGTCTAGATCGTTTTGAATGACCTTTGCTGCTGCAAGTGTTTGCCACTCCTCCTATTTTTGTGTCATCTGCAAATTTAACGTTTGTTTACTATACCAGAATCTAAGTCATTAATGTAGATTAGGAATAGCAGAGGACCTAATACTGATCCCTGTAGTACTCCACTGGTTACCTCGCTCCATTCTGAGGTTTCTTCTCTAATCAGTACTTCCTGTTTTCTACATGTTAACCACTCCCTAATCCATGTGCATGCATTTCCTTGAATCCCTACTGCGTTCATTTTGCTATTCTTTTCTCTTCATCTATGATTTTGCCATTTGTATCTCTTAGACATTTTACCTCCTCTTTGAATGTTCTCTTGCTGTTATAATATTGGAAAAACTTTTTGCTTTTGATCTTGCCCTGCTGAAGGACAGCTAAGAGATGATTTATTTAAAGAAATCCATGGATGTATTCTATTGTAATGTCTTGATATTAAATTGTTCACATGAAGGCTTATTTATTTAAATTAGTATGTTTTATGTAATGAATAAGGGCATATCATTGTTTGTTTACTATATTACTGTACAGTATATTAATATGTGAAAAAAATGGAATTGATACTGTCTTAACATCTAAAAAAGTACAATGGTATTGCCATGAATTACTTCTGTACTTACTGTAAGTGCTCTTAGCCAAGGACAACATTTGAACTTTTTTTTTTAACATTTTAAGGATAGTGACGCCATAATTAAAACTTACTCCTATGGTTTGGACTCATGAAAAACTACCCCTTCCAAACCCAGCTTAAAGTCATGTTCTGATATGATACTGATAAGTGCTGTATACCATATACTAATGAATCCAGGAGGTTCAGATCAAGCTCATTGTGATCCAATAGCAAGTCTTGGCTGCCACAGGTTCTATTGCAATCTGCATAAAAGGTCAATGGAAAGCAAAACATAGAACAAAGAAAAAAGAAGTTGCATATTCTTGACCCCTGCTTCCTTTTTGTATATGGATGTACTACAGTAATTAGTTCACTTCATCAAAGCAGTTTGGGTTGATCAAGTTTTGCCAGCCAACAATCTTAAATGGAGCTTACTGTCCCCAGTTCAAATTGTTTTGATATCCCTTCTGTTGCTGATGAATCCTTGCATCTCAGCTGTGCTGGGTAAATCCGTTTTTATTAGTTACTAATAAAAGTAACCGGGCATTTGAACAAACAATGCAAATATAGTAACAATCGTACTAGAATTTTCAAGATGATTTGCAGTGACCTGTTAATTACTAGTAAGTATGTTTAAGGTCAACTCAAGTGCCACACTGGAGACAGCAAGTGGTGTTGTGTCTGCCAGTCCATCACCCTTCTCTGCGTTAGACTCAAATGTTCTGATGAAGGTTGTTACATTTATGCAGCCAACCAAGTGATCAGACAAGAGAAAAACATTTAGTGTGGAGCAGTGTGGAGTAGTGGTTAGGGCTCTGTACTCTTGACCAGAGGGTCGTGGGTTCAATCCCCAATGGGGGACACTGCTGCTGTACCCTTGAGCAAGGTACTTTACCTAGATTGCTCCAGTAAAAACCCAACTGTATAAATGGGTAATTGTATGTAAAAATAATGTGATATCTTGTAACAATTGTAAGTCGCTCTGGATAAGGGCGTCTGCTAAGAAATAAATAATAATTTAAAAAGGATAAAATGTTGCACCAAAGCATGAAAATATAAAGCTAAGTGTCTGTGTTGAATGTTGACACAAGTTAAATCCACCCTTGCTAATCCAAACTTATTTTTTCTCTTCTTTTTTTTTTAGTCCTCCCCCTGGAGATTCCAAGGCTAGCTCAGGCACTCTGCCGCCACTCAAATCAAAGGCAAACTTTATTGAAGCAGACAAGTACTTCTTGCCTTTTGAGTTAGCATGTCAGTCCAAATGCCCCCGGATTGTCAGCACATCGCTAGACTGTTTACAGGTCAGTACGCCTAATCATTAACTACTGGTGAAAGAACTTGAATGTACATTTTTTGTTTTCCCTCCTAATTTTAGTTTTCACAAAAATCCCTGCTGTTTTGGATTATAAAATCAAAATAAAGCCATTCACTCCAAGGTTAAAATTGAACTGTTATCTGCATTACATTCATTGTATTTCATTACATTTGATAATTTTATTTGCTTTCACAAAAATAATGCAAAATAAAGCTTTGATCAATTGGGGCAAATGTGTATACTATTTTGCTACATGTTATTCTCCATGTTCACACATACTCGTGGGTAGTATTTTGTAGAGTGAAGGAAAAATAATAATGCTTCCTATTGCTGACAAAGTGGTTGAAATAAAAAATAAATAAATAAACAGTTGAAGTATTATAGGTTCTAAGTAAGCGCCCCTTTACTGGAAGTCTTCCCTAGGCTTTATTTACTTTTAAAGAGAGGAATCCTTATATTGAACATTGTGGGCCCTAATATGTTTTAAGATTTGACTTTTTTTAAAACAGTTAAAATACTTTAAGCTCAGCTATTCCTACTTTGTTTGTTCTGTTTATTGCAGTACTAGAGGTTTATAATAAACGTGTTCAGTATATCTTTTAACAAACATCTGGCTGCAGTAAATACCTTCCAAAGACAGTTTTATTTGTAAAAGCTTAATGGTAAAACAGACTGCACAAGAGATAAACAGCAAGTAATGAATATATTGTAAAAAAACCAATCCTTGTTTCAATATGAACAGTATGCTCTGTATCTTAATAACCTTTGATACATATCCTTTGTGTGTGTGCATGTTTCTTGAATAAACATTTAGCTCTTTCCATCTTTTAGAAACTAATTGCTTATGGACATCTCACTGGAAGCGCCCCAGATAGCACAGCACCTGGAAAGAAATTAATTGATAGAATAATCGAGACCATATGTGGCTGTTTTCAAGGTCCGCAAACCGATGAAGGTGTTCAGCTGCAGATTATAAAGGTTTGCTTCCTTTCGCTTGGTGTGACAACGGGATTGAGAGATTTTGACCTATCTGAGATTTTGATTTCACAAATATGTTTAGAGTAATATTCTAGCCAACTAATTACGCGGATATCCAGGAGACATCCTAAGAAGGGTGCACTTTTTGATCTGCACGTATATATGGCAGTACATACCCTTACAAAATAATATGTTTTGATTGTTTAGCACAGAAATGCAGATACCATTTTTTTTTAATACACTAGTAAGTTTTCCAGCAAAAATTAAACCTTTTAGTGTACATTGTTTTAAATTGTTTTTTGTTCCATCTCCTAGGCTTTGCTTACAGCAGTAACTTCTCAGCAGATAGAAATTCACGAGGGAACAGTTTTGCAGGCTGTACGAACATGCTACAATATCTACTTGGCCAGCAAGAATCTTATCAATCAAACAACAGCCAAGGCTACTCTTACCCAGATGCTGAATGTCATATTTGCACGAATGGAAAATCAGGCAGTAAGTAACTTTTTCTGAAATCGTGTTTTCAATATCAATGAAAAATTACTTTCTGATTTAAAAAAAAAAAAAAAAAAAATCATTTTATTTTTTAAATAACGCCTTTTTTTCTCAAAACGTAGCTTACAAATCACAAGATTACATTGACATCAAGAAACAAAGACAGACAGGTAAATGTAAAGGGCTGTCTCGAAATGCTTGAACAGATATCTTGTAGTTGCGTTTGCTTTGGCTTGACTCTTTCTGTGACCGTAGAAGCTGTGACAAGGAAGACTTGTTTAAAAACTGTTTTGCTGCTTGTTGATGTTTTTCTTATTTTTTCTTACTTAGATCCTAGATTGCTACAGTATGTTTTGAATGTTAATGCAGAAAGTATTTGAAATCTGTATTCAGTGAGGCAGCTTTAAACCTGGAAGAGCTCTGTTTTGTGCTTCATCCATAAATGTACAATGAAGTAATGATCGCGGCCACTAATGTAAAACATTGAAATTACAGTTCATGTGTACAATGCAGTATGTTCTCTTGGTTTTGCATTAACATGCTGAATTGCAAGTGTGATTGCTTAGTACATCTAGAAATTATATTGTGCTTACTGTTGTTTTTTTAACCATTTAAATGGAACTGTAAAAACTGTTGTTGAAATGAGAGAAACAAGGGTCCCACAATGGAGCCCCATTGCTCTTTAGCGCAAAACACGTGTATTTCCACAAGGTGTATCTCCATGTTGAGTAGATCTCCTAACTATCAGTTTTGTTCATTAATTTAAAGTTGTAGTTTGTGGTTAGACAAATGCATTTGTCTATATAACAATGTTGCTGTTCAGGAACAATGCTGTGAATCAAATGGTTAATCCATTGTAATTTGATGTGATTAATTATTTCTGCAGAACAGTTATGTGTCAACAGGGGTTTCGCTGTCGCTCGTCACTCTCGTAATTTGCGAATGTTTTTTGAAAGTGACGACAAAAAAAAATGTTGAATCGTCACTAGTGACGATCGTTTCTGTTTGTACTATAAAAAAAAATCCCTTTTGTTAAAGACACACACAACGTCTCTTTCTTCAAAAGAAGGGATCGCTAAACAAACCATAGTCACTGCTGCTGACCAGATCAGCGCCTCGGCCTCATCGATTCATTGACTCTGCAACGTTCTCATCCCGTGGTAGGCGACGTAAATGCAGTCAGCCAATCAGCGCCTCAGTTTCGTATTGCGCAAATATAACCTCGTATCCCTGTTACACCCGACCATTACTTCTGAAAGAATAAGTAATCAGCTTCGGCAGTGACTGTTGAAATATAAGTTATTACAGTTGTGCTTAAAATACTGTGTGCAGAAGATTTGTGAAACGAAAACGCATCATTAACTAAGAAAAAAAAAATTAGCCTACGTTAACGTTGTAAAATATGTAAAATGTGTCTTTTCTATGACCAAAAATGCTAAAATTCAGGGCCAAAATTATTCCGTATGTGTTAAGCACCAACTGTCTCTTGACCATTTCGCCAGTAGGCCTATAACGAGCATGATAAAATTATATATATACAGAGTATGTGGTTTTATACGGCACTGTATGTATGCCTACAATACATCTTGCATTGAGAAAACACCACTGGAATCGGAATAAAGGAAATTATTATGTTATACAGTTCACGTGCAGCATGGTTTTGGTAAGTAGCATTTTCAAAACCATATCATTATGTGCAGTATTAAAATAAGTTAAAAACATAGCAAATCCACAAAACCAACGAAATACTTATTGTATATTTGACATTTTATTTGTAGTGTTCTGTGTAACACGGGCCTATCGTTTAACCTGAAGCAGATATACGTGTTTATCAACAACACCAACGTGTGTTGTAAAAATAAAGCAACAATTGTTTTGAAAACTGTCCAAAATATTTACTTGGTGGCTAAGAATGAAAAATGTCAAGATAAAAATGCCGTTTTTTATATGGAAATTGTTAAAATAAAAGGGGAAGCTGGAAGAATTTACCAGTCAGGACAACAGTATTTAAATACGACTACTATTATACTGTATCTGTTGGTAATGTGGTTTCTTCTAGCAGTTTTCAAACTGGGGTACACGTACCCCTGGGGGTACTCGAGAAAAATTCTGAAATGGCAGACAACGCATTTTGTTTAGTACCACTTGCCAATCATTGCAAACTTTTGTCATGTAAGCTACGTTTAATCGCTAACACCAGACTGACGAGCTGTGACAGAGCGTTCAGTGCACACACGACTAATTTACATATTAAATATGTACATTTTAAATAAGCCCTGTTGTTTAAATGTAATATAAACAGTTGGGTGGTTACTGCAGTCTGTGTAGGATACAAAAAAGACATTTTAAAAAACTAAACGCCTAGTCTTTAACTCATTTTATTTCCTGTGTGCGTTCATGCCTGCGTCGATATTTATTTGTTTCAATGACCCGATTAAAGTTTATTGTAATTTAAGTACTATTGGTTCATTTCAAAATACAGAATGTATGGCCAGTCAGAAACCGCAGTATTGTCATGCGGTCTAGTTTGACATGCCGTTACGTCTGGTGTGAGAGTTAAGAGTTTTTAGCTTTCAATTCAGTGAAAAAATGTGGATTGTTTGCTCAATACTAGTACATTACTAGCAAAGGGCGATCAAGACGAAATACCATCAAAGATTAAAAACGCCAAAAATGTCTTGCGACTGAAGCTCTCTCCAATTTCCCTGCCATCATCAGTGATTTGTGTGGTAACAAGCAGGGACATCCATCACACTGATACTAGGTAAGCGTTTTATTATTATTTTTTAATTAGCATCAGTACTGTACGTTTTAGTCACCAATAATTTAAAAATGCCAGTAATATGTTTTCGTATTGAGGTCAGCTGTAGAGATGCGTGGATAGTGAACTTTTCTTTGCCTTCTTTTCTATAACTTTATCATCAATATAAATACATGATTGCGGTAAACGTGCGCGCGATTTAAAAAACAAAACTGTTAGCCAATACTGTAAAATGTCGCAGAAGAAAATCCACTCGTTTTTTCAGCAAGAGTGAAATAGAACAAACAGATCAACAAGTTGTAGAAGATGAAGACTTGGATTCGGAACAGCAGAAAAAAAAGAACAAACAAAGCTCACAAGCGTCAGATAAAAGAAAAAGAAAAACAAGCAGCAAAGTTTCAGCCTTATTGCAAAACTCTGTTTCCATGGGTTGTATATAATATTCTAACACTTTTTTTCTTTTTATTGTAAAAAGACATACATGGTATTCATAATGCATTCTGTGTCTGTGTAGCTTTTCAGGGCAAATCTGGTTCTTGAGTTTTAATGTTCTAAAACTTTACAGCTGTAAATTACCAATTTATTTAAACTGTAGAGCATTATTAAAATGGTTTAATTAAATAATTGTTTTGGTCAATACAGTGATTTAAGGTATAAAATAAAATCAGGACTCATAACACCCTTGAAAACTTGAGCTGTGTGCCAGTAGTGACTACTGAATATGTGGAGTGACTAATGTTTTTAGAAAGTATTAGTCACTAGTGACTACAAAAATCTAGAACCCAGGGAAACCCTGTGTGTCAATCATTGTGTTTCCCAGACATCTTTGTCAAGAGTCTAATCTGTGAATGTTCTTCTTTGTTTTTTTGTTTTTTTTTACTTTAAACTTTTTTGTTTTAACCCAGGAACATGTGCTTGCTTTGCTACTGTATGTATAATGGAATTCTGTGACTATGCTGGGATTGGAAAACTGGGTGTTGGTTGTCAGTTTCAATTTCAATTTCAGTGGCTTTAACCTATTGGGGGAAACATAATTAAGTATAGCATCAAGTTACAGAATTCCAGCAGGACTGAGTATTGTTGTTTGTGACTGGCCTGTGCCTGTGTTACAGCCCCCAATGCAGCGTTCTTTGTTCTGCTATCTTGTCTACAAAGCTTGATGTGTTGATGCTTGATGTATCATGGTTTTTAGTTGGTGGCTGGTGAATCAGGACTTTTCTTGGAATTGTCTCATGTATTCTCTTATATTGCATTTCTTGCCTGTTTATATGTATGTCCAGCTCCAAGAGGCCAAGCAAATGGAGAAGGAGAGACACAGGCAACAGCATTTGCAGCAGTCCCCGGTTAGCCAGCATGAGCCTGACTCCCCACAGCTCAGACAGCTCAAGGACCAGCCAGTGATGCAGCTACTTCAAGAACCCGTAGGAGAGCCGGATCACCCCGCTAATGAGGTGGAGAAGAGTGTCCACGAAGACACCAAGCCAGAAAACGGATCAGAGTTCTGCAGTGCAGAAAACGAGCAAACCGAGGCTGATCAGGCTACAGCAGCAGCAGAGGGTACCACATCCTCTCTCTCTCTCTCTCTCTCTCTCTCTCTCTCTCTCTCTCTCTCTCTCTCTCTCTCTCTCTCTCTCTCTCTCTCTCTCTCTCTCTCTCTCTCTCTCTCTCTCTCTCTCGCTCGCTCGCTCTCTCTCTCGCTCTCTCTCTCTCTCTCTCTCGCTATTCTCTTTTGCTTTGAAAGATTGTCATTTCACAGTTCAGGCTGGAGGCAGTCGCAGTATAACCCAGTATTAACCATATAATCCCTTGTTACATAGCAGTGCTGATCGTTAGGAGTTTCAGGTTATCACTACACAAATGGAAGTGAAGTGTTTATTACCGGGAAAAAAAACGATAGGTTGCGGATGCAACCCCGGTTCCCTGAAAGAGAAAATAACCATCAAGGTATGGGATATTGCCGTCAGGCAGTAGCGATTGGCTGAGCTTTTATAGCAAAGCTGCCGATAGGCCTCTGCGCGAGCTGCCACGTAAGCCCGCCCCCTTGGGAGCTTACTATACGCAGCGCGCAGAGACTCACTTCCTCTTTTGCTCTTCAGGCCGTGAAGGCTTCTGAAGCGACCACGCGGCTTGATGGTTATTTTCTCTTTCAGGGAACCGGGGTTGCATCCGCAACCTATCGTTCCCTTTCAAGTCGAAAATAACCATCAAGGTATGGGAACAGTGTACCCAAGCCGTCGCGAGGGAGGATTCTCGGCAGTAGGACAGACTTACGTCATAACGCAACTGCGTAGGCAGAACATCTAGGCATATGCGGAGCTGCGCCTCAGCGTCTATGCTCGTAATGACACCTGTCTTAAAGGTGGAACAGTCAACACCATGCTATCAACCACTCTATACGTCCGCATCCTGAGGCGTCGTAGAGTGTAAAACAGATGCTCCAAACAGTGGAGCAGAGGAATCCAGTACATTTAACCTGTAAAACCTCATGAAAGTATGCGGCGTAGCCCAACTGGCTGCCGCGCAAATATCAGACACCGGCACCCCTCGAAAGAGGGCCCAGGATGTCGCCATACCCCTGGTAGAATGCGCCTTCAACTGCCCTGGTGGTGGAAGGCCTGCAGATTCATACGCTAATTTAATAGCATCCACTATCCAGTGGGAAAGGCGCTGTTTAGACAGCGGCTGACCCAAAGATCTAGAACCATGGCATATGAACAACTGTTCTGTCTGCCTCACAGTCTTTGTACGGTCCATATAACACCTCAATGCCCTCACGGGGCAGAGCATGTGTAACCGCTCTTCCTCTGGGGAAGAAAAAGGAGGAGGATGGAACGCCATCAACTCGACTGACTGGTTCATGTGGAACGGGGATATAACCTTTGGTAAAAAGGCCGGATTAGGGCGCATGGAGACCTTAGAACCGTCTCCTGCAAAACGAGTACAAGAAGGATGCACTGAAAGTGCATGTAACTCGCTCACGCGTTTTGCTGATACCACAGCCAGCAAAAAAGCTGTCTTAATAGATATGAGCTTCATATCCACGCTGTGGAGAGGCTCAAACGGTGCCTTGGTAAGGGCTTCTAGCACCACATCAAGGCTCCACGACGGTAAACTGGTCGTTCTTGGAGGCCGCAAGCGTCTTGCACCTTTCAGAAACTGAGATGCCAAAAAATGGCAACCAGGTGATAACCCGTCAATGCGTACATGACAAACCGAAATGGCGGCTAAATACACTTTAAGTGTAGAAGGAGATTTCCCTTCATCCAGCAGTTTCTGTAGAAACTGCAATATTACTGCCATAGGACAGGAGACTGGGTCGTGGCTCTCAGCCAGACACCAACTCTGAAACAGCTGCCACTTATATGCATACTGCGACCTAGTAGAGGGCGCTCTCGCACTCTGGATGGTCGATATAACTGCAGTCGAAAGCCCTAAGGCTGACAGGCGCTCCCGCTCAGGGGCCAAGCCCACAACTGCATGAGTTTGGGGTTCGGATGCCAAAGCTGTCCTTGAGCTTGGGACAACAAGTCCGCTCGCAAAGGGAGTTCCCTCGGGCGACCGTGCAGTAACTGCACTAGACTCGGGAACCATATTCTCCGAGGCCACCGAGGAGCGATCAGAATCACTGTCGCTCGCTCTACCCTGACCTTCTCCAAGAAGGCGGGGAGCATCGGAATCGGTGGAAAGGCATACAGGAGCCCTGGCGGCCATTCGTGAGCCAGTGCATCCACCCCCAGGGGGCTGTCGAGGTCCTTCACCGAGAACCATAGAGGACAGTGCGTGGTCTCTCGCGAAGCGAAGAGATCGACCTGCGCTGTGCCGAACCATTCCCAGATGCGCTCCACCACTTGAGGGTGGAGACGCCATTCGCCCGCAAGAGGACCTCCTCTGGATAGGAGATCCGCTGCGTAATTGACTCTGCCCGGCAGATGAACTGCACGCAGAGAGGCTAAACGCGGTTGAGCCCAGAGCAACAGCCGCGTTACCATCTGGTGAAGACTGGGGGACCGCAATCCGCCCTGGCGATTGATATACGCCACTACTGTGGTGTTGTCTGACCGCACTAACACGTGCTTGTCTAGAAGCACTGGCAAGAAGTGCCGGAGGGCGAGGTCCACCGCTCTGAGCTCCAGAGCGTTGATGTGGGCTGACCTCCAGGGTCCTGACCACACTCCACGGGTCCCTGTCCCGTTCCAGACTGCTCCCCAACCGTGGTTGGAAGCGTCGGTCGTGATGACCTGCCTTCTGAAAATGGGACCCAAGCGTACGCCTTGGCGGAGGTTTGACGGAACTCTCCACCAGCGTAGCGCTTCCCAGCAGGCTCGGGATACCCTTAGCCTGCGGTGTTTGTCTCTCCGCGGATGCAACGCGAAGGCATTGAACCAGGCCTGCAGAGGTCTCTGGTGTAGTAAGCCCAAAGGAAGGGCTTGTGAGGCGGCAGCCATCAACCCCAGCATGCGCTGACACAGCTCCATGCTGACTGTTTGTCTCAACCTGAATAGGGAAAGACACCGCTCTATTGAGGCAACTCTTTGTGTCGACAGGGTCGCTTCCATGGACACTGAGTCCAGATGCAGACCCAAGAACTCGGTCTGTTGGCTCGGCACTAGGCGGCTCTTTTCTGAATTGATCTTCAGACCTAGCCGCCGAAGATGGTCTGTAACCATCACTGTGTGCTGTGCCACCTGCTCCTTTGACTGCGCGCAGACGAGCCAGTCGTCCAGATAATTCAGCAGTCGGACACCTTGAGCCCGCAAGGGAGCTAGAATGGCATCCATACATTTCGAAAAGGTTCGAGGAGCTAGTGACAGGCCGAACGGAAGGACACAAAACTCGTATACCCTGCTCTGGAATGCGAAACGCAGATACTTCCTGTGACCCGGGCAGATGGGAACGTGAAAGTACGCATCTGTCAGGTCCACGGTGGTGAACCAGTCGCCGTGTCGGACTGACTGGATGATGTGCCTGTGCGTAAGCATCCTGAACGATAACACCCGCAGGTATTTGTTCAGTACTCGCAGATCTAAAATAGGACGGAGCCCGCCGTCCTTCTTGGGCACCAGGAAGTATTTGGAATAGAACCCCTGGTCGATCAGAGCAGGGTCTACTTGTTGAATGGCACGCTTGCTGAGCAATGCTTGTATTTCCACATTCAGAGCTGAGGACTGAACCGAGTCCTTCACTGCAGTTACGACCACCCCCCGAAAGGGGGGAGGTTTTAACTGGAACTGAAGGGTGTACCCGGTGGATATAGTTTTGTGCACCCAGATGTCGTTGGTGCATTGTTGCCAGAACTGGAGCTGGGAGACAGTGTAGGGGAGGGTTAACAGCTGCCTGGTGTTCTCAGGGCTGTTTGGGCTGGGCTCGTTCGCGAGGGGCCTGGCCAGAGCCCCGAGGGCGTGGCTTGGCACCACCTCTAGGGTGCCACCCTCCGCGCTGCGGTCTTGAAAAAGGAGGTTGACCGCGCGCTGCTGTGCTTGAGGGAGAGGTCTTAGTCCCCCCTGGCCGTGGCTGGTGCTGTGGTGGTGCCCTGCGCCACTGATGTTCCTGAGGCCGCTTCGGCTGGAACGACGGTTTTGGCCACATTTTCGCCATCTGCTGTGACGCCTCCCGCGCCTTGGCGGAGCGTTGCAGCATCTCCTCCACCGCTGGACCAAATGTGTGTCCCGGTGTAATTGGGGCATCCAGCAACGGGGCCTTATCAGGTTCCTGCACTCTCGCCTGCGAGAGCCAGAGCTGCCTTCTGGCCACCACCAGAGACGCGATGCTCCTGCCCTGAGCCCGCGCGTTGAGCTGGGCCAGCTTCACCAGCAGTTGACTGACGGTCCCCAACTCGCTTCTGAGGGCCGCCGAAGGGCACTCAGGCAGGTCTTTAATTAATGCCGCTTGGTAGACCGTCAGCAAGCTGGCCACATTAGAGAGCTTGACCGCCTCTGTGGCCGCAGCGTACCCCTTCTTGAGGTGTACCTCAGTGGTCCTGCACTGCTTATTGGGGCATGCAGGATCTTTCGTCAGCCCCGATAGTGTTGGCGTCTTCACCAACGCGGCGAACGCAGCGTCCACAGGTGGGAAGGACGCCAACCCAGCCTCACTTGCCCCTTGCATGTTAAAGGCCGAGGCCTTGCGAGAAGTCGCCGGGGCAGAGGCCGGAGCCCCCCAGGTGGACTGTACCTCCTTAATAAAGTCCGGGAATGCCGGAAGCATCCTGGACTGACTGGACTGGGCTGAAGGCGACTCAAACAAGGAGCGCCGAGGCGGCTCCGCCATCGGCCACTCGACGCCCAAGTGGCGGGTTGCTCTGTCCACCACAGACCACGTAGGGTCATTGGTGTCCAGCACGTGGAGCTCGTCCTCAGAGTGCTGGGAGGCTACCTCAGCCTCTGTACTGTCCCCCTCTAGGATGTCAGATGCGTCTCTAGACAGCGCATCGATATCCCACTCCCCTTGAGACTGCACTGGAGGAGCGACGACCGGTGCAGGTTGTGGAGGGGCCACTGGCTGACTAGCAATGGGCCCAGTCGGTTGTCCTGGGACTGGAGGCACCACATTTGCTAAGGACATGAGGATGGACTGCTGCCCCATCATAACCTCCATGAATTGGGACATTTTGGAGGTTAGCTCTGCCACCCCCGACCTGTCTCTGTATCGCCTGTCCCGACGAGGGGAACGAGAGCGTGCTCTCCGTCGAGGCGATCTGGAGTGCGACCTAGACTCCCGACGGGGGCGTACCCTACGAGGGGAGGGGCTGCGCTCCCGAGCGCGTCTGGTGGGGGACCTCTGACCAGCCGTTAGCTGGGAGGACGGGCTCCTGGAGAGCTGCAGCCGCCCTGGCGGCGTCGCCGTAGATGACGGCGGGGCAGAAATGGTGTGGGACGATCCAGTGGAAGGAGAGCGCCCACCCACTGCTTTCTTCGCCCTTTGGCGGAGGGTGCGTGTCTGGAAACCAGCACAAAGATGGCAAAAAGCCCTATCCGCCAACGCGGATGCGGCGTGCTCTGGCCCCAGACACGCCACACAGTCCTCATGGGGATCGCTCGCTGGCAATTTTGCCTGGCAGGTGACGCAACGGTGGAACCCGGACATGGTTGCCGAAGCGTGGACGTGCCCTGGTCGTAAAGGCGTCGATGCGCCAAGCGTCGAGCGCCGAAGCGTCGAGCGTTGAGGTGCGTGCACCGAGCGTCAAGGCGTTGAAGCGCCGAGCGTCGAGGTGCGTGCACCGAGCGAGCGCCGAAGTGCGTGCACCGAGCGTCGAGGTGCGTGCACCGAGCGTCAAGGCGTCGAAGCGCCGAGCGTCGAGGTGCGTGCACCGAGCGTCGAGCGTCGAGGTGCGTGCACCGAGCGTCGAGCGTCGAGGTGCGTGCACCGAGCGTCAAGGCGTCGATGCGCCGAAGCGTCGAGCGTCGAGGTGCGTGCACCGAGCGTCGAGCGTCGAGGTGCGTGCACCGAGCGTCGAGGCGCCGACGCGCCGAGCGTCGAGCGCCGAAGCGTCGAGGTGCGTGCACCGAGCGTCGAGGCGTCGACGCGCCGAGCGTCGAGCGCCGAAGCGTCGAGCGTCGAGGTGCGTGCACCGAGCGTCGAGCGCCGAAGCGTCGAGCGTCGAGGTGCGTGCACCGAGCGTCGATGCGCCGAAGTCCCCAAGCGCAGACGCGCTAGCACCAAGCGCTGATGCGCTGCACAAAGCGCCGAAGCGCTGCACCAAGTGGCAAAGTGCCGACACCAAGCGCCTAAGCGCAGCACGCCGGAGCGTGAGTACCGAGCGTAGAACGCTAGCACAGACGCCTAAGCGTCAGCTGACCCGCAGAGCGGAGACGCTATGTGCTGGTACAGTGTCTTATGCTGTGCACTACTTACCTGCTGGTGCTGGGGATAGAGGCTTAGTGGTCGTCTTCCTCTGTGTAGTGAATGGGATTTTTTTTTTTTTTTTTTTTTTTTTTTTTTTTCGCTGCAGCAGTACTGCTGGTGGTGATTATGTGACTGGGACACAGTATATGTGGGCACAGTACAACTACCACGCGGTTTTTTTTTTTTTTTTTTTTTTACCGCAGGCAGTACGTGGGAGACAGCAGAGCAGGCTCCACACACACGCGGTCTAGCCAAGGCAAGACCGGGGCTGCAGACACGCGCGCGGCCAAGGCCAACGCAACGTGCGTCACAAATATATACAATACACACAGAAAAATATATATTTTAATACAACCCAAAACACAACACAATAATCAAAATTAATTAATAAAGGAAAGACGGGAGACCACGAGAAACGCGATGCAAGCAAAGCGTGAAGGAAATATATAAAATATATAAAAATATACACAATATATAAAATCCTTAAATAATAATAATAACGACTCCGAAGAGTGTAACTGAAATAAACTCGGAGAAGGGGCAAAAACCAGCTTCTCAAGCTTTAAGCTTTTTGAGTACAGTCAGCTACAGGCTCTAATACCTACCGCTACCAATGCTGAAGACAAAAGAGGAAGTGAGTCTCTGCGCGCTGCGTATAGTAAGCTCCCAAGGGGGCGGGCTTACGTGGCAGCTCGCGCAGAGGCCTATCGGCAGCTTTGCTATAAAAGCTCAGCCAATCGCTACTGCCTGACGGCAATATCCCATACCTTGATGGTTATTTTCGACTTGAAAGGGAACTGTGTACATACATGATACAGTTTTTGCAATGCTACAGTATTTAAACACCATGGCCAGTGACTCTGACCTTTACCTTTTTCCAATTTTGCTGCCATATTATAGTTTGTGTACGTTTTTGTTTCAAGATAAAAAAAAAAAAAAACAGCATACATGTGTGTGTAGGTTTGTCTGTATCTGTGTTTACATATTTACATATAAAAAATACACATTTATAGTAGATTTGTCTTTTATGTAGGTTGTGCTTGCATGCTGTATATAGATCGTGTTGCTTTCACATATACAGGATGTTGCTTGTACACCATCTAAGTCAGTTGAATTTTTTTTTAAGGTTTGTCTAAACAGGATGCAGGTGACATTGATGGGAGCGACACTCCAAATTATGAAGAAAAGGCACAAGAAATTGTACAGAGGATCCTGCAGGAAGTAGTACAAACTGTCATAGGAGGTAGTTGCTGGTTGCCATTTGTTTATTTCTGAAATAAAATATTGTATGATCTCCTTTGTTAATGTAACAATAACCTGGGATTGTGGAACTCCAGGGGTGTGTGTGTGTGTGTAAAGTAGTTTTTTAATGGATAGCTGAACAGATGTGGACTAATCATAGCAAACCATTTTGTTGTTTAACATAACATAAACACTTTGCATTACAAATGCATTGTTGACTTCCTTGTCTTATTCAGTATTTTCATATGTATATTTCGTCTGTTGGTCATTTTGTATTTATTTGTATTCATTTATTTGTATTCAAGTTTCTCTTCATTAAAGATGGTCAGTGGGAGCTCAGCTTTCTCATTTTTATTCTTTGTTTCAGGTTGTGTGTTCAGTAGAGCAGATGTTATCTTAATATTGGAGGGTAGTTGTTCTGTAAAACTACTTTACACTTCAAATCTGCCGCTGGTTAGTCGAGGCGCCCGTATTTTACAGTTTGAACTTTAATACGTTTTCTGTGTGTAGATTTGGGAGAAAGTCCTGGTGGGAATGGGATTGTGGAGAGCACCACTGGAACGCTGGATGATGAAACTGGATTAGGCAGTGACAATGAGAATGTCCATGCAAACGGAATCCCTGGTACTCCCATCTCGGCTAGCTACACTCCGTCCCTCCCCGATGACAGACTGTCTGTTTCTTCCAATGACACTCAGGTGCACTTATCATTCTAAATCATCAATAGTCATTTAAATACACTTTAAAAACAGTGTTTTATTATAAGAAGCAATAATAATATTTTCACCATCATTTCTTTTGAATTGGGTTTCGTCAGCGTCATGGTGAGAAGTGTGAAAAGTTAGTACCATACAGACTTCCTTTTGCTAGTAAAGATTAGTAAGATACACAGAGACATCTTTTTCATTATCCAGACAAGAGGTCTTGAATGCATTCATTTTCCAAAAGGGCTCTTACTGAGTTCTGTTTTCCTCCTTAGGAATCTGGAGTTACAACAGGTCCATCTCCTGGTGCTAAGTTCTCCCACATTTTACAGAAAGATGCCTTTTTAGTCTTTAGGTCCCTGTGCAAACTTTCTATGAAACCGCTCTCGGATGGACCTCCAGATCCAAAGTGAGTATCATATTGGTGTTCGGCTCATTTGTTTTGTTTAGTTGTTTTTAATAAAATAAACCACCCATATCATTTCAGCAGCCCGAATGTGGTTGTACCTATATATTAGTTGAAGTCAGCTCAGTTCATTTGAGCACTTTTACATTGTTTTCCAATGTTATTCAACCTAAAATTTGTCTAAAGGAAGACATTGAAACATAAGTTTCTGTTCTTCTCAGTGTCTTTCCTCTATTATTTAAGCACTGGTTACGCAACAGTATGTGCTGTTTTACAATTCTTAAAATGGCATTAATAAGAAAAATAAGACCAGTTGGAAATTGTAGTTCATGTGCAATAATGATTAGCTTTAGCAAGATCCAGCTTATGTATGTGGTGCTGTGATTTTCAAAGACATTTGCACATTGCATATTCAAGGGGATTATCTAATGCACATTTATTAAAAAAAATAAACTTGAATACATCACTTTAACCACAACATCTTTGGATAAAAATGGTTTGCGATTGGAAGTGAGGTTTCCTTTAGCATTAGATGTTAATTTTGCATTGTTTGTGCATTATATTTCCTTTAGCATTAATGCTATAACATTTTCTTATTTTAGTAATTATGTACCTCTGTACACAGCTGCACTCAAACAGTCTAACCTAGAGGCTGTACAATAATGCTGTATTATTTCTCAGTACTGCAATGCTGATATTCTGCTACCTGTATTTCTGGCATTGCTGTTTAATCTCGATCAAAGGTCATTCCTTATATTAAATGAAGAGATGGTATTTTGTAATGGTATATCTAAGCAATTGTAATGGTTTTTATTTTTGTGTTGTGGATTGAAACAAAAATGAAAGGGTGGATATATTGAACCGGGTTTCAGTCGTTGTACTTTTAGACTGGTTTATACCATTCTGCAAATACATTATACAGTGTCTTCTGAATTTGCATACTATTTAAATGATTATTATCCCATTAAATATGTTTCTCATCATTATTACTGTTTATGCACTCATATTTTTGATATGTTTAATAACATCAGCGGCATATTTGCACTGGTAGTTTATCTGAGGCTTTCCATTGCAAATGTTTAACAAATTCACTCTTTTAGGACGAATAAATTAACAGTGCAGACTAGTGTTCATTGTCATACTGGCCTCATTGTGTAAATTCATTCTTAGGCTTCGTCAGACAGTCTCAAAGGTAAAAAAAAATGAACCAGTGCCAAATATCGAGTGCAGATGAAGATATGATTATGGGACAGAGAGATCATTGTCTCTTTTATATAAATTATTTGTCCTTTAATTAACCATTTAGGCACTCCTTAGGCTCTTTTCTTTCCTGGCTTGCCAATACATTAACTTGAGGCATTACTGTAATATTCACGTAATATTAGCTGCAAATACAATTGCATTAGTTCTAGAAAAATGGTGCAGCTTTTGAAACACTCAAATAATTAGTGTTTAAAATAGTAGGATAAACCTCCATCACTATTACTAGCGACTGCTCAAACATGCAAGTTGATAAGCCTCCAGTACCAGTTATTACAAGATTGATATATAAAAAGAAGAGCCGTCTGATCAGATGTAGACATTCAATGGGTTAAAGCTAGTTTCACATTACATCAAGTTGTTTGGCTGTGGTTTCCTATTTTAAATTCATGAGTTATCTAGTAGGCAAATTTGATGTGTTCAGGACTTTAAAGAGACCTGGCGATAAGAATACTAAAATAGTTGTACTGCACTGTATTATGTAACCTGGGTGCACTTTATTTGTGCCCAGTTAAGCCCCCCAGCAGCAGCGTTGATATTTCACACACTGCATTTGTGCTTCCACAACATTCGGAAAGTCTGTGCTGTTTTATTAATAATACATAGAGCCCCATGAAATGCTTTTTATTTTTTTTATAATTTTTCGATTTATTTTTCTGCTTTAACTACATACATATTTTTAATTAAACTTTTATCCTTTTTTTTAATAACATTTTGACAAACAGACCTCGCACAGAAAAATAATTCAGTTACCATAATTTCTCATTAGTGGCAGTAATGGTAATGTACAGTCCCCCACTCTTTTTAATCAACTACCTATTTACAATAAATACTACCCATGCCCTCTATAAAAATATTATATATACAGTGCCTTGCAAAAGTATTCAGACCCCTGACCAATTCTCTCATATTACTGAATTACAAATGGTACATTGAAATTTCGTTCTGTTTGATATTTTATTTTAAAACACTGAAACTCAAAATCAATTATTGTAAGGTGACATTGGTTTTATGTTGGGAAATATTTTTAAGAAAAATAAAAAAAACTGAAATATCTTGCTTGCATAAGTATTCAACCCCCACACATTAATATTTGGTAGAGCCACCTTTCTCTGCAATAACAGCTTTAAGTCTTTTGGGGTAAGTATATACCAGCTTTGCACACAGTGTCGGGCTGATTTTGGCCCATTCTTCTTGGCAGATTTGCTCCAGGTTGTTCAGGTTGGTTGGACGACGCTTGTGGACCGCAATTTTCAAATAGTGCCACAGATTCTCAGTGGGATTGAGATCAGGACTTTGACTGAGCCACTGTAGGACATTCACCTTTTTGTTCTTGAGCCACTCCAATGTTGCTTTGGCCTTGTGCTTGGGATCATTGTCCTGCTGAAAGGTGAATTTCCTCCCAAGCTTCAGTTTTTTAGCAGACTGAAGCAGGTTCTCTTGCAGTATTTCCCTGTATTTTGCTCCATCCATTCTTCCTTCAATTTTAACAAGATGCCCAGTCCCTGCTGATGAGAAGCATCCCCACAGCATGATGCTGCCACCACCATACTTCACTGTAGGGATGGTGTGTCTTGAGGCATGGGCAGTGTTAGGTTTGCGCCACACATAGCGCTTTGAGTTTTGGCCAAAAAGCTCTAACTTGGTCTCATCTGACCACAAAACCTTTTCCCACATCGCAGCTGGGTCACTCTCATGCTTTCTGGCAAACTCCAGACGTGCTTTCAGATGGTACTTTTTGAGTAACGGCTTCTTTCTTGCCACCCTCCCATACAGGCCAGTGTTATGCAGAGCTCTTGATATGGTTGACTGGTGCACCATTACTCCACTCCCAGCCACTGAACTCTGTAGCTCCTTCAAAGTGATTTTTGGCCTGGCTTCTCTCACAAGTCTCCTTCTTGTTTGAGCGGTGAGTTCTGAGGGATGGCCTTTTCTTGGCAGTGCCTGGGTGGTGTGATGCAGCTTCCACTTCCTGATTATTGATCCAACTGTGCTCACTGGGATATCCAAACACTTGGATATTATTTTGTACCCTTTCCCTAATCTATGCATTTGTATTACTTTATCTCTAACTTCTGTAGAATGCTCTTTGGTCTTCATTTTCCTTCAGATTCACAGCCTGACCAATCCTTCAACAGTGGGGTTTTTATCCAGAAAATGTGACAGCAACTTTAATGGTTCACAGGTGGAGGCCAATGGTAAGTTAATTGTGTCCTCGTTAGGCAATTTCTTTCATCGGTGTAAACTGGGAGCTTCCACAGCACAGGGGTTGAATACTTATGCAAGCAAGATATTTCAGTTTTTTATTTTTCTTAAAAATATTTCCCAACATAAAACCAATGTCAACTTACAATAATTGATTTTGAGTTTCAGTGTTTTAAAATAAAATATCAAACAGAACGAAATTTCAATGTACCATTTGTAATTCGGTAATATGAAATAACTTGAAATAAAACAAAAGAATTAGCTTAGTAATGCAATGCATAACGACTGTATCTTTCGACTCCCATTCCAGCCGACAGTTGCAAAATCTGCACATCATTATTTTATCAGCGTCGGCTGCATACATCCCCTCATGCTCAAATTCTTTGCAGTGTTGTTTAATTGTTATTTAGCCATTTTAGAAACAAACGTCCAAACGACTCACTTCAAATTGTACATCTGCTCAAGTGCTAGTCAGAGCTTCCGTTTCCCTTCAGACCGTGTCTATGGTAACGGCTGAGCCTTGACAACTATGATTGCAAGTATTTATTTTAATGTCACTGTGTTTGTTTTGTAATGATTTTTCATGTTATTTTTTTATATTTGCATTTCGTTTTATTTCGTTTTACATGTTACATTTCAAGGGGCTCTATTAATACATCAATTAATACAACTAATGTTTTAGAACAAAGCTTAACCTTTAACTATAAAATAATCCCTCAGGTGTTTCCCCCCTGGAGGGATTTATTGATTCCTTTATGAATGTCACTAAATACTATTATTATTATTATTATTTAATAATTAATAATAATAATAATAATAATAATAATAATAATAATAATAATAATAATAATAATAATAATATATGTCCCTTAAGATAATGAGCATTTCTTAATCAGGTTTTCTGTCCTAAGAATGGAATCATTTGTGTAATCTGTACCCCCTGTTTGTTTTTATCAGTTAGCCTTTTCTTCAACCCATTCGGGCAACACTGGTAATTATTTCTTATTTCTATGTAAAGAGTACAGTGTAGAAAATGGAGGAAAGAGTAGCAAGTGGATCTTCATTTTGTAATGTAAACTGTAGACTACAAACTCATAACTTGCAGAAAGACATAAAGGGAAAATAATTGGAGAAGCTGGATCAAGTAAGGCCAGTGAACTAGTGTAAACTGCAATTTGTTTTTTGTTTTTAATTTAAGAAACATGAGCATGCTTCATGTTTCTGATTTTCTGATTGACTTTTGAAGTTACTGTAATAACATCTTAAGGTAGTTGATCAAATTGGCAATCAGAATCTCTGGGGATTACACACTTATGTAATTGCTGTTTAAATTGCTTGTGGCAGTGTGTTAAACTATTTATGATTGTATTGTGTCTTTCCTATAGATCTCATGAACTACGATCAAAGGTTCTTTCTCTACAGCTTCTTCTGTCAATCCTGCAAAATGCAGGACCCATCTTCAGGACAAATGAGATGTTTATTAATGCTATAAAACAGTACCTGTGTGTTGCATTATCAAAAAATGGAGTTTCGTCCGTTCCAGAGGTCTTTGAGCTTTCTCTCTCAATTTTCCTCACTTTGCTTTCAAACTTCAAGACACATCTGAAGATGCAAATTGAGGTACCAGTTATTTGTTTAAAATATATACACCTGTATATAAGAATAATATCATGACATCTATTCTTTGATTCTGATCTAAATATTGTCACTGTGTAAGTAATTAAATTGATTATTGAAAGTCAGACCTCTAATGGGGCAAGTGAGTCTAATTTTAGTGAATATAAGTGTACATTATTAAATATGTAAATTGTGGTCATTTTACTGGACTAGTGACACATTTCTGTTTGTATCAGGATTTGTCTAGAAAATGTATGTTACTTTATTAAAACAAATTATAATCATAATCTCCCATATTATCTATAAATAAAGTGTAGGTACCAATTCCTGTGCTGCATCGTGCAAAAAGAAAGCCAATCCCTATCTAATAGTTCATCAAATACTAGCTACTGTACCTGCGTTCTATTAAGGACAGGCAGCCAGTGGATATTTGTTTGACCTGTATCATACTGCGCCATTGTGTGTTCATTAAAACCCTCATAAGCAGTGCAGTATCACACTGTATTTTCCCTTCCAGGTGTTCTTTAAAGAGATCTTCCTATACATCCTGGAGACATCCACTAGCTCTTTTGACCATAAATGGATGGTTATTCAGACCCTGACCCGGATATGTGCAGGTGCAGTTTGTTAGATTTCTCCATCAAGTGTGTTTTACAGTTTGTACATCTTCTGTAATATAAATATATATATATACAGACGTGCTCAAATTTGTTGGTACCCTTACAGCTCATTGAAATAATGCTTCATTCCTCCTGAAAAGTGATGAAATTAAAAGCTATTTTATCATGTATACTTGCATGCCTTTGGTATGTCATAGAATAAAGCAAAGAAGCTGTGAAAAGAGATGAATTATTGCTTATTCTACAAAGATATTCTAAAATGGCCTGGACACATTTGTTGGTACCCCTTAGAAAAGATAATAAATAATTGGATTATAGTGATATTTCAAACTAATTAGTTTCTTTAATTAGTATCACACATGTCTCCAATCTTGTAATTAGTCATTCAGCCTATTTAAATGGAGAAAAGTAGTCACTGTGCTGTTTGGTATCATTGTGTGCACCACACTGAACATGGACCAGAGAAAGCAAAGGAGAGCGTTGTCTGTGGAGATCAGAAAGAAAATAATAGACAAGCATGGTAAAGGTAAAGGCTACAAGACCATCTCCAAGCAGCTTGATGTTCCTGTGACAACAGTTGCAAATATTATTAAGAAGTTTAAGGTCCATGGAACTGTAGCCAACCTCCCTGGGCGTGGCCGCAGAGGAAAATCGACCCCAGAGTAAACAGAAGGATAGTGCAAATGGTAGAAAAAGAACCAAGGATAACTGCCAAAGAGATACAAGCTGAACTCCAAGGTGAAGGTACGTCAGTTTCTGATCGCACCATCCGTCGCTTTTTGAGCGAAAGTGGGCTCCATGGAAGAAGACCCAGGAGGACTCCACTTTTGAAAGAAAAACATAAAAAAGCCAGACTGGAATTTGCTAAAATGCATATTGACAAGCCACAATCCTTCTGGGAGAATGTCCTTTGGACAGATGAGTCAAAACTGGAGCTTTTTGGCAAGTCACATCAGCTCTGTGTTCACTGACAAAAAATGAAGCTTTCAAAGAAAAGAACACCATACCTACAGTGAAACATGGAGGAGGCTTGGTTATGTTTTGGGGCTGCTTTGCTGCGCCTGGCACAGGGTGCCTTGAATCTGTGCAGGGCACAATTAAATCTCAAGACTATCAAGGCATTCTGGAACGAAACGTACTGCCCAGTGTCAGAAAGCTCTGTCTCAGTCGCAGGTCATGGGTCCTCCAACAGGATAATGACCCAAAACACACAGCTAAAAGCACCCAAGAATGGATAAGAACAAAACATTGGACTGTTCTGAAGTGGCCTTCTATGAGTCCTGATCTGAATCCTATCGAACATCTATGGAAAGAGCTGAAACTTGCAGTCTGGAGAAGGCACCCATCAAACCTGAGACAGCTGGAGCAGTTTGCTCAGGAAGAGTGGGCCAAACTACCTGTTAACAGGTGCAGAAGTCTCACTGAGAGCTACAGAAAACGTTTGATTGCAGTGATTGCCTCTAAAGGTTGTGCAACAAAATATTAGGTTAGCGGTCCCATCATTTTTGTCCATGCCATTTTCATTTGTTTTATTATTTACAATATTATGTTGAATAAAAAATCAAAAGCAAAGTCTGATTTCTATTAAATATGGAATAAACAATGGTGGATGCCAATTACTTTTGTCAGTTTCAAGTTATTTCAGAGAAAATTGTGCATTCTTCGTTTTTTGTGGAGGGGTTCCAACAAATTTGAGCACGTCTGTGTATATATATATATATTTTTTAGTGAACATTTTGGTAACTTGAGGTTTTTTTTCATGTATTTGCAGATGCCCAGGGTGTGGTGGATATTTATGTGAACTATGATTGTGACTTGAATGCTGCTAATATATTTGAAAGGCTAGTAAATGACCTATCAAAAATTGCCCAGGGGCGAGCAGGACATGAGCTGGGCATGACTCCTGTTCAGGTATTAAAATACCTTGAAGCATTTTGACCTTGTTACAATACAACACAGTATTTGCTAATGCAGATTTTTATGTTTGAATTTGTAATTGCAATTTATTTATAAGTTGTCATACTCCAATAAAGTGTTAACAAAAAAAACTAATACTGTAAAGCCGTAAATATTCACGGAGCAAAATAGGTTTTATGGGTGTGATATTTTGGTCGCAGATATTTATGGCTTTACATTATATGTAACTGTATTATTTGTAACTTTTCATTATTCTAAGAAAATTATTCTGAGCTTGTTCTGTAGGAACTGAGCCTCAGAAAGAAGGGCTTGGAGTGCCTGGTTTCAATCCTGAAATGCATGGTAGAATGGAGTAAAGACCAGTATGTCAACCCCAACTCTCAAACTAGCCTTGGTAAGATGTTTTGTTATTGTTTTATCAAAAATTCTGTGATTTAAAGAAATAGGTGATACTCAGTAATCTGTTTATGCTATTCAATGATTTTTTTAGAGGATATTTAAGCAAATACATGAATCACAGGGGTGGTCTGTGTCTTCACATCAGTATCCCCTTGCTTAGATGAAATGCAATCTTCATATATTGTATAGTGTCTTCAAATAAATAAATACATATGGGGGTTACTGTAGATAGAAGTATGCTTGGTTCATTTTATTTAAGTTGTCATTCCTGTGTATTTGTTATTTTCATATTAACATATTACCAATAACTATCTTGAAAATTAGGGTAACAGCTCATATATCAGTAAATACAATAAAGCACAAGTACTTTTCCTGATACTCTCCAGCCTACATCCTACAGTTTTTTTAGTATTTTTAAACCTATTAAGAATCACTGAGCCTTGAATCTGCTTCATAAGGTTGTGTTTTAGTCCTTTGCACATGTTTATTCACCACCACACTCATTTACATAACACCTCATGGGTGATGTTTCTGATTGGCACCACTGTTTGCATTAGTCTGGGGCAATGTGAGGCATGCTTTTCTGTCCTAATATAATCTGAGCCCATGGGTTTTTTGAGGCAGCTCTGACATGCTTTTATCTGAAGCAGAGACAGCAAGCTTCTTTATCTTAATCAAACATGCCTTGGCCTTATCCTCATCAGTGTGCTTAGCGGTTACCCTCTTGAGAAAAAGGGAAACTGGGATGTAATCCATTATCCTCACAGCTGACTACTGATCAAATGCTGGAATTAGCAGGCACTAGTCTGGTTGTTTCTGTAGGCCTTCCTCTCACAGAAGAGATTACTGAAGAACATACAGAGAATCTCTTTTAAGGTGGCCTTTCCTTGTGTATCTTATAAATGATGACATGAAACTACGCATTTTATACCCACACACATGTACTCTCACATTTATATTGTCATGCAACAATGTTGTGAACATCTTAAATGTTATTTCCCCTAACTAAAGTAAAGTATGGTGTGAGAAATTAGGTTTTAATGTTATTCTTAACAGTTAGGAAATTCCCTGGTGTATATTACAATAATCTTACTACTCCATCATTACTTAATATTTTTCATTGGCTGGCTTGAAAAGGAAGAGCAGGTGGGTAACAGTAGCAGATGTCAAAATATTGTTTGAAGTTGGTTGCTTTGGTATTAGTATTTAAGGGTTTATTTTACTTGGTGATGGGTTTGAAAATTCTTTTTGTATAATCGTAGTTGCTTTTTTATTGTTGTATTTCTTGTGGCTTCTTGAGTTTGTTTTGTATTGGGTTTTGTTGTCAGTATGTGAGTTTTTTTTCTAAATCAGATTATTTTTTATTTATTATGAACACAACACCAAAAAACCTGGCACGTCTTCTTCAGTAAACTTTAATTATCTCACTGGTAGATGTCCACTAAGATTAGAAATTTGGAAACCTCACTGTAACATGCATTCTAAGTGCTTGTACAAAGCAGAGCAAAACTATTAAGGGCCATGGAAAAAACAATTATTGGTTCATAATAGCATTTAGTACCTTCTGCACTGTGTAATCGACCTTACATTCCACTTGGGACTCTTAACAAAGCTGTTGTGATCTAGCTACTAATGCCAGCTGTGAAGGGTGATATTGTTTAATTAGCTTGCATGACGGACTGCTTTTAATTCTGTTTCTTGAATTACTTTAATTGCCAGCACTCTGTTTTAATTGAAATACTCCTGATATCTTGCATCTAGGCCAGGAAAAGCCTTCAGAGCAAGAGACCAATGAAACCAAACACCCTGAAACCATAAACCGATACGGAAGCATAAATTCCTTAGACTCCACAGCATCCTCGGGAATAGGCAGTTACAGCACACAGATGTCTGGGACTGATAACCCAGAGCAGTTTGAGGTGCTCAAGCAACAAAAAGAAATAATAGAGCAAGGCATCGATCTGTAAGTTTGCTCAAGTTTTGCTATTGCTATATGCATATACTAATGTGAATCGATCCTTAAAAAGTGACACACAGTCATGTTTAATTGTAAACAAAAATACAAACCCATCAGATCTATTTACTGCATTCTTCTAAAGCATAACCTTCTATACCCTATTCTTCATTAGGAACCACAATCGTTCCCACTCCTCTGCTGTATTAACTAAACAGGTCTGCAGCAGCAGAGGTTTTGAATGTCATCAGCAATGCTCTGCTATAGCCCAAAATGCAAATAATAAAAAAATAAAAACATTTCTTTACAACCAGAAACACTGGTAACATTTTCAATGTGATAACAATCTTCTTAAATGTACTGTTTTGCGGCTGTATGGGGCACTGCCCCTATAATACTGACCAAGCAGCACTGCAGACCTGAACACATGCTTTTGTAGATGGTTGGTAAAGAGAGATATCAACATGTTTCATGCAGATTCAATAAAAAACCAAAGAGAGGAATCCAGTACCTCCAAGAACAAGGCATGCTTGGCACCACAGCTGAAGATATCGCCCAGTTCCTACATCAGGAGGAAAGACTAGACTCAGTAAGATGTTTCCTAAACAGTTTTTTTGTTTGTTTGTTTGTTTTTTTGGTCTGACCTAGGAATGTTTCCCAACCATGTGAATGCCACATAGACTTTTCAAATTGAGACTTTGGCCTAAGCATATGTGTTGTATTGCCTTGTGTACACTGGAATAGAGAATTAATAATATCTTTTAGAAAGTTTCCTGACCATGTAAATTCTGCGAAGGTGTCCTACACTATTTACTTGCAGAAAGTTGCAAATTGAACTTGACCTTGATAAATGTGGTCCTGTGCTTTGTTTGTAAGTAATAATATTGTTACTTTATTGTTAGGGCTTCTGATTTTCGGTTTTAACCGATAAAAAACAATAAAACGCCCCCGATACAAAGAAAAAAAGAAAGAAATCGGTGGATAGTCAATAAACACCGGAAACCACCGGAAAAAACAGTGGAAGTGGTTAATCAATTCACATTGACTTCACCCCTTTCCCATTAAAAAATAAAACCTACTACAAATAAAATACATTTCCAAGCTCAGCTGGGTTATGTCCCTCCTTCCTGCCTTGTATCTATCATTGATATGTTCTCAACTACTGAGTGACAGCACATTCCTACATTTCTATTGGAGACTGCTTGCAAGATTTAAAACAAGATTACAATTAGGAATGGAGGGTTGTTAGCAGGATTTAAAGCTGTATTACAGTTAAGATACAGATGATTTAAAACAGAATTGCAAATTGTGGCGAAATGTACAAAAAAAAATGACTACACACAAAAACCCCAGAAGAATGTGCCCGTGACCATAAAGATTTTGGTGTGGAACACAGCAGAAGAAAGAAGGTACAACTTAAGTGTGCAAGTACTGTCAAGTTAGTACTATACATATCTTGACAGAAAAAAAAAACTGCTCAAGCATTTTGGAAAGTAACCAAAAACACTCATTCCATACAGTATATCAAAAATGAAAGCCCTGAAAAAAAAAGATTTACATAGCTAAAAATAAGCACCGAAAAATAAAATGAATAAAGACTGAAAAACAGAAGCCCTATTTATTGTATCATCTTGAAAATACCCTCTCTTTCTAACAAACAGAATGTGCTGTGTTTACTTTTGGGTAAGATCAAAACACAGCAGCAGCATATTGAACCATCTGTAACTAGTTGGAGACATCTGAAATACCTGTGAACAAAGGAATACAGTAATCTAAAGAAAGCATAAATCAACCTCCCACCACCAATAATGCACAAGAAGGCACAGGTGTCGTCCATCCATCAACAGTCCAAGCACCTTTGACCATTGTTCCATAGTCCAATTTCTGTGTTCTTGTGCATATTTTAGACATTTAGTCTTGTTCCCCTCTTACTGCAACACATCCTATTAAGTCCTGATTTCAAGAGCAACCTTCATACAGTTGATTTGATGGACAATCTGTATCTTCAAGTATTGCTCATCCTTGTTAGACAGTTTTTTGGGTCTTCCAGTCCTGAGTTTGTCAATTACAGATAATGTTTCTCTGTACTTGTTGATTATACTTCGGATACCACCCCTTGAAAATCGAGTGATGCAAGCTATTTCACTCAGTATTTTTCCTTCTTTATGCAAGTCAAGGTTGTTATAATAGTAGAAAACTCTAGTGGAGGCTTTGAGTAAATTTTCTACTCTGATGCTCATAATGCATCAGAGTAGGAAAACACAATATGTCTAAGACTTTTGCACAGCAGTGTGTGTGTGTAACATATATATATATATATATATATATATATATATAACATTATTATATATATATATATATATATATTTATATATATATATATATATATATATATATATATATATATATATATATATATATATATATATATATATATATATATATTTTAATATAACTGGCCAGTATACAGTATAACCCTATTTATATTATGAAATGCTGCATCTTGTAAAAGTGTGCCAATAGAGTGTGTGACTTGTTCATATCGGTGTCTGTTTCAGACTCAGGTAGGCGAGTTCCTTGGCGACAATGATCGGTTCAATAAAGAGGTGATGTATGCTTACGTGGACCAGATGGACTTTCAAGGAAAGGATTTTGTCTGTGCACTCCGCATGTTCTTAGAGGGATTTCGTCTTCCAGGAGAAGCCCAAAAGATTGACCGGCTAATGGAAAAATTTGCTGCTAGATACTTGGAATGCAATCAAGGGTTAGTGTTTCAACAAACTGTAAATATATTGAGTTGTGTGGTGCCATTAATTAATGCAGTGCTATTAAACTTCCTCTATTTTGCCTCTCTCTTTTTTAAACCAGGCAAACTCTGTTTGCCAGTGCAGACACGGCATACGTCCTTGCCTATTCAATCATTATGTTGACAACAGACCTTCATAGTCCACAGGTAAGTAAATAGACTACATTGCCTTGTTCCATTATTGTCTGTCTGGTGGTTCTAGTACTGTGCACTAAAGAAGTCCTTCATGGTAAAAAAAAAAAAAAAAAACCTGCATAGCTAGTAGAATGAGATCCCGACAAATCAATAAAGTGCAATAGAAATAGGTGTAAGTTAAAGGGTGAGACATGTTTACCAGTTGTTTGACAATAATTACACCGTGTAACAATTTTTTTTTTTTTTTTGGTTCCTGGGTAGTAAGTGTTATTTCCTAATTGCTTATGCCTAAAAAGTATAGAAAATGGCTATTATTCCCCACAAACTTTGCTTTTGTGACCAGGACAGCGATATTTTGAAATTTACCTATTTTCCAGAACATTCCAGATAGATTCAGTGCTGAGTAAACTTTCTAGAACTTTCCAGTAATATAAATAGTAGTATAAATACAGGGGCCTTAAGCCCACCAGTTCAGTTTAGTTCCAGCTGCCTAAGTGGATACATATCTGCATTTTTCTGAGATGGCATCAAGAGGCTGCAATGGTGGCATTCCTGATGGGTCTCCAAGGCGGTTTAACCAAGTTTCCCTGCTATCTTTGCCTTTGGGACAGCAGGGACACCAAGGCGCACTACCACAGGCGGGACTGGCCACAGCAGACCGTTCTCTGTGGGGAGGAACAACGTCAAGTGGGAGCCACTGGTGGACCCCCGGAAGGTGCTGATGCCACCACTGCACATCAAATTGGGCCTTATGAAACAATTTGTCAGAGCTCTAGATAAGGAGTCGGCAGCCTTCAAGTACCTTCAAGACTTCTTCCCTAAGCTGTCTGAGGCAAAGGTCAAAGCCGGTGTCTTTGTCGGACCACAGATAAAGAAAATCCTGGAGTGCAATGAATTCCCCAAGAAGCTCACTAGTAATGAGAAAGCGGCTTGGAACAGCTTTGTCGCCGTGGTTCGGGGCTTCCTGGGCAATCACAAGGCCGAAAACTATGTGGAGCTGGTTGAGACTCTGGTGAAGAACTACGGCACAATGGGCTGTAGGATGTCCCTCAAAGTCCATATCCTTGATGCTCATCTTGATAAATTCAAGGAGAACATGGGAGCGTACTCGGAGGAGCAAGGCGAGCGCTTCCATCAGGATATACTGGACTTTGAACGCCGCTACCAAGGACAGTATAACGAGAACATGATGGGAGACTACATTTGGGGGCTGATTCGTGAAAGTGATTTACAGTATAATCGTAAATCTCGAAAAACTACTCACTTCTAAATCTTTTGTAGTCATTTTTGTATTACTTTAGTATAAATACATGTTAATTTGGATTCATATGTTGTTTTTTTCTGACTTTATGTGAACGAGAAGACACAAATTCGCCCGTTTTCTCATTGGAAATAGGTAAATTTCAGAATATCACTGTCTGGTCACAAAAGCAAAGTTTGTGGGGAATAATAGCCATTTTCTATACTTTTGAGGCATAAGCAATTAGGAAATAACACTTACTACCCAGGAACAAAAATTGTGTTACATAGTGTTATCATGTAAAATAATGTATGGTCCATTTAATGTATGTTACATTTCAATAATATAAAGTATTACAGTTAAAAATAAATTATGATTATCTATTATTACCTTATATCTAAAGCACAATGTATCCAGTTGTAAGAGAAATACATTTGAGTGATCTCAGTTGAGAAAGAAGTCAGAAAGGTCCATTGTCTCTGTAAAACATTATTTGGCTTAAATAGAATTGAAAGCTGGTGGCATTTCATTGTATTTGAAATGCTGATTATTATTTTTTTATATTAAAATGTGTCCCCCCCCCTGTAAACAAATACAGATATATGATCATATTCATAATATTTTATAAAACACAGCTATGTTTACTTTATCAGTTGATTAACACTATGATTATGCAGATAATCATAGTGTTAAGCATGCATTCTCTGTGTAGTGTAATTGTTTTTGTTTGTTTGTTTGTTTGTTTTTGGTCTTAACTCACAGGTAAAAAATAAAATGACAAAAGAGCAATACATTAAGATGAATAGAGGGATTAATGACAGCAAAGATTTACCTGAGGAGTATCTTTCAGCTATATATAATGAAATTGCAGGAAAGAAGATAGCTATGAAAGAAACAAAAGAAATAACAATTAAATCAAATAAGCAAAGTAAGTAAGAACTTCTTGTTCCTCACATGAAATGTAACATCTGATACTTACCGTAGAGTATGGCACTCTTAGGTGTGGGACGATACTAAAGTCCTCAAAAACCTTAACATCAGTACAAAAATAACAGTATACGTGATATGTGTGTGTGTTTTTTGTTTTAGTGTTTATTCAGTGAGAAACATTTTCAAAATGGTTGTCATTAGATTTTTTAAGTTTTTCAGTATTTCTGAATTTACCAATATTGGGTGTTTTTATGACATAGCATTAGTAAGCATTACTTAGCATTTGTTGTACCCTTGAATCAAACTTTTTGAAAGAGAAATATGAGGCCTTTAGAATCAAAATGAGAAACACTTAGATTTTAAGTAAGCATTTGTTACCGAGTCACATTAGCATGCTAAATTTGTCCTAAGCTGCTGAAGGCAAACACCAACTATATTAACTCTGGTTGCTTTGCATAATTTTAGAATTGCTTTATTCCTGCATGTTTGTATATTAAATAGTAGGTTTTGCAAAGATTATCAAAAAATAAAAAAGCAAAGCATATTCTCATGATGATGCAGAAAGCAGGAGGATATCCTGAATGTCTGCTCTAAATTTCTGATATACACTATATTTGATAGAACCGTTTGCTCTCAATGTTACAGGTGTGGCCAGTGAGAAGCAGAGAAGGATTCTGTATAATCTTGAGATGGATCAGATGGCTAAGACAGCAAAGGCCCTCATGGAAGCTGTGAGCCATGTACAGGCACCGTTCACGAGTGCAACCCACCTGGAACATGTCAGACCAATGTTTAAGGTGCAAGACGGCACTATGTTTTTTAATATTTTTGCCACCGAATACATTTAAGCAGTGTTTGTTCTAATATAAAAATGATTGTCCCAGCACAAAATAAGATGTATGTGAATGTTCTGAAATTTGGTGTTTTGATTGGCTGAGATTGGCTTAATGATTTATAAGAGATATTGGTGGCATTTTGTATGTGTTTTCTTTATTAACACAGAAATGCTGAATTTTTCTGCAACAGTATCTATGGACACCAATCCCAAGTTATCAAAACCGTGACCATAAAAAGCCTGGAGTTTTTATTTTTAACTTGTGTCCAGGCTAAATCAGCCTGTCCAGATAAGAGATATTTTCTCCCTGAAATATCAAATTACATACTGTACGATCCTAAATGATCCAGCATAGCTTTGGTTGAAAGTCAGATAGTGTTACTAATAAATAGGCATTATCCTTTTGGGAGTTGAATATTATTATTATTATTATTATTATTATTATTATTATTATTATTATTATTATTATTATGTATATATATATTTTTTTAAAATAAATACAATAATGGGAAAAAAAAGTAAAACATTCTTTACAACTTAACAGTGCGTTTACATGAACATAAGAATTCTGATATTTTTTGGAATACAGTGCTCCCCTCGCTATAAGGCTCTCGGTTATATCGCGCCTCGGATATAACGCTCCTACAACAGGTCCCCCAATTCCCTATACTAGTGATTCATGCAATATTTCTAAAGTAAATACAGTACCGGTGTTGTTCAAACTGTAAACAACTTCTAAGTGTAACTTCCGTTTCTGTCTCTCCCTTTTGATGTCTGAACTGAAGAAAAGCTGCGCTGGCACTTTATAACACAGACATCTTATTCAGCATTCGTTTTATAACTAAATAAATATTAGGCCTATTACATGTTTATCTTTCCTAATGTGTTTATTTTTTTGCTGTGAGAGGAGCAGCTTTCTCCGGGAGACGAGACGCTTCAGCTTCACTTCAGCCCTGCTCCGGCAGCCGAACCTGGGGCGAGCCCATTACCTCTTCCCCTCTCCCGCTCTCCTCCTCGCACTTGGTTTGCTTGTCTGTCACTTCACACTGAACTCCCGACTGCCGTTTTTAGCCAGTTTAAAAACTGCTAATTAAAATGATCCATGAGTGGGAATGTTACCTTTTATTTTTCTTTTTTTTTGTAAATAAATATAGCATTTTGTTGGTACAGTACTATATTTTCAACAGAAGAATTATTTTAATTCAGAATGATATAATTCTGGAAATATCACTTGCCAAAAGAGATGACTGGACCTGGGGACTGTAATACAGTACATACTTTTCAATCCGGTATGTATTGTAACAGTATGTAAAATTCCCCATTGACAACCCAACAGCAAAATTAAATCAAAATGTTACCCACGCACAGAACTGCATAAAACATAAAAGGCAATGCAATTTAGCAACAAATAATTAAATAAATAAATAAATAAAAACAGTATCCAAAGTCAGTATTCAAAATTGCAGAAATAGTGCTCGGTAAGGCCCTAATGTCACAGAAACAAAACACATCGGCAATAATGATTAAACATTTTAGCCACAAGAGACGACACTTCGTGCTGAACAATGGGAGCTGGGAGGACAAGTTTTGTTTTGTTGCATTCCTATTTCAGTGTCCATAGATCAAAATGTTGGGGACAGTAGTACTTTTTTGTAAATATTACAGCCCAACAACTTAAATTTTTTATCGTAAAAAGATCAACAAAACAAAATCAAGACAAGGAAAAAGGAAACTATGATAACTCATTTTTATAAGTGTTATCTGGTAAGTTATAGAACAGTGTATGTGTAAGGGTGGGGGAAAAAAAGCAGGCTATAGTGGCACATAATGGGGACCGCTTAATGATTTTTGATTATATATAATAATATATAGTCCAAGGGATGCTTTTCTATTTTGTGTTGTATTTATTTGTCCGAAACAATAAAATAATTATAAATGGATGTCAGATTTCAGTTGTTCATTTAAATAAAGTAATAGTATTTGATCAAAAGTAAACTCAACTATAGTTATTACAACTATAGTTGTTCACACAGAAATTGCCTATAATGTTGGCACAGCAAATTAATTCTAGCTAGGTAAAATGCATTGTGAATGTACAGTAAGGTACAGTAGCTTTTATGAAGAAACGGATGAGCTGTTGCACGGAGTGGACAGTTTGCACACGCTGGGGAATTGGAACAAGAGAGGTGTATAGGAGAATAATCTGTTGAATACAGCATAAGAATGTGCAACTTCGCTAAATCTAAAATACCTGATAATTCATGCCTCAGACTGACTGCAGACTCAACTGAGCCCTGTCTGTTCCCATCCTAGTCTCGACTGCGTATGCGCAAATGCTCTGCATTTTCCGAAAAAGTCCAATCCATATACACAGTTGAATTTATCGGAAGTCTAATTGGATTATGTAAACGCAGAAAAGTGTCGTTATCATAAAACCAATTTTCTGATTCAGTTTTTCCGAATTATTAGTTTTCTGAAAACTTGATCTCATGTACACGTACTGAGTGACAGTGAAATATGACTAGTTTTCATAACTTTTTTTTTTTTTGGTAATGGTGTGGTCAATTCTGCTTCACAGTATGCCAATTCATTCTATTTAAACCAAGATAAGTTGTGTTGCATTCTAAGGATCGTTTTTGCAAATAGCTGTCTCTTTGGCTTATTGGACATCACAAGTGCTCTAATCTGCAATTTTATATAAATCTCTTTTTTCCTTCCAGCTGGCGTGGACACCCTTTTTAGCAGCGTTCAGCGTTGGGTTGCAAGACTGCGACGATACAGAAGTGGCTTCTTTGTGCCTTGAGGGCATACGGTGTGCGATTAGGATAACTTGCATCTTTACTATTCAGGTAATAATAAAAAAAAATCTATTTATAGGAATTCAAGATTTTAAAAGTTTTTTTTTTTTCATTCTCAGACCAGTGGTTTCCTGAGCTGTATTGGTCAAGATTACAGTAGTTAATTTAAACCTGACCTTTTTCACTTGGTTCATTCCGGGGTCATCACTGAAACCTCAGCTACATTGTATGTTGTTTAATTTTCACTTTTGCTGTGTTTAGACTAGGCTGAAAAACCAAACTAAAACTAATTCCAGACCAGTCTGACTGTCTTCACTAACCCTCACATGGGTCTGAGACCGGTTCAGCTCAGACGCGCTGGGGAGCAGGTCTCAGATCAGTTTTAGATAGAACAGTTTTCATAAGATCCCTTCAAGTAAAGTCTAAACAGCCTTTTTTTCTTTTTCTTTTCTTTTTTTTTTTTAAACACAGTGTACAAACAGGTAAAATTGCCTACCTTTTTTAATACATATTTCTGCATATTCCTTTTTCACAAAGAGAAGACTATATAAATGTCAGACGCATTTTTATGGTGGCTCGTTGAGTAGAAAAAAAAATCTCTTTGAAGATGTATAACTGTTTTGAGATCTGGATATAATTTATCTTGTGATCTCGTCGTAACTATGTATGTATTTATTTGTTTTTTAGTTATTTTATCATTACATTTTGCAAACTTCTATTCCATCTGCAAACATCTGAAAAATGTCATAAAACAGTGTCTCGTTTTAAGGTGATTTTTTTTGTTGCCGTGGAAATGACAAGAACAGGCCCCTTAGATTGATTAAATCAAAAGTGTGTAAATAGAATAGATCGGAGACTGGTCTTGTTAGAAATGTTCTCTGGTGAACTAGTCTGAGAGGGTCTGTTGTCTGAACACAGTCTCAAAAGTCCAGTGCTATACATTTTGTCTAAGGAGTATTTATTTTTTCAATGTACAATATTTTGTAATAAAAAATACGGTACATTTTATGTAGATTTCTGTTTTATACTGAAACACATGCTGTCATAAAAAGTTAAGTCATCTTTACAGAATAACATCAACTCACGGCATACTGCTAACTATTTAACTGGTTATTCATTTTACAGCTTGAGAGAGATGCATATGTCCAGGCTCTAGCAAGATTTACCTTGCTGACAGCAAGCTCTGGCATTACGGAAATGAAACAGAAGAACATTGACACCATCAAAACCCTCATCACCGTGGCACACACAGATGGGAATTATTTGGGGACCTCCTGGCATGAGGTAACAAAGTTTTTTTTTTTCCTGCATCATACTCGGCATAATGACTTGCACATTACTAGTATCCCAACATGTTGAATTTCTAAGCTGATGGAACATATTTACAAGCTTTTATGCCAATAAAAGTGCATAAGTAGCCACCAGTACACTAAAGAAGGCACTAGCCAAAGAACATCTACTTGACTTTCTTATAGTTTTACCTGTGCAAAGTTTTTAAAACCTATAAGAAACAATTTGTTCTAAGTAGAATAAAAAAATGTTAATTTGCCAAAAAGTATAAAATTGGTACTGTTCTATAGTTTTGAAACACCACCAGTGGCAAGATGTGCTACTCCAGGGGGTGGGGTGGGGAGCGCTTCCTCCCCTGCTATGTGCGGCACAGCCCTGCAGGCCTTCTGCAGAGGTTGTGTGCAGCGCTTGGGGTGCCTGGGAGTGAAAGCAGCAATATAAATCTAAGCTGTTTCAAATCTTGGCTAAAGGCTTAAGGAAGTAGTGAATTTAAATAGAAACATCGGCACACTTAAACCCTGTTGATATATAAAAACAGCTACAGTTAACAAATGTGTTGTGTTTTGAAATGTTTAGATCCTGAAGTGCATCAGCCAGCTGGAGTTGGCTCAGTTGATAGGCACTGGAGTGAAGCCGCGTTATATCTCAGGGACAGTGCGAGGTAAAGAGGGAACCATTACTGGCACCAAGGAACAGACATCAGACGAGTATGTCGGCCTGGGGCTAGGTAAGTTCATGAGAAAGTTGTTAACATGTGAAACGCTCTTCGATGTACAGTATGTGTTTTATTTACATTTTATTTACATGTGAAATTTTTATTTTATCTATCCCCTTATTTTTTAATACATTTTCAACACACAAGTTGGAGGAAATGTGGATCGCAAGCAGATAGCTAGCATTCAGGAATCTATTGGGGAGACCAGCTCGCAAAGTGTAGTTGTGGCTGTCGACAGGTATAGTAATTTCATCTTGGTTTCTTCAATAAAGTGAGCTTTATTCTGACCTATGAGGCTACATCATCAGAAATTGTCACACAAATATGCTAATACTTGGTATGTTTTTTCAGTGCGTTCATCAACATACTGTAAAGATCATTTGCACTCAGGATCTGTTTCTTTATTCGAATAAAAGGTACAACAAATGATGATTTAACAAACATGTACATGTCATATTGTACCTACGAGCATGGCAAGTCCCTAATTGTGATACAAGTGTGATTTAATTGATTTTGGAATCAAAGGCATTTTGATATGATTCGATGTTCCGTGCGTTAAAAATAACAGCAGTGAAACAGATCCTTTCTGAAGTGGCCTTAAATGTTGTAGCAGACTTTTTCAGGCTACTAAAAGTTAAATGGTTGAGCTATTGCAGGCTAAATTTTGGGAACTGTTTTTGATAAAAACACATGGACATTTGTTACAAGTCACGTGAAGTGAATGTAGGACTGACTCCACACATGTGTTATTTTTAACCTTGGAAGGGGAATGTGTGTGCCACTGACATGCCTTGTTTTTCTTGCAGGATATTCACAGGATCTACCAGACTGGATGGCAATGCAATTGGTAGGCATCACCAAAAAAAAAAAAAAAAATGTAAAGTATTCAAAAAGGATGAATGGGTGAAAAAAATAAATGTTTTATTTTGCAGTTGATTTTGTACGTTGGCTGTGTGCTGTATCTATGGATGAACTTGCCTCTGCAACACACCCGCGCATGTTTAGCCTACAAAAGATAGTTGAGATCTCATATTACAACATGGGTCGAATCCGGCTTCAGTGGTCGAGAATCTGGGAAGTTATTGGAGATCATTTTAATAAGGTTATTTATTTATTTATTTATTTATTTATTTATTTATTTACCAGATTACTTTTTTTGTTAATCAAATTTAGTATTGGGACAAATATTCTAACCAACACTGCTTTAATGTATTCTGTGTCAAAAATGACCATGTTCATATTTGTTCATGTAACATCATTTATAAATAACTATAATAAAATATATATATATATATATATATATATATATATATATATATATATATATATGTGTATGTATATATATATATATATATATATATATATATATATATATATATATATATATATATATATATATATATATATATATGATATTTTTGTTTTCCAGCTTAGTGTACATTTTGAAGGCATATTCTAACGTTAAAAGCTCACAGTTGTCCCGTGCTAGATGTTTGAGAAGTGAAAACATTTTCCACTTTTTTGTCCAGGTTGGCTGCAATCCGAATGAGGATGTTGCAATCTTTGCAGTAGATTCCTTGAGGCAGCTGTCCATGAAATTTTTGGAAAAGGGAGAACTTGCTAATTTCAGATTCCAGAAGGATTTTTTGAGACCTTTTGAACATATTATGAAAAAGAACAGGTAAGGTTATCATGAATGCATATCATTTTAGAATTTGTTAGCTTCATGTTACAGTATATAAACAATACAACATAAATATAAATATATATATATATATATATATATATATATATATATATATATATATATATATATATATATATGTCCTTAAGATAGGTCTGTAAGGTTTTTGTAGCGGTCACATGGACCGCACTGGGTAATGTAATTTTTGTATTCAGCCGATACAATACATAAGTAAATGCTTGACATACCAGAATGAACAGTGAAAATTCTAATAAATATTTTAAAACTGTTCTATATATATTGTTGTGTACAATAAGTAAAACGTTTTAAATTAATTGAAATTGGAGAACCAAGGGTAAACTTGATTTAAAAAAATAAATACATAAATAAAACCTATAAGCTTTTAATAGGGCAATAAATCATAGTTAATAGCTATTCTAAAATTTACAAGATTTTTCTGTCAATCTAATTTCTCCGATTAGAATGCCAGTTTTGTGGCTTTTGCGTTAGTTTGTTTTTTTATTTATTTACCAGGTCTCCAACAATTAGAGACATGGTTGTCAGATGCATAGCCCAGATGGTTAACTCACAGGCTGGGAATATCCGTTCAGGCTGGAAGAATATCTTCTCTGTCTTTCACCTGGCTGCTTCAGATCAGGATGAGAGCATAGTGGAGCTGGCATTTCAGACTGCAGGGCATATTGTCAGTAAGTACTTTTTTTCTCTATAGCAGTATTTAATCTTAGGAGCTTTTGTAATAAACCATTTAGTGTCACTGCATATTTTTTACAATAGCTTAAAGCTTGCTGAACATCACTATTTGAGTGACTATGTCAATCAATACATTTCATTTAGTTTATATCTAGGGGCACTTTGCCTTGGGTGGAATGTAAATTATGCATGGTAGTGGCTACTATATCATTTATATAGCTTTTGTCTAAGTTGTGATGTTATTTGAAATGATGTTCACAGGTGTCAGATTACTTGCTTCACAATGCTCTTGTAAAGATTTCAACAAATGTGTTAGTGTACATTTTTCTTAATTAACTAGGCCTATTTTTGAATAGATTGTACTGTTTTAACAGATACAGTAGATTAGAATAATATGGTTTGAAAATTAAAAGCATAGATTTTTTGTTTTCTTTGGTTTCTTTCGGTTGTATTTGTCAAACTGTACAGTGCAGTTTCACAGGTACAATGTACAATATGCAGGCAAGGAGTTATGATATGTTTTTAGCTTTTCCTGTGCCTGTGTTTAATAGAAAGGTATGAATGTGAGTAATATTTTTACTCAGTAATTTATTGCCAGTACTGTTAAAATATTACTGTCCTTCAAAAGTATACAAATGTACAAAAATATATTTCCCCATGTATTTTCAGCAAATGTATTTGAAAAGCATTTTCCAGCCGCCATAGACTCCTTCCAGGATGCTGTAAAGTGTCTGTCAGAGTTTGCCTGTAACGCATCCTTCCCAGACACCAGTATGGAAGCTATCCGTCTCATTCGCCACTGTGCAAAATATGTTTCTGATCGGCCACAGGTAAAGAAATCATAATGACTTCATCTTTTGGCATTAAACTATGATGACTATGTATTTATTATCATGAATCTCTTGTTATATGACTTTCACAGTCTTGCCAGTATCCTATTTAACTGATCCTTTCATATATATGTTTCGTGTAACTTCATTTAAACCTGTTATCCAAGCTGCCGCCTTATCCAAAATGTCCCCTTTATCTGAACACCCAGTTATCCAAATTGTATCCATGTTTGCAGAACAGTAAGAATAAAAGGGTTTCTGCTGTCGACTGCCCTCCTTTTCCGTCTGATAACTTTTTTATTACATTCAAAATATTCCTCCTCTCCTGACAATTTTCATCCCTAGTCCTTAAAAATAATTGGTGACAAAGATGAATGTGTGAGATAGAGAGATGACTCCCTGCTGTGTTCTCCTCAGTGTTCTTACAGTACCATTAAATCATCAATTTCTTCTTGTTGAATTCATACAGTTATCATGGTACACATCAGTACTATCATCAGATGCAATTAAAAAAGTGTAGAAAGCAATTTGACAGCTAGTAAAAAAAAACAAAAAAAAAACAAAGACTGATTTTTTTTTTCTTTACCTGTATAATTGTGTTTTTACCATAAGGCCTTCAAAGATTACACCAGTGATGATATGAATGTGGCCCCTGAGGATAGAGTGTGGGTGAGAGGGTGGTTTCCCATTCTGTTTGAGCTCTCCTGTATTATCAATAGATGCAAGCTAGATGTACGAACCAGGTAAGAATAGCTGTTTCTAATGTCTGTATAAATCATTCACAGGTCTGTCTTGTATTTCTGTAAAATTACAGTACAAACTCGTTTAACAGTTAGCTTCAACATTTGATTTATTTCCATTTTTATAGAGGACTGACTGTAATGTTTGAAATAATGAAAACCTACGGTCACACCTACGAAAAACACTGGTGGCAAGATCTGTTTAGAATTGTCTTTAGGATCTTTGACAATATGAAGCTTCCGGAGCAGCAGACTGAGGTAGGTGAACAGCATAATAAATCTCATTGGGTTTGTGTGAAACATTTTACAGTGTTCCCCCCTTTATAACACTGTAGTCGGGAGCCATAGTTAAGAGACCATGCTGTTTGTGTTTCGCCTTATAACGAGAATACTAGTATTAGTGTAATGGCATTATGGGGCAAATGGGAGCCATGACCGTACCGCCTTATAACCTGTTCCACAGTATAAAGGGCTGCCTTATAAAGGGGGAGCACTGTATTATTCATCTGTTTGCAGAGGAAACACTGGTTAAACCCACTGTGCTCAGAATTAAAAGCTTGAAGTATTTATTGTGCATTGGATGTCTTGACAAAGTTTTCTTTTGACTCGTATGAAAATACTGCAGTTTAATGCGGCACGCTTCATAAAGGGCAATAGTTTTACTTTTTTACATTTTCAAAATATTATTTAAACATATCTGTGCCATGATGGGAAGCTGCCAGTGCCTTGTCTGACTGTAGGCAGTGCCATAGCCAGAGTTTCAATACTGAAATAGCTCTGGATGACAGGCAAAAATATTTAGAAACTATATCCTGGAACATGAAAAAATGATGCGTTTTATGAATATGGCCCACAGTGTTACCAGCAGATTCCAACCCCAGAACAGAATTTAAAACATGGTATAGTTTCTGAAAGATACTGTGTAATAAATACTACAAATATTATGCTTTTTTTTTTTAACTGTTTAATTTTTTTTTTTTTTTTAGAAAGCTGAGTGGATGACAACAACCTGTAACCATGCACTTTACGCCATCTGTGACGTGTTCACTCAGTATTTCGAGGCACTGAACGATGTTCTCTTAGATGACATCTTCTCCCAGTTGTACTGGTGTGTGCAGCAAGGTAAAACACGACTCCTGTGGTATTGTGTTGTTAAATTGAATACAGTGCCTGTTCAGGTTTACATATCTATGCTTTTTTAATTCCAGACAATGAGCAGCTTGCTAGATCTGGAACAAACTGTCTGGAGAATGTTGTCATTCTAAATGGAGAAAAATTCACATTGGAAATCTGGGACAAGACATGCAACTGTATGCTCAACATCTTTAAAACGACAATTCCCCATGCGTAAGATTTAAATACTTCCATGTTTACCACTACATCTATTTTTACCACCACCTTCATTGTTATTACTTTGTTTACATTTTTTTTTAAGTGATTGTATGAAATAAAATATGAATGACCTTATCAAGGTATTGTTAATGTTATCACTTTTGAAGTTACATCATTGCATTATGGGGGAAATGGGAGCCACGACCTTACCGTGTTATAACCGATTCCGCAGTATAACGGGGTAGCACTGTGTATGTATGTATGTATGTATGTATGTATGTATGTATGTATGTATGTATGTAATGTATGTGTATGTATATGTTTTTATACTTCTTTATTTCTGCTAAGAAATAAAAAATAAATAATAATATAGATAGATTAATATATATTGTGTGTGTGTGTAATATATGTGTATATATATATATATATAATTTGTGGCAGCGCGCATCCCTGCCTGAAAGGAATGTGTTGCGGGTTGGCAGGGAAAGGGTTAATTTGTGTTCGTGCCAGAGAAATGTAGAGGTGTGGCTGTGTTCGCACAGCCACAGGTGTAATTATTTTGTTACCTACAGGCAGGTATTTAAAAAAGACCAAAATGTTTGTTCAGGGCAGTCTGTGCGAGAAGAGGCTGTCAGTCAGAGCAAGGTACTGTGTAATCCATTGTGTGTTATAAGGTTTTTGCAACCGGTAAACCGCTTAGCTGTCCAATACAGTTAGAACTGGAAGTGAAACAGTATAGTATAGTACTCCATGTGGGAGTTAGGTTTTGTTTTTGTTTTGTCATGTGTTTTTATTTTTGTAAATAAAATGTGCATGGAAGTGTTTTAAAAAAAAAACAAAAAAAAAAAAAAACTTGTCTCTGGGTCTGCTTCAAAGGAGTCTGCTTCAAAAACAGTTAAATCTTTCATAATATATATGAAATATTTATATATATATAAATATGTTGGTGGACTAGCAGTAGTCTGAATATATACAGTACTCTGAGCTTATGTTATTGTTATCCACTGGTCACGTTGGTACACTTGGGCAGGTCAAGGATATTGTTTTGCGATACCTGCAACTGTGTTGTAATGAAGTATTTTTAAATACTATACAAATTAAAGGCTGTTATATTATTTTCTACTTGTATACTGTCTTGTAGCTGCTGCTGTTAAATTGTATTTATCTTGTTTTTAAAGGTTGCTGACATGGAGACCTGCAGGAACGGAGAGTGAGCCTGTTTTACAGGGAGATGTTCCAGACAAACAGCTGGTATGTTAGCAGTAACTTTGTCAGGGCGGCTTATTAAACTGAAATGGTTTTACAACTCAACCTTTGCATAAGTACCACAGTGTTCCGAATTTATTTTGTTGCCAGTCTAACCTTAATTAGGTATTTTATGCTAGTGAAGTGTATCAATTGGTGACTCTACAAATCATCATTTAAAGCATAAGAATGTAACCTTAGAATAGGAAATAACCTTACTAAGTTATTTCACATTTTACTAAACTAAATATACTAATATTAGCTATGGTATGTTTGATTTATAGCCTTATTCTTTATTATTATTAAAGCAATGGTGGTGTTTAGATTTAGAACTTGAAACAGGTACAGTAGGTAAAATTAAACCTATAGTAGGTACAATACAGCCTGAAGCTCAAAACTGCCTTTCATACATCTGAGGTGTGCTTACACGCAAAACTCGGACCGGAGCTGGCTTAGGGCCTATCACATTAAAACACTCTTATCATTTGAGCCACCCGTTTACACTTGAGCACAGACCTAAGCTTTTGGCACCTTATGCGCGTGCACAGCCCCTGAACTGCAGTGCGTGCCCAATTTGAAGTCATATCGACCACCCCTTGTATGAAGACATTTCCCATCCCCAAAACACAGAGGCAGAAGTGTTTAAATCAATAACAAGCCTGTCATTTCTGTAACTTGTGTTTTCCATTTCAAGTACGAAATGTAACCACTACCGTATTTACCTCCTAAAGACCCGAAACCTGAATAAGATATATCCAAGCTGCTCGTGACGTGGTCATTGTCCGCCCCTGCGGTCAAACACTGCGGTCACAGACGTCAACGCCATTTTTCCTTTCAAGAACTGACCTGACAAAAGAGCTGTTTCAGAAAAGTACTTGTTACTTTTTCTGCTAAATATTTTGCATCGATTGTGTTTCACACAAATTATATGCAATACTAAAAATAATCACTTTATTAGTTTTACTAATTATGCATATCTGTGCACTACAGCCTGTTGTTTGTTATGTCCCACTGTGGCCTTGTGCCCAGGGATCAAGCAACATAAATCAGCTGACTTCTCTGAGCTCTCCCCCCAGGCTGCAATAGCTCCGGCTGGAGTTATTTTATTTTCGTTTTGGCTTCGGTTGTGGTGGCTTGCAATCTCTTATACAGTATCTTGATTTAATTGACAGCTTTTGCATCACCATTACAAGGTGTGACTTCTCAGTCTCATGTGAGTGCTGACTGAGTGGTTTTGCCAGTGTCTTGTACAGATGAGCCCGCTCCTTTCCCGACCCAGTACCTAATCGGGACCAAGGTTACCGCACCGGTTCCGACCCAATACCGTACCGACCCGGTGCTAAAGTCACCAAACCGACATGGTTCCGAACCGGTACTGTACCAACCTGGGGCTAAAGTCACTGAACCGGTACCAAACTGACCCGGTTCCAACCCGCTACTGACCGGTGCTTACGCCCCTGGTCCGGTACCAAACCAGTCTTGTTTTGGTCTTGACCGGCCTGGTTTGCGGTCTATAAGCAGATTGAGGCAGCACCTGTGCATATGTATACTGTACACTGCATTGCTTGTTTCTTGCATCATGCCTGGGTTTTATCCCTGCGACACATGCAATGCCAGCCTGCCTGTTGAGGACAAGCACAGCAGATGTTCTTCCTGCCTGGGGCCAGACAGCGTCAAGGAGGCACTGGTGAACCACAGTTTCTGCGAGTTTTGTGCACATCTCTAAGCGCACGCTGGAGAAACGTCTCTCCTGTAGCTCTACAGAGCGCTCTGCATCCCTCACTCCTGCACAGCGCTCTTCCCCATCACCCTCATCCCCATCACCCTGCATCCTCGCCCCTCTGTGCCAAGGGACGACACACCAGGGAAAGTAGCCCACGCAGGAAACCGTTCCAAGTGATCAGCGGACTCAGAGCTGCAGGAAAAGCTCTGGGCAGCTATTTCCCACCAAGGAACGATGCTTGCAGAATCACTGCGTGAATGTTCGGCGTCACCTGCCTCGTCTGTCCCCTTGGGGCCCCATGGGGCCACAAGAGCAGATTGGCAACTGGAGGGCATGCTGTCCATCGCCGCTTCTGAGGAGTGGGGCGAACAGGAGATGCCGTTCCCATCTAAGGACCTGGAGTCAGACAGCACATCCCCTGTGGTTAATCTCTCCCTGTCTGCAGAGCTTCTACCACTTATCAGGAGGGCCAGTGCAGTCCTGCAAAAGATACTCCTTAAAGCAACCTTTAATTTTGTGCTTTCTGTGTGTGTTAAGGATTCCATATCTCAGAAGTCAGTTGACTTGCATGTGTGTTCTGATGATCAGCAGTCTATAAGCAGCGCTGAGAAGATTTCCTTCGAGAATCGACAACCGAGCCAATTCAGTGTGGGGTCTGGGATTTATGAGGAGGCAAGCAAAAACAGGACCCCTACAAGTAAGTATTGCTCAATAATGTGAATAAAACTGAAAGATAAAGAGGTATCTTGTTGTTAATTTGCCTTTTGGTAATGCTTTTTTCAGAAGTTCAGGAACAGAAGCTGTTCGCTGCATTGCTCATTAAATGCGTAGTCCAGCTTGAGCTGATTCAGACCATCGACAACATCGTATTCTTTCCAGCAACAAGTAAGAAGGAAGATGCTGAAAACTTGGCAGCTGCTCAGGTATTGGAGGGGGGGGGGGAATCTTTAATGATCTTAGGCCTCACACTATTGATTTTTTATTTTAAAAAATAAACAACACACTTTACACTTGACCTATAATGCCTAAATAAATTGATTTTATTTTAACTCAATTTTTTATTTTTTGTTAAGAACCTTGAGATGTACAGAAGGAAAGCTTTTTTACTCTAATCCCACAGTGAGGGGTATTGAGGAGGCGTACGTACACAAGTATAACATGTAATTTGAGAGTATCAGAATGTGTGTAGGCCCTGGTGGCTTTGGTGACTGTTTCAAGATTGCTCTAATTTTGTATTTACAGCCGTAGCGGGGGATGTGTGTCACTATCATAACTAGGGGTCTACTTAAATCGCGGAGAATTTACATATTTTTCCCGGGTAGGTTGTGGAATAAAATTAGGAATTTTTTGTCTAAGTGCAATGCACACAGGACGGCAAAGGAATAAAAAAAATCTGCATAATATACGTAGTTTGTGACCACTTGCAATGTGCAGTAGTTCATTTAAATTAGATGTATTTATTTTTCTCTCCGTACTAGTCCGGTATGCATTGGCCCCTAAAGAGGTGAATTTCGCAGTGACCCCTCAATTTCCTGATTTCCGCCCCTAATGATAACATACTGTATGTTATAAAATGTTGTTTTCTTTTTTTTTTTTCTTGCGCAGCGAGATACTGTAGATGCTGAAGTTCACATTGAAACCCAGGATCAGGGAATGTATCGCTATCTCACAGCACAGCAGCTCTTTAAACTGCTGGACTGCCTGCTGGAATCACACAGATTCGCCAAGGCGTTTAATTCCAGCAGTGAGCAGAGAACAGCACTCTGGAAAGCAGGTGGGTTATTTTGAGCAAATACTATACTGTACCATATTGTAACAAGACAGAATAGGTCAGAAGACTTGACAGTGTTTATTTATCATCCATCTACTAATTGTGCTATTTGTAAACTACAGGTTTTAAAGGGAAATCGAAGCCCAACCTCTTGAAACAAGAGACCAGCAGCTTGGCATGTATTCTGCGCATTCTCTTCCGCATGTACACAGACAACAACCGCAGTGATGCCTGGGAGGAGGTGCAGCAGCGACTACTGAAGTAAGATGACACCTTCAGGCCTACTTAGTAAACAAACAAACCACAGCACAATGTCTGATTTATTTAGTACTAAACATACTGAAAACAAAAAATAAATAAAAACAATTTAATAAAATCTATTATGGATTTTGCAACAAGCACTTTCAAGCCCTGTGTTCTAAGTTCTTGAATCCTAGTAAAGTAGGATTCTATGATGCAATACCACCCAAACATCATGTACTATATGCGCTAATTAGTCAAAACAATGATTTATGGCAAGATCGCATACTTTATTTCATTATTTAATTAAGAGCACATAAGGCTTTGATTTTAAATTGATGTATAGTAGATGCCGCATTTTCAAGTGTATGTATTTGAAAAAACGATGTATACTATAGTTGTAGAAACTGCACTGAAGTACACGTCTTGGTTCATTTAGTGTTAAAAAATAGACAAAAAACACCAAACATCAGAACAAACAACTGTTTACTAATACTACACGGATGTGTAAAATAAAAAAGTATACACAGTACTGTATTGTACACATAGTACTACAACAACGTACTATCAATATGCAGTACCTCCATTTAATACAGAAGCATCATTTTAAAAGAAGTAGTTGTCCAATGTTGTTTGTTTTTTACGATTCGCCACCTCCAGCTGTAAATCGCTCTCAATTTTGCGTGCTGCTTCGTAGCCAGTTTCAAAGCCATGATTCTGGCATACCCTGCGGAAAGTGTCCACAGCACGAAACTGTTCTTGAAGCGAAGTTTCTTCGGGTTCGCTGTCTGATACAGTATTCTCTTCTAGTTCTTCCAGCTGTCGATGCTTGTCAGCTCTGACTGTCTCCAAAAGTTCCACATCAGTGAGCTCACCTGCGTCTCCTCCTGACTGTCAAACTCTACAATGGTGTCAGACTCCTCTGCTGTCAGATTGTCTGGAAAGTAGTGCTTCCAGAATCCAAACTTTATCAGCTATAGAAAGGTCTACATGTTTTGAAGCCATGATGACACACGACAATCAGACCATAAATGTACAGCTGCGTTATGAAAACTGATACATAAATAGACGCTGCGATGCGCGCAAGATATGTTCATGTGCGTGCCGTAGCCATAGAAATTGTAAAAAAAAGTTGTCATTAAGCGGCAGACAGTTGTGTATATATCTGAAATACATTAACATTAAAGTCTATGGAATGGGATTGGTTCCCGTGAAAATGTTGTTAATAACCGAAAGTTGTCAGGGTTGCTAATAACCAGCATCTACTGTATGTCCCTTGTTTAAGTCAAACTAGTTAATAAAAGAATTGACCAAAAGAGGGTATAAGGACCCTGTGGGGCACACATCCAAATGTAATTCAACATGAGAATCTGTATGTGACCTCAGATATGACGGAACCAATAGCAAGCATGCAAACTTGAGTTCATATGACAGCTTTCATTCATTTGACGTAAGTCTAATATTTTTCTTTGGTGATTCGTACCTTACAAGACTCAACCAGTATTCAGAACTGACCAAAATTAAACATAGAATTGCCAGAACAGAAAAGAATAAATGCTGACATTTAAATAAATAAACAAAGCAGTCATTTCTGGTGAGGCTATGCATTTAGATGATGTATTTAAATGCACGCATGACAGACAACTTGACCTAGCCACTGTATGTACACAATGTGCAATAGCTTGCAATAGCTTGCATTAAGGAACTTCAATACCAACCCTATATATATATATATATATATATATATATATATATATATATATATATATATATATATATATATATATACTAGCTGAAGTATCCGATGTTGCCCGGGGAAATTGCATGACAAATTGGGGAACGGCAGAAGTTCCCCGGGGGTCAAAATTCTGGATCCAAACATAGCCCTCGACCTTCCCCTGGATGAAAGAGGAGGCCATGCAAAGTTTGGTTGCACTGGTCGAGTTAACCACGGGTGGACATGAGTCATGGCATTAACATGCATATAAGAAACAGAACTCGCATGTTTACAGTATTACAGTATTTACAGTTTATTTTTTAGTTAAATGTCCTTATGAAAATGATTGAAAACTGCAGTGAATGAATCAATTACAGTATACAGTACTGTACAAACTCAGTAAAACTTGTATAGTTCGATTGAAATAAAAATTAATTAAAAAACTACAGCATTATTTTTACGAAAACAAGCTGCACAAACTGTTGACTATACTTTTAGGTATTGACTTGTACTGTCTAATTTGATGGCTTAAATAGCAAACGTTAACAAATGTACGTTATTGTGGTAAAGTGGTTAACAGTGTACAGGTGCAGAAGTGATGCAGTGCTTAATCAAGAGAGAAGACTGATAATCCAATTAGAAAGGCTTTTGATATTGTAATCCAGGTCTGGTGACCTCAAACAATAATCCCAGGCAATACACAGCAATGTGTATGGCACTGTTCAAAATAAAGGGTTTGCAGTCCCAAATAATAAACACAGTCCAGTTACACACACAATATACAAACACGGTCACCAGTCCTGGGTGCGTGCTGCAGTGCTCGTGGTGCTAATTAATTATTATCGTGACACGGGTGTAGTGATGTTTTGTGCTGGCCTCTGGCGACAGCTTTGGAACGTGTTAGCCATCTACCGAGACGAGACAAAACAAACAAAACACTCACGTACGATATTTTTAACACAGGTCCTTCCGGGTCGTTTCCTTAACCATAAACAAAGGAACAGATCGCGTTGTTCCATCCCCTATTTGTACCGTCACGCATGACCCCTTGGTAGTCGCTTTGCAGCCGCTCCTCCAATCCACGGCTGATGCATCGTTTCCCTTCCGGGTCGATGAGTTAGTGAGTAGCCCATTTAATAACCAAACTCTCCTTTTCAATCACAGAGTAGTTGCACTCCCAAGGGAGCATCTTTTTGCTGATATACATTATCGCGTGTTTTACTCCATCTACCTCACCGCTGCTGTTGCCGGTGCTGAGCTGATTTGAGGTTGTCCTGGGCCAAACGACCGACCAAATCCATCTCTTAGTAGGAGCACATGCTGCACTACATTTTTGGACGGGCCTTTGTGCTGCTCCCAACCCTCTCTCAGCAGATCGAGGATGTTGTGAGGCTGTCGGCTGTACAAGAGCTTGAATCGGGAAAACCCTGTCGAGCACAATGTTTTTGCTCTTGGGTTACAAAACATCTCAGCATCTGCTTTAAGGTCTGATTAAAGTGTTCCACCAAACCATCCGTCTGTGGATGATAAATAGACGTCCTGATGGGACGCATTTTTAGTATTTTATACACTTTCTGTAACGTAGGGATCCCTACTCTAGCCGTAATCTGCACTAATTCTTTGGCTATCGCAGCGGCACTAATGGACCTCAATGAAACTGCTTCCGGTTGCATAATCTACCACCACTAATATGCGTATACCCAGAATCAGAAGGCAGCAAAGGGCCCACTATGTCCATTGCAGTGCGTTCAACAGGGGTGGAAATAATTGGCAGTGGGACCAAAGGGGCGGGGCACACTCAACCCGGCACTACTTGCTGGCAGTCTGGGCATGTGGCTACATATTTCGACACATCAGTATGAAGTCCTACCCAATAAAATCGAGCCAATATTCGTTCCTTTGTTTTGTCAGCTCAGAGGTGCCCCGCAAAAGGGATATCATGTGCCAGCCTCATGACCTCATGAGTACAGTTTGGATGATACAGGGTCAGTAATCCTGCAAATGACTAGGTGCTAATCCATTTAGGGCTTTATAGGTTAACAGCAAAATCTTAGTCAATTCTGTACTGCACAGGGAGCCAGTGTAATGAGGCTATAACAGGGGTAATATGTTCACTTTTCCTAGTTTTAGACAGAATTCTAGCGGCGGTACAAATTGTGTTTCTTAAGCATAGGCTTTACCACTGCACCTTAAGTGATGAGGGAACTATACCGGAGGAACGTGAACCATTTATCATTTTAAAAATGTGGCTATTAATAGCACCAGAAACATCTTTTAAAAGTTTTGAAGGAATAGGATCAAGAGAGCATGTGGCAGCTCTCAACTAGTGCTGTCAGTAAAGTAATCAAAGAAAAAGCCTCCATAGTAGCTTTAACAGTTCTAATTGATAATATTGCGCTAGAATCCTCCTTAATAGAAGGTGTCTGTGTCATCTGATTTCTGATGTCCAATATTTTATTTTTAAAAAAGTTTAAAAAGTCATTGCAGATAAGAAAGGAGCCAATGTCAAGGATGGGACTATTAAAGGGGGATTAATTAATTTGTCAGACACCTCTGGAGAAATGAAAGCAGATGGCCCAGTTAACTATTAAAAGAGAGAGGGAGGGCAGATGAGGCCACATGGTACCATTCCCAGGTAGAGGGCAAAGAGCATTACAAGCTTTGCAGCTAAGCCTTCTGTCATCATTATAAATAATACATTAGAAGATGTTAAAAAGGCACAGTAACATACAGTATCTGTCATGTTCTTTAACAGGAAATGGACAACAGAGGATTTCTTATCAACTGAAAGTTGGTTGGCCCTAAAATTGTCACGAGATGATTAGTATTAAAACTTTAAAAAAAAAATTTTTTTTTTTTTTTTTCAGCAATAACATTTGCTTTTTGGTATAATATTTATTTCCTATTCAGCATGCTGTTTTGAACATTACCTTATTTCTTTCATACAGGGTGATTTCAGAAGTCACTGGACAAATGGGATGGACACTTTTTTTATTACCGTAATGGATTTAACAGATATTTTGTGATTCAAAAGTTACTGGACAAGTTTGAACAGGATCTGTAATTCTGTGTTCATCCTTTTATAAATGTGTTGCTCCCATCTGTTCAGTGATTTCTGACTCGCCCTGTAATATGGACAGTAGCAAAGCATGTCCTGTCAGTGTAAGTGTAAACGGCGTGTCACACCTTTGAATTTGACTGACTTTCAGTTAGTGAAGTTGCAGTTATCGGTGTGCGAGTTTAGTTTATTGTAGTTTCTTTGACAGATCCAGTTTTCAGTTGAGTCTTAAGACAAACCAACTAGCAGTTGAAAGGTTTGGATATTGCATTATTCATTATTGTGATTGCTCTTGTTCTGTTTTGGCAGTGTGTGCCGTGATGCCATCAGTTACTTCCTGACACTGACGTCTGAAAGCCACAGGGAGGCTTGGACAAGCCTGCTCCTTCTGTTTCTCACAAAAGTTCTAAAAATAAGCGACGACAGGGTAAGAAAAGAATACCAACTGAATAAATACAATTAAGACGGCTAATTTAAATTAGTTTTGTAGATTTTCCTCATGTTTGACCTAAAGAAGAAAATACATTGACAGTGGGAAATAGTTGTTACAGGTGGTTATCTCAAGACAAAATACAAAATAAATATGCTAAATGACTGCTGTTACCAGTACACTACAGTATTCCAAAAACACCACAGTGTAATGTGTACAATGTTGAATGAAGCTGCGGTAGCTGACATATTGCATGTGACAGGCATATCATCATCTAATAAATGGTTGAAGCCAAGGCCAACTATTTTTCATTTTGACAGAATTGAAACCAGAAAACTATCTTTTGTATTAAACTACATTCTAGACATGAATTAATTTCAAGACTAGATTATTCTATTTGAATAGCTTGTGGCATATATTTGGATAAATTCAAACTTCAGGACATATATTTTATTACTTTAAAATGTCAAGACATCTTCTACATGAACTGTATTTTTATTTCTGTCTCTGTGTTTATTTCCTTTGATAGTTCAAGGCTCATGCTTCAAGTTACTACCCCCTCTTGTGTGAAATTATGCAGTTCGACCTGATTCCTGAGCTGCGGGCTGTTCTCCGCAAGTTCTACCTGCGAATTGGAAATGTCTTTAAAATATCACAGCCCTCTGAACAGGAGCAAGGAGCGGAAAATACTGAACACTCACTGAAAGCATTAACTCTCGAGGTCTAGTTCGTGTCTATCTACATTTCTGGGTTGCTCTGAAACGGTTTTATGTATGGCAAATTTGACCCTGCTAAAAGGGTACTATACTATGGTTGCTTTGAACTTTAATCCTGGCTTGCATTCCTCTATTCCCTTGCAACTTTCAGGGTGATTAATGGTACTGAATGCTCTTCTCTGGTTCATGCTGAGCGTGGAGCCTGTCATAAGCAAGGTCCATGGATCAATGTCACCGGTGTGCTTGGGATAATGAACTGAATAATGAATAAATATTCTAAAGAATAAAATATTTGAAGTATACTCATTCTAACCTTCTGAATGTTCAGAAGTGTAGTATTTTGAAGGACATGTTTCTCTCTAATCTTATATGAGAATAAAATTGAAAAGTAATTCAGAAAAAAAAAACAGTGATGAAAAATGAATGGTAATTAGTTTGAGTGACTTAATTTTTTTCACAGACAGTGGATAACATAACCATAAACAGTCCCTTGAATAAAAGTAGTACAAAAATGCAGGTCTGTAATATACAACCCATCACACTAGAAAACTGTTCCTGCACTAATTTTATTTCTATATTTTATGTTTTCTAATTTGCTGCACTCCTAAATTTTATTTACTTATGCACTGGGTATTTTACATGTTGTGAACATTTAAATTTTAATTGCTAAGGCAGGTAGCCCAATGGGATTTGGCATTAGTGATCATTATTCAAGGATGTAAAGGGTATGAGACTAAATTAAACGATTCCACATAAAATGATATATATAGAGGCTTTTATTTAAATGGAAAAAATGAGCCAGTGATGGGGATCCTTTTCAAACTGGAACTTTGAATCACTGCAAACTAATTTGTCACAAGTCTGTTTCCATATTTGATTTAGGTTTCACTGTACATGTAAAAAAAACAACTGGTTTTTGGCTTGGGAATGGTTTGAATGTATTGAAAATATATTATTAATACTGTGAACTGTGCATTTGATGGTATAATATGGATATGAATGGGTCTGAAGCATTCCTAGTCATGACAGATGTAGAAAACTGATGAATGACATGTATATGGTACAGCAATGTAAAGTTTTCTATGTAAAAAGAAAAAATAATAATCTGTACAACTTTCTGTACAATATTGGTTATCATCTGACACATTCTAATCAGGTCATAGGTCAATAAAGTTTTTGAACTCTGTTCATCAGTGCAATTCAAATCTGAAGTCTGCTTTCACCTGTGTTTATAGATCTTTTAAGTGGAAAACTATATTTATTATTTATTTATTTTTACACAAAAAAAAACATCTTGTTTCCAGTGCGACTTTACAGGATAGGAATGAATCATTAATTGGTCACCTGGTGATTCCAAATACTTTGCTTTACAGTTTAATGAACAATGGTTTTCGAACTGAGAACTCAAAGTTGGGGGTGCCCCAATCTCAAGCCATCAGAACATTATTTCTGGATACAGACATTTTCATTTTAGGGACAGTATTTTTTCTCTGCATTGTAGTTTTAGTTAAATTGTGTTTAGTTCAATGAAGACAGGATATACATGTTTGGTGCATTACTTTTGCTGGTCAGTATAGTTGTTAAATGACTGATTTAGATTATTATCTAGTAATTGTACCTGAAGGAACCTTGGTCAATATTAATAATTTTTGGTTCAGTTAATCTATCTTCCAATAAGGATCTGATAAAGATGGTGTGCCACTGTTAATAAGGTTTTACAGCAGTGAAGAATGAGATCCTAAATTATTCATCAGCACTTTGCCTTTAAAGTCCCATTTGAGCTTATTGAGTTGCAAATAAAATACACCCACCCCTCGTTATATCGCTATACTGTGGATTCGGATATATCGCGGTCCTGGAGATGACTCCCCATTTTTACAGTCTTACGCATGCCTTAGCTGCACTAGACATGGACAATTTCACTTAGAATTACTGTTCGTTTTGTACTGCACATCACAAACTAAAATATACAGAATCATTAAAACAAAGCATTAATATCGTGCTGTTATCATATACACACACATTGCACAATAACACAAAGCAAATTAAATATCTGCGTGCTGAAGCGGTTTTTTAAGCAATGCACTAGCGAAAGTCACAGGGCAGTGACGTCAGCTCCCTAGCAACAAGCCTCTACTGTGGGAATGGATTCTTTCAATGCAGCGGTTTGGGCATTTGAGAAAGTAGAGGAAGATTCATGAAACTAGTTGGAGACTTAAGTTGATGACAAGCATTACCCTCCGCAGTACAAATTAAAATGGTGTGCTGCTTTTTATACGAAAAAGTGGGCTGCATAGAGGATTTATATTGGACCCTGACGCCCCCAATAAAACAAGGGAGTGGTTGTACAGTATTTGTTATTAGCCTATTTGTTTTTCTATGGGTCTCTCGCTATATAGCGGATTTGTATTGGACCCTGACACCCGCGATATATCGAGTGGGTGCTGTAATTGTAATTTATGCTTGCTTGTTCTCTTTTTAGCCATTTCCTCTGCACCCCTCATAAGTCTGGTCACTGGTCAGCCCTGGTTACATGTATTAAGAGGTTATGCATGGTTGCAAAATATGACTCCTAGGATCATAACACACAAAAAAATAATGCAAGGGGATACTAAAAATCTCAAATACTGTACATTGCACTGCTGAAATGCCCATAATTACAATGCAAAATAAGTATCAAATGAGCTAGTTTTAAAAGTCAGCACACTTTCCAATTGCTCTGTACTTTATATGTAAATGTGGAGGGTCCTCTTGGGGTGTTAATTAAGGGTTTAGGTAATTAATGTAATGTGTGTATTTGAAGTGAACCAAAACAAGGCAAACTACTTTGTTCATGAAGAAATAAACTGAAATTAGGTCATTTCTGTATGTATGTGTGTGTGTGTGTGTGTGTGTATATATATATATATATATATATATATATATATATATATATATATAATATATATATATATATATATGGAAGGAGAGAGAGAGAGAATAATAGATGGGCTTTAGTGATAAATTACGAGACAGAAGGTCGAGTAATTTATAAACTGTCACAGAAACCCGAGATGGAATTGTTTTCCTGTAACTCACTGAAGAGGCCCATACATTATTTTTTTATAATACATGTATACCCTTGTGATGCTAATATTAAACATATTCTCATTTTGTTGATCATTAATGAACATTTCTATACTGTGGGTGTCATCGAGTGATTGAGAACAAGACATTTTGTGTTTGAATGGTCTCGAAAGTTCAAGTGTGTGTGTGTGTGTGTGTATATATATATATATATATATATATATATATATATATATATATATATATATATATATATATATATATATATATATATATACTGATGCACAATGGAAACGCAACAGTCTAAGTTTTACATCAGTAGCTCATTGGGCACATACATAATGTTGTTTACCTTTTAAATAGTGAGCAGCTAGGTTTGTTGATTATTATTTATTTCTTAGCAGACGCCCTTATCCAGGGTGATTTACAATCGTAAGCAAATACATTTCAAGTGTTACAGTACAAGTAATAATACAATAAGAGCAAGATAAATACAATGACTTTGGTTCAAGCAAGTACAAGTGTGACAAAATACAATTCAATAATACAGCAGATAACAGTGACAGTGATAGTTACATCAGGATATGATTAATTACAAAATACTACAGATTAAACACTTGGCAGATTACAGTACTCTGAAATACAGGATTAAATGCAGTAAAATAGGGGGCAGATAAGAGCTAATAAAGCGCATTTAAGGAAGGGTGATAGTGTCCCAGGGGAAAAACAGAGGAGTTCTACAGGTGCTGTCTGAAGAGGTGAGTCTTAAGGAGGTGCCGGAATGTGGTCAGGGACTGGGCGGTCCTGACATCTGTAGGAAGGTCATTCCACCACTGCGGAGCGAGGGTGGAGAAGGAGCGGGCTCTGGAGGCAGGGGAGCGTAGAGGAGGTAGAGCCAGTCTTCTAGTGCAGGCGAAGCGGAGAGGTCGAGTGGGGGTGTAGGGAGAAATGAGAGTCTGGAGGTAGCTGTAGGCTAGTACAAGAGTCTTGAACTGGATGCAAGCGGTGATCGGTAGCCAGTGGAGTGAGCGGAGTAGTGGAGTTGCGTGGGAGAAGCGAGCCAGAGAGAACACCAGGCGGGCAGCGGAGTTCTGGATGAGCTGGAGCCGACGGGTGGCGGACGCAGGGAGGCCAGCCAGGAGGGAGTTGCAGTAGTCTAGGCAGGAGAGTACCAAGGCCTGGACCAGGAGCTGGGTGGCGTAGTTGGTGAGGAAGGGTTGAATTCTTCGGATGTTGCTCAGGAAGAATTGGCAAGTGCGTGCCAGAGTAGAGATGTGCTGGGAATAAGAGAGGCAGGGGTCCAGGGTGACTCTTTTTCTGAGGTTCTTAGAGGAAGAGGGAGAGAGTGTTGTAGATTCCAGAGGAACAGAGATAGAGAGATCAGAGGAGGAGGAGGGAAAGAAAAGGAGGTCAGATTTAGAGAGGTTGAGTTTGAGGTGATGCGAGTGCATCCAGGAGGAGATAGCAGACAGACAGGTAGAGATACGGGAGGGGATGGTGGAGTCAGCGGTGGGGAAGGAGAGGAAAATATGAGCATCATCAGCATAGAAATGGTATGAGAAACCATAGGATGCGATGAGGGGGCCCAGGGAGCGGGTGTAGAGCGAGAACAGGAGAGGACCCAAGACTGACCCTTGGGGGACTCCTGTTAAGAGAGGGTGAGGTGTGGAGGTTGCTCCACGCCAGGTTACCTGGTAAGTGCGGTTGGAGAGGTAGGAGGAGAACCAGGCCAGAGCAGTGCCAGAGATCCCCAGGTCAGCGAGAGATGATAGTAGAATAGAGTGATCAACAGTGTCAAAGGCAGCAGAGAGGTCGAGGAGAATTAGGACAGAGGAGAGAGAGGCAGCTCGGGCAGACTGAAGTGAGTTGGTGACAGGCAGGAGGGACAGGATTATTTGAGTAGTATTGTTCCTTGGGATAACAAAATACTGAGCTCAAGTCATATGATTTCATAAAAATGCCAGGTGCTCAGTGTTTGGTATTTGAGTTAAAATTGCCAAAATAAGTTGATTAAGAAGATTAGTCCAGAGAAACCACGAAACTGGCTCTGTGAGGGACAGGTCACGTCCTGGAAAGCAGAGGGTCACCACACCAGCCCAGGACCATCACATCTGACTGATCCATCTGCGTAATCGTTTTCAGACTGCAGTGGCTACAGCAGAAGAAATTCCAGGAAGAAATAAGCCGTGCATCAGAATGACTAGCTCGTTATCTGCATGAAAATGATTTGCATGGTAGGAGGCCATTCAGGGGTAACGTTGACAGCTGAGACGAAATCACCGTCTTCTGTGGGCCAGCAGAGAACATCTGAGGTGGCAGCAGAGAGTGTGGTGGAGTGTTTTATGAATGCCGTTGTGCCCTTGACAGACCTGACGGAAGACAACGTGTGTGGAGACATTGTGGTTAGCATTATGCTAACTGTTGTGTTGTTCAAGCCAACCGGTGTGGTGGTGGAAGTGTGAATGATGTGGGGAGGAATGTCCTTTAACACAAGAACGCCTTTGGTGCAGATTGAGGGCAACCTTACTGCTCAGCGATACATTGACAAAGTCCTTGAGGCAACAGTTTTTCCGTTCCTGCAAGCCAATCCGGATGTGTCGATTTTCCAGCAGGACAATGCAAGACCACACATTGCTTATCATGATTCTTTGATCTGTATTTTTGTTCACATTTTCTGTGATTTTGTTTGATATCTGTGTTTAAAATATTTGATTAAATCCATTAGACTTGAGTGTTGTGTTTTCTTTTGTGCATCAAACTATATATATATGTGCTCCCTCGCTATAACTCTTCGGTTATATGAGCGTTATAACCAAAGAGTTATAAACGGGGGAGGAGATGGGGGGGTGCTGCAGGACACAACACACATCTGACAAATACAAAATAAAATAACTCCCTCTATAATGCACATATAGTGAAGCAAAAAATGTAACTTTCCATGAATTAACCATGCATAAAGCACCATATAATCAATGCTATATTTTTTACAAACAAAAAAGGTAACATTCACACTCATGGATCATTTTAATTAGCAGTTTTTAAACTATAAATAGCCTGGCTAAACGGTGGTTGGGAGTTCAGTTGAAAGCGACAGACAAGCATACCAAGTTTGCGAAGGAGAGGGGAAGAGGGAATGGGCTCGCCCCAGGTTCGGCTGCTGGAGCAGGGCTGAAGCGTCTCGTCTCCCAGAGAAAGCTGCAGCTCCTCTTGCAGCAAAAAAGTAAATACATTAGGAAAGGTAACCATGTAATAGGCCTAATATTTATTTAGTTATAAAATGAATGCTGAATAAGATGTCTGTGTTATAAAGTGCCAGCGCAGCTTTTCTTCAGCTCAGATACTGTATCAAAAGGAAGAGACAGAAACGGAAGTTGGACTGAAGTTGTTTACAGTTTGAACAGTGGTACTGTATTTACTGTAAAAATATTGCATGAATCCCTAGTATAGGGAATTGGGGGACATGCTGTAGGAGCGTTATATCCGAGTCGCATTATAATCGAGAGCCTTATAGCGAGGGAGCACTATATATGTATGTGTGTGGGTAGAAAAAGAATGTACGGGTACCGTTATCCACCAGAGATGTAAAATAGTTTTATCTATTGTCCAAAATAACATTTCCATAAATATATTTGAGAACTTTTACATCGTGCATGTTACAACTTTCAAAATATAATTTTATTTTATATTAAGTTTTCTACAAACAAATTAAATAATTTACACAAAAAAAAACCCACAGCACAAATACTGTACATATTTAATATTTAAAACATCCCCCATGTGTATCCACTGCAAAATATCTCTGGGACCATTTGTTAAACAGTGTAGGTCTGTACAACATACAACCTTTGAGGAATTTGTTGGGTAACCTTGACCACCGTCTATGCAAAATTGCTAGTGTGTGCTATATGTCCCATTTCCATTTTTAGATGTATACTGAAACTACTAATCCAATTGTAATAAAACCTAGTATTGACAGCACAAGGCTGTAATAAGATGGTAGTCAATAGATAGTGCTTCAGAGAAACCACACTCCCTTTATGTAATGGATGAGGTGCTGCTGCTATTACCAGGATATTCATTTGTGATTTTTTCTCCCAACAGTATTGTCAAATTTAAATCCTTATGAAAAAAACTTACACTATTAAATGTGTATATCAGATGACTTCTTTATATATGTAACACCTGTAAGTTGCCTTGGATAAAGGCATCTGCCAAATACATAATATTATGAGGTGTTGAATATATATGAGGCAGTTTTACCAACACACAGGGGATGCTTTATTAAATGAAATAGCATGTATGATTTTTGATAAATGTAACAATATGATTCTGCGGTCTTCCAGCAGGTCTCCTAGTAAATAAGATAAACAGACCTTTCTTGGCAATGTATGTCTAAATGCATACAGGTGCAGTGTAATGGATTTTGGAAGGTATAAATCATTCATGTTGCTCTTAACCCTTCACTGCATACGGGCCTATAAAAAGCATGCTTCATTCTAGTCACCTCCTGTGTCTATATTACACAGAATACATTTAGACATACATTGCCAAGAAAGGTCTATGTTTGTATCTTATTTACAAGGAGATCTGCAGGAAGAAAGCAGAAGCATGTTGTTATATTTATCAAAAACCATACATGCTATTTCATGTAATTTAACAGATTAAAAACATAATGATTTTTTGTAGATAGCCTGGTTTGACTTAAGTTTTAATCCCATCATCTCATTGGAAATATGGGCTGAATATTTTAATAGAGTGAGGTAGCAAACAAATGTTTTCTTAAAATCAATAAAGAGCGTATTTTAAATCCTGACGCATAAATTTGTTTTAGAGAACTGCATGTTGTCATGCACCATACATTATTAAATAATTCTGATAAAGACCCAGCAAAGTACTGCAGTCCACATACAGTGCACACAATCAACCTTATACAGTATCAGAATATATTATATTTCTGGTACAGGAAAGTGCATGTTATATATTTTTCCCCTGGTGGAAAAGGCATGGTTAACTTTGCACATAAAGAACTCATCCATGTGATGTTGACGGGCCCTGCCAGTTCAAGGCCAATGAGTTTGCTGATGGAGGTCTCTCTCGTCGCATCTGACCAGCCATAAAGCGCTTTAGTGTTTCAGAGGTCCCGGGTCTGAGCCAGCGTTCTGTGGCTACAGTCTCCACAGAGTACGGCCTCTCTTTGTCTTTAGAGGAAAACTGGTTCAGGAGGTCATCTGGGTCTTCCAGAGAAATATTTTCCCCTATAAGAACAAAGTAATGATTCCACAGTCAATATAAAAAAAAGGACATTTTCCAAACTAACCCACTACTGAACCATATCCTTGTTACTAAAACTTGAAACTGCAAGGCTCAATTAAATCATTTAAGACATGATTGGATCACCAAGAAAAGGAATTGGACTGTGAAACAGACAACAATGCAGTATTCTGTCACAAGAAACTATTTCATTATATTCCAACATCACTACCCTTCATATACATAAATCCACCCAAACACAAAAACATTAAATGCATTAGAATAGAGAAGGTTTTACTAACCGATATTCCTACTAGGATAGTGCAGATCCTCTAGCCGTTTCATCCTGTGCTCATTCCTGGCCCTGACCTGATCAACATTCAGACTGGTCAGGGAGTTCAGAGAGTAGCTGTCTGGGTGTGCTTGAGGTTCCCTGGGAAGTACATCGTCCTGTCGATGGAAACAAAACAGAGGAAAACTATAAGGTTACAAGCAGAAAAAAAAAGAATTGAAAGATTACACGCAAATATCTTGAAGAAAGGCTTGTATGATATACTAAAACAAACAACTCGTAAAGGTATAAAAAGACTATGAATGTTTAGTGAAAGGATCCAAGGAAGCAATTACAAACAACGCTCCTGCATTCTAAAATAAATTATTATCTTAAGTATTATCTTCCACTTCCAAAACAAATCTTTCATTGTATTATTAATAGTTCAGCGACTCAGAAGTGAAAAGCAAACAAGGTTTATTAGTAACATCCACCACAAAAAAGTGTCCTAAGTTTCAGAAGATACATCCTTCATTATTCCAACCAATCAGAAGCCACCATAGCCTGGATTGAAGACAGGGAATGCACATACCAAGGTTTACCACAATTGGATGATGGTTCTCAAGATATTACTAAAATCCAAGTGTGATATATAAATAAATATGTCAGGGAATAATATTAGAAATTAATCAACTCAGTCAAAACACCAACAATTTCTATTTTCTTCATCTGTCTCCTCCGCTCTCTTGCAGAAAGCTGTCTTGGCTCAGGGTCTACCAACAGTGGGTAGGTCTCTCCATTGGTTCCTGTGGGGGGGGGGGGGGAAAGAAAAAAAAAAAGTACTTTTCACTTCTATAACAGAATATAACTAAACACTGCAATCACATATGCAAAAATTGTAAATTTACATAAATATTTCTAAACACTGCATTAACAAATGGTGCTATGGCAATAAATAGCAGGTTTTTGTTCATCAAGATCACAGCCTAGGCAATCGCTAAGGTTATGGTTTTAAAGGGAATGTCAGTTGCTCCTGATTCGCTAGCAGCTTTTGCTTCCCACTTTTTCTTCATTGGTCAGCGCTAACAGAATTCCACCAGCGCCCAGCTCAAAGTCCCTTCAAAATCACACACCTGAAGCGGACGGCACAATCCAGTATAAATCATCAAGTACTTTGATCTTACGTTTGCGTTTTACCACGTTTCATCAAAATCAGGCACACAGAATAATTAAAGGGCTGCTTTAATGAAGAATGTACACACATTTAAACATTACATTTCATGTACAGTGGAATCCAAAGCAGCTGGGCCTGGATCCTGTTCACATTGGTGATTTGATGAATACTGATCTTAATCTGTACCATACTAAAATAGCCTTCTCTAGTTTTGTTTTGTTTTATGTTACTACTCTTCCACCTTACATTTCATTATAATATGTCAAATGTACTAATTTGTTTATTTATATATAATGTACACTCACCAATGAAAGCACTCTCTGATTCCAGTAATGACCCTCTCATTATTTCTTCAGAATGGTCCCTTTTCTAAAAAAACAAAAACAAATGCAAAATACAGTAATAAAAACCGTGCGAGCCATATCAACATATTTTTACACTTACAGTAACAAAATATAAAAAGTTTCCATTAAAAGTGGGGCTACTCACCAGCAGAAGGTTTTGTGGGTTTGTACGTGGAATAGAAAAGCCATGATTATCTGTACAAAGCAGAAAACAGGAATCCAAGTTACTTTCCAAATACTATTGCATCTATTCCTTAAGCACGAACGGACAGTGGAACTAATACCAGGCCAAAATCATTACTGTTGAAAAACTGCAGGACAAACTTTTTTTTTTAATACATCTTTAACCCTTTGCGGTCCTATGTCGGACCTGGTCCGACATTGTAATTATTCCTATCCGGGTTTCTAGTCGTTTTTTCTCCGGAAAAAGCCGAGAAAACCATTCAATGGCCGAGTGGGAGCGACAGGAGCCGAGACAAGCTGAAAAAAAAAAAAAAAAAGGGCGTATCTCATGAATAGTCATACTTGCCCCTGGCATCAGATAACAGCGGCCATAAGGAAACAAGCTGGCTGTTACTGAATCAGCGCACAGAGAATATCACAGATATTTGCAGAGCTTTTTTGAGATGTTATAGTAATAAAATAATGACTTGGATCGCATAATTGAGGAGTTTGATGATAATTGATCGGTATGTACGACTATTATTATTATTATTATTATTTGTTTCTTAGCATATGTGAAAGCTATAGCGAACGAAAGGGTGGGGCGGGGCTGGAGATGCCTAGTGAGTGCTTTGTTGATATGCAGGGCCTTTTAAACCCGTTTGACTGTGGAAAAAAAATACTTTTAAACAGCGCTTCTAAAATTAACTGCGCGTGTGAAAATAAATTGGACCTGACGCGCCTGACACGCACTTAATAAATGGACTGCAAAGGGTTAAACAGTCAATGCATCCTAAATTTCCTGTAATTTTGTGCTGGAATGATGGATGACTCTGTGAGATGGCCCTTTGTAAGACGACCAATTAATACTGTATAACTGGCTTCTAGCACTGTATTGTAAGTGACGTAAATGCTACAGAAGGAACACTTCTAGTAGAACCATGTCAAGAACACAGTAATCATTCACATTGTTCTATGGCATGGTCCAGAATGCAGCCCTTTTTATAAAGCAGTGTTTTTATAAGCCAGCCTTCTAGTCACCTCCTCTTTTTCTCATGCTGTTTATTCTCCTCTGCTGTTCACGGAGCAGTGCCTGCTGCTGGATCTCCAAGCTGTGGTCGTCATTCGGCGGGTCTGGGTAAGCCTGCCTCACCTCCTCGCGGGTTTCAGTTTCTGTGAACGCAAAATCTCTCCAGTAAAAATTGTATTATCAGAGCTTTGATAATACACAGGTTTTATGCTTAACGAAAGTTCCATTGATTTTAACAAGTTTAAACAAAAAAGGGCTCCCCAGCTATACATCTGATTCTCTGCCACCTACACACGCACACACAAAGACGTTTTTGTTTTCTTTAAAAAAAAAAAATTTTTTTTAAAAAATACATATTTTCACATGGGGTCGTTTTGATATTGTTAAGTAGTAATTATAACATAGTAATGAAGAAAAGAAAATGTTAAAGGAAACCCTCAACATTTAGCATCTCGAAACAAAAAAAAAACACATTTGGCACAGAGATTTATAGTAGAATGCCTTTATGTTGAGGCCTCTTGCATGTTACTGTAGGCCCCACCTACAACTACATCACCACGCTGCATTTGCATAGACTAGAAGAACAGCAATGTTAGCAGTATAGCTCAACTACAAAACAAACAAACATTATTTCAATCGAACATCCCAAATAAAATAGTGCCACACAGGTCAGCTTGGCTTGCCTCTGTACTTCAGTTGATTGAAATCCCGAATGTTCTGGGGGTTTATTGGGTCCACTTCTTTGGAGGAGGGTCTCCTAACAGGGGCCTGCATCCGGAGCCTGGCCATGTCAAAAATATCCACCTGACTTCTGTCTCTACGCCTGCAAATGTATACACATCAATGACAATGAGGTTCACACTGTGAAGACCTTTTCATACACTGCAGGGTTAGGACTGATCTTAGTCCTACTTGCGTTATCCCACCAAAACTTGACACAATGTTTGCTTACCCTGCATGCTTGGGTGTATGTGTTACAAACTACATGAAAAACTTGAAGAAAATTTATTTTTGCCAGATTAAGTGAATTTATCAGATTTTTTCTTATGACACAGAAGTACATACAAGATCCTCTTAACCCAGAAGCCTTCTGTGTTAAGCAGGAATCATTTATGGGTGCAAAATATGCACTTAGTGATTATAAACATTCTGCAAAGTAAAGAAGGCTTTAATGTCAGTATTAGTATAAACCAAAAAAATTATAAATCAAAAAGCAAGAGGCACCAGTATTGGTATTTGCACATAGATGTACAATATTTTCATGGCGCCACTCACTAACAGAGAGTACAGGAACACATGTGGTCCATTGCCATGTGAATGGATTCCCATACTGTATTTCACACAGACAGCTGTCCTTGTCGCTTCTTCAAAACGCCTTTATAATGTCCGTCTGTTATCCGCTATGATTGGCCTCTCTGTTCTCTTGGACACATTTCTTACAGGAGGACACTGAGATGTCTGTTAGCTGTGCAACTCCATGAACAGACCACATCTGATGACCATTCCACAATGAGTCCGTTAGCTCCAGAGAACAGCACAGCATCATGCTACAGAAGGTGTGTTCTGTTTTCATACCTCGTTCAACACATTCCATTATTATGCCACCTAATCCAGCTACGTCTACTATTGTCAGAGGCTGGTTTATTATTTCCTACTTCTAGTTTTTTCTTTTAAGGTTTCACTTTTAACGTTATTTAAATGCGTCGTATCATTAGAATCCAGACTGTCAGTAACAATGGTTTTGTTTTAGTAACCAAGCGCTCTCTTGGTATTGCCAGTGGGTGTGTTAAGTAAGTGAGCGGCTCAGAGCGGCTCAGTAAAAGAATCAACTTAACGACTCGCTCAGTTCCACTCCTGCTGAGCCGCTCAGAGCGCTCCTGAGCATTTTTTATCAGTGATCAGAGTGAGCGGACGAAATAGCCACCTGCAGGAAACAAATGGAGATGACAGGCAGGATTGACAAATACGTTTGTCAAGAACGATGAACTGGTTTCGATTTATGAAGTTATGTATTAAATTGGCTAAATAAGATGGTAAAAATTGTTGGTTTTGAATTTGTATCATTTAATTTCATTTTTTTTTAAATGTAGAGCTGTTTTATAGTTATTAATGTATTATTATTAGGCTTGTAGTATTAATATTATTCATAATTTTCATTATTAACGTCTGTATTGCCGGTATTAAACACAGCCAGATATGAGGTTCAGTCCAGAGTGCCAAACTCAGCGAGGTACAGCAGGGGACAGTAACTTCACACGGGGCCATTTTATCTACCATCACCTCAGAAACACAAACAAGCAAATAATCATTATTCACCATTTTTAAAAGTCGCTCAGCGCTCTCGTGGAGCAGAGCGTTAAGTCATTTAAATCTGCTCAGTGTGCTTTCTGAGCGTTCTCACTCTGAGCGGCTCACTTACTTAACGCGCCCAGTGTCTCAGCGGGTGCTCCTACCTGCCGGAGAGGGGTGTGTCCATCTCGTCCCGGTCCATGTTTTTGAGAAGTTGTCCCTCCAGCCGGCGCTGCTCGCTGCGGAGCTGTTTCCTCAGAGCCGACAGCTCACCGATCACATCCTTCTTGTCCTCTGCACACAGACAGGCAGTTGCTAGATCACATCTATCACCTTCCATTATTACACCCACACAACAAGCAGAATCCCCAACATTTGTCAATATAGCCTGACAGATGTCTTGATGAATCTGGTAAAGACACTGCTAGAGTAAATAAACACCTTAGCAAAATCTCAATGCAGCGGTTTTCACACAAGAACATACACAGTAAATATGCAACTCACTCCCAGCAAGTTAGTGATATATGTTTGTCAGTAAATGTTTGTCAGCATCTACTTATACCCTCAAATTCTGATACTCAGTAAAGTTCTCTAGATGTATGCAAAACATGCACGTGGCTTTATAATATCCCTGTCTTCTGGGCTTTACATTGCCAGCTCGGGATAATAAATCTAACATAGCGAATACTGGCTTGGTTACTTAAAAGTTCATAATGCACCACTAATCAGAATATTATTAGGGATATTGTCAGCTGGCATATCCATTTGGTTGTGTAACAAAAACTGCCCATAACCAGCCTATTGGTGCATGTCCTACCTGCTGCTCGCAGCTGGTTTCTCCTTGCTGGAACAGGTGGAGACTGGGCCCCTGATTGTGGACGATCCTGTTAATTTAAAAACATGAAAAGGAAAGTTTTCTAGATTCACAGTTTGAACTGAAAGACTCAAATAACAGTAACGAAAAAAAGAGAACTTACTGAGAAAGCCACAGAGTGGCGGCTGTCCACGGAGGGAGGTCTCGGAGTCTGGGAGGCCAGCTTCTTCTGTATTGTCGGGATGGGAGGAGACGGCTGTCGTGGGAGCTGCATGTAAAGATACAACAAGTATGGCATCAAATACTATTGACTAGCTGGAGGGAGAGAAGTATCCAATTTAAGGCAGAGTACACCAGCAGTGTGGAGTAGTGGTTAGGGCTCTGGACTCTTGACCAGAGGGTTGTGGGTTCAATCCCCAGTGGGGGACACTGCTGTTGTACCCTTGAGCAAGGTACTTTACCTAGATTGCTCCAGTAAAAACCCAACTGTATAAATGGGTAATTGTATGTAAAATAATGTGATTTCTGTATAATGTGAAATAATGTATAATGTGATATCTTGTAACAATTGTAAGTCGCCCTGGATAAGGGCGTCTGCTAAGAAATAAATAATAATAATAATAAATAATACACCAGAATTCAAGCCGTTCAGTACTTGTGGTACAGTAATCTTTACAGTACAGTTTTTTTTTTTTTTTTTAATCCACCACAAGGATACTAGCATATCAGCAGAAATGTTAAACATGATTTGTGACATCAGCACTGTGATGAATAGCACCATTATGCACTTTTAAAAACTTAACAGACCAAGTAAAAGTCCTACAGTGCCATATTCCTTTCATTCAGTGACAGCACAGAGAAACAAACACATTAAGCCTGCTTAATACACATTTATTTAGAATAAAATCTGAATTAGAAGGCTTAGTTCATTGTGAAAGTGTTACTGTTTAAAATAAGATAGTTCACTGAAATGCAGCTTCTTTTAGGCACAACACATTAAACAGCTACCAGAAACAAAAAAACTGTCCAAGAGCTTAAGCATTCTTAGTTTAAACTGCAGCTGTGTAAGGTACTGTAGCTCTGATCTCCTTTTTGCTTCAGTAGCGCCCAGCTGTAAATCTGGTTAGAAGTGGGCTGACACTAGAAGAGAGAAGTTGTATTTCAGTAGGACTGTGCTGGGCAAATACTTCTGAAATAATTACCAGCAATACGCTTGTACATGTACACTGGTCGGTTACCCCACGGAACATTGAGCTAGGATTTCAACGGTGTGTGTCGCACTCCCTGTGTGGCTCACCTCTTCTAATCTAGCCTGCCGCTCTCTCTCGTACTGCTGCCGCATTTCATCATTCCATTTCTCTTCCTTCTCTTTCTGCTCCTCTTGTTTACGGCGCTCTTCTGCTTGACGTATCTGCTCTTCATTCTTTGACTTTTGCTGTAAGTGGTTAAAAAAAAAAAAAAAACATTTTAAATCTTAACTACTGAGTTTCATGTCAATCGCTTTTTATATGTGCTGAGATCGGTTCATTGAAAGTAATGCATATCCACAGGGAGATATCCAGAACATTGCTCGCTAATGGCCATGTAGAACTGATGTTACTTTTAAAACGCCATTACAAGTAGACAAACGTTTCCTTGATCAGTGAGCATTTTGGCACCTGTAGCTTTGCAAGCAGCTGCAGTCAGTTAATTTACTAGACTGTCATGTTTTTCTGACATGAGAGGTGAGTACATAGTAAAAAGCAGACTTCAAAAAGATGAATTACCTGAGAGTCCAAAACAAGCTACTTATTTATTTTTATTTTTGTTGAATCCACCACATGGTTCTCCAGTTTCCACACTAACCTCCTCCTCTTTGCGTTTCTTCTTCTGTAGTTCCTCCTCGTACTCCTGCTGGATTTTTGCCCTTTGCTCAGCAAGGCGTCTCTCCTCCTTCTCTTCTTCCATTCGCAGCATCTGCCGTTCCTCCACTTCCTTGCGGCGCTTTTCCTCAATCTGAAAAGGGAAAGCGGGATTGACTTCTCCACTCATTTTTCCTGGTTAAAGATTAAAAGCTCAGCGTGCTGCAGAAATTACAAAACTGAAGGAATTGACCAACGTAAGAATATGGATAATTCACGGTTTGGCAATTTAGACAGTAAATTTGACATGTACAGTATTATACGGTTTAGGAACTTTACTGAGTCACTGCCTTGATAATTTATAATTTATTTATGTGCAAGTAAGATAACAAAATAACAAGGGAGCACTGCTGTATTTGATTTGCTAGCAATTAAACTCTAGGCACACACACTCCACAATTAGTTTTGCACGCTTCTTAATTGCTGAATCTGTTGGGTCACAGAATATAGAAAAAGACCCTTCAGTATACAGGTTGGAACTCTATAGGGAGCCAAAGTTGAGAGGCATTCGGTTATTTGAAGGAGACATTTGGGGGAAAACACCAACAGATAGAGGTGTGTGATCAGTTTTGCAACAATCAAATGTTCCATGTGTTAGTTATTAAAACTATTATTATTATTATTATTATTTATTTCTTAGCAGACGCCCTTATCCAGGGCGACTTACAATTGTTACAAGATATCACATTATTTTTACATACAATTACCCATTTATACAGTTGGGTTTTTACTGGAGCAATCTAGGTAAAGTACCTTGCTCATGGGTACAGCAGCAGTGTCCCCCACTGGGGATTGAACCCACAACCCTCCGGTCAAGAGTCCAGAGCCCTAACCACTACTACACACTGCTGCCCAAAACTATGACACTCGTATTTAAAAGGAGAAGCCTGCTTAAAAATCACCTGCATGCAGAGGTAGTCTTTATATTTATCTTGCTCATGTAGTTGCTGTGGTGTAGGAACATCACCAAATAGAGTTCCTCGGGCAAAGGGGGACGAGTGGGAGAACGCAAATCCTACGACAAAACAAAATCATTTTAATAACACATTTACTCACCACATATTACCCTACAGCTGCTTTAAAAATCAGGAAAGAGTGCCGAGAGCAATTAGACACGTTCAGAAGCAGCAGAAATGTTTTGATCCAGCTTGTTCTTGTTCTGGTTTAAAAAGCAATATAAAAACCATTTGGAAGGCTTTGAAGATCTGCATTTAGGTTTTCCACAAGTGCGCGACTTCAATTACCCTTTTACTTCCAACTCCCCAGTAATGCTGTTGAACCAACCAACTCCCCAGTAATGTTGTTGAACCAACTGACTCCCCAGTAATGTTGTTGAACCAACCAACTCCCCAGTAATGCTGTTGAACCAACCAACTCCCCAGTAATGTTGTTGAAGCTGACACCCTGGGATCCTTCAAGAAGCTGCTTGATGAGATTTTGGGATCAATAAGCTACTAACAACCAAAACGAGCAAGATGGGCCAAATGGCCTCCTCTCGTTTGTAAACTTTATTATGTTCATTTCAAAAGTAAAATTATTGTTGTCCTTACATTTTTTATCCACTGAACAGTCTCCCAGCAAGAAACAATAGCCTGCTGCATGGTAGGAACAAACTTCTCTTCACTTTGCACAATTGCAAGACAAACACTCGTAACAGGATAAATGAATGACGACTTGGTAAGATCACCCCTGTAGTACATACATGTAGGTTAAAGAAAATGGTTGTTTTTTATCTGTATAGGAATGTAATAATTCTCTCCAGCGCTTAACCCAGTTACCTGAAACCTTGTGCTTAGAGGGGGCTACGGTTTCATCCCTTGGAGTCTCTAAGTTCCTGTTTAAAGACAGCAAAGATCTTTTCTCTTGCAGTGCTTTTGTTTCAGGGTTCACATATGCGTCTTCATTGAATTTATGCATTCTGTTCAGATCAGCTGTCCAGAGATAAAATAAGAAAGAGATCAATAAAAAACGTCAAGGCTTTAAGTCGTACAAGTTCTTTAAGGTTTATAACACACATATATATTTGTTTTAAATATACAGTTTCAAGTAAGAGTACAATTTCGCTCCAAATCCCCTGTACATGCTCTACTGCTCTCAATGCTTGTTGTACAGACATTTTAATACATAGATCACAAAAAACAGGTTCTCATCACAGAACAAAGCTGGGTTTTAAACAGATGCATCATTATAGCAGTAAACATTCCTTCCCCTTTACCTCATAACATTACCAATGGTTGTCATTAACAGCCTTATGTGCACGATGGCTTAATTTCCTTAAACTTATTTTGCTTTAACTCAAACTTGGCACATAGTGCCATCTCTAGGTCAAATTGTGACCATACATTGAGGAGCAAAAGAAAAAAAAACTTACTGATGAGATTTCCCTGGTGGTCCTTGAGAGGTGCCCCTCCTCCACCCTTGCCCCAGGGATCGTAGTTCTTCATCTCGGCCTCTATCTTAGCATCGTATCGTTCCCTTTCTTCTTTATCCTTCCTCTTCTGCTCCCGCCTTTCTTGCATCTACCATTGATTTTAAAATCATTATATTGCTTTTAACACTCAGTAATCTGAAAACTGCTGCTCCATCACAGTGTGTGCGAATTCACAACTCGAGAAGATCAACAAAGATCCTGCTTTAGGAGGCACCATATTTGCAGGGTTTCCATAATAAAATAAAAATAAGGCTCGCCTTTATTTCCCAATGCTATTTTGGTAGCACCTTTCGGTTAACTTGGGTTTCCATGTAGTTCTTTTAGGGAGAGAAATTCTCCTTCCAAATGCAAATGACCTAATTAATATTAAAATACAGCAGAATATATTTAAATGTGTTTCTGCCTCAGTTCCAATTTGGCCTTGCCTGACTACTGATATTGTGCAGCTTTCTTAAACTGGGTTTCTACAAAGTTTTTAGGTTGCGTTGAAGAACAGCAAGTGCAGCCTGCCTCATTTGGCCACAAAAATATGATAAAAAAAGCAAGGGAAGCAAAACAAAAACCCAGACATAGTGTTACACAAACATATACAGTGTGTGTGTGTGTGTGTGTGTGTGTGTGTGTGTGTGTGTGTGTGTGTGTGTGTGTGTATATCTCAACATTCCATAAGAAAATGCTGGGTATGATCCATGTATTATTTGCTAAACATTTTTTGACTGCATATATCTTTATTATAAACCTATTATACACGCATATATAATATTTACAAGCTTTCCTACAGAACAGTAGCTTCAGCAGTTCTGATCCTTATGGTGATAAAATCCAGCACTTATGGGTAATGATATAAAAAATGATCCAATCAAAACATTTAGTACAGGACATTTTTAAAATACTGGTAGTAAAATCTACAATAGGTTACCCTACTCACCCACATTTACCACTACATAATATTCTTATAATAATAATAATAATAATAATAATAATAATAATAATAATAATAATAATAATAAATACTTGAATCTGAAATCCACAAGGACAGTGCAAGGCTCTCACCAGTAGAATATGGTTAGATATGTTTTTATTGTTGCTGTTATTGGGGATCCAGTACAGTGGCAGCATCCATACGAGTTCAACACATTTCTCAGTAGATGCTGATCCACCCAGGCATATTTGTAACTTTGTGGAACATTTAAGTCTAGCAAGCTGATGTAAAGCCCCGTATTTGTCATTTTGAACAAATTCGTGGAACTAATTGCTTGGTACAGCCTTTAGTTATAGAGTAGTCTCCGGCTAAGAAAACCCCCCGGGAAGCAAGCAAAGTGTTCTTATAGCCGGTGTTCTCCAAGACCGAGTTAGCCACCAGACACAATACGAATAAATAAATAAACAAATAAATAAATATGTATTACTTGTCATGACGCACGTGCATCAACATATGAAATGAACTGAATAAGTAAAAGAAAAGCAATAGGCAAGTATATGTTAATAAACTATAACAATTAATTAACAGACAAACTAATGTTAATAAACTGTCAAACTAATGAACACAGCACCCCTACACACATTACAAAATGCAGCAGCAATATACATTATTTAACAGAATGGTGACGCAACTCACAAGAACAGGAGACACCATATTTTTCGGGGACTCGGGGACTTGTGTCTCGGGCGGCACTCTGCCAATTGTGTGCCATCCCCTGGGAACTCCAAGAAGGTGTTCTTTTAAGCGACGTTCCTGTTCCTTTAGTCAGAGCTTTTATAATGGGGAAAAATCTGTTTCGCCACAAGGGTGTTCCCTTAAGCAAAATCTCTTAGGAGGTGTTCCTATACGCGGAGACTGCTGTAGTAGAAAGTTGTGCGAGGTTATGTCACAAGTAGGCTCTTCACTGCTGAAGTCTCGTGAACTTACAGTATGGCTTTCGTGCATGCTTACAGCGCAAGGAATATGAGTGCTACATCACATTCTCACAACAATGGAGAGAGAATATGAAGTTTCTAAACTGCATGGAAACCCTGACATTGGTAGCTTATCAAAAATAGAACAGTTGGCCAGTACCAGTGCATTGTTACATAGAAGTATAGTAGAGTATATCAAAATACTAGTCAATTAACCCCTCCCACCAAAACTAAATTACTGTAGCATATTTTTTTTTTTTTTTTTTTTTTTTTTTAACTGGCCAGACAGTACCTGCTGATTCAGTGCCTCCTGATAATTTTGCATAGCCTCCTTTGATTGACTTGGTTTCTCTCCAGGAAACATCCCAACCCTATTATTGTTTGTACCAGCAGTGGTGTTCGACCCTGTTGCTCCTCTGTTAACACAATGGGAAAAAACAAAGATATTTTTACTATTTACTTATTTATTTTTCAGGATGCCTTTTGGAGAGATGGCTGGTCAACAGATGTGACAGAACAATAAGATGTAGAAATTCAAGAGCAAGAGTAATTCCCTCAACTAAAACGAGATTTTTCACTTCAGTTTACCTTGATTATGGTAAATCAGTATACCAATTCAGATATCCTACATCCCCAAGGAGAATGCCCTGACTACATCCAGTATTTTAAAAGAAAAGATCTTGAAGTTGCTAGTCTCAATTGGGACTCTGAGTGAACCTACTTGAAAAGAGAGTTAAACTACTCTACTACACACGCACATATATGGCATTCAATGATGAATTCTACAGCACAGCAGATCAAAAATAGACAAATCTCTGTCCCTTCCAAATGGTTACAACATGAAACTTACGTTGATTGCGTTCCAGGATAGTTCTGTGGGGCTGGTCCAGTGTGAGGGTTTACAAAGGGTACAGACTGCACACCCATTACTCCAGGACCATCTGAGCATCATTACGCCGCAGAAAATGAGAAGAAAAGAAACAAAAAGGATGTCAGGAAGACTGGCATTAACTTAAATACAAATAGTCAAACAGCACAACTGCTCCCACAGAGAGGAAATCGTATTTAACATTGCAATACGGAATCTCTCACCTCACAAACATTGTTTAACACAGGTATTTAGATGTATGATTAATACCACAAGCTAGGATAGATTTGCTTACAGTAGGCCAGTCTGGGGTCTAAAGGATTCCGAGCCCCGTAGTAGTAATATGCGTCATCATACGGGGTTCTGTAATTATCAGTCAGTGTAGGAGGCAGGGGTGGAGGCACACTTGTAATCCTGCAAAATACAAATAAAAAGAGGACGTATAAAAGAGTTTTAGGTAAACTTTTTTTTTTTTTTTTTAAAGGTATTGTTCTGCAGATACTAAAGACTAATATTGTTTATGTGAGGAGTACGGTATAGGCACCACTGTTACTTTAAATTAAGATTATTATTTATTTTTTTATATTTTTTTATTATAGTACTTGCACCTTAAATTTGACTCTAGAATAGATTGCACCTACTTACACCACCTATTAAAACTACAAAAACTATATATTTTTAAATATTAACAAAACAAAATTACAAAACAAAAAAAGAAATTCAGACATTAAATTGACTTGTATCCTGAAAAAAAAAAAAATACCTGGGGGCAACGATTTCTCCAAGGGTACTGGACAGCCCTCTGTGGAACTCCTCATTGAGGGGTACACCCCCACTTCTACCAGCACCTCCCATCCCTGCTGCATCTCCAGCTGCTAAAATACCCAAAGCCCGAGTGTAGTCAATGGGAGGAGCCTGGAATGCTACTCTGGGTCTCTCAGGTGGGCGTCTCTCTTCAGCAACAGGAGGGGGTCTTTCTTCATGAGGCCTCCTTATTGGTTCAGACCCAAACTCACCAAGACCCACCCCTGATCGATATGGTACATCTCTTGGTTTGTTGTCATATTCCCGAGTTATTGCCCCAAACTGTCTGATTCTATCAGGCTGCAAGAGATTCCAGGGAATTCAAATCAAATTAAATTAAATACACAAAGAGACACTTTATATACCATTACCTAGCATAGCCCAATTAAGCTTGTAGCTAAAATACTATATTTTATTGTAGTAAAAAAAATAAAGTTTTAGTGGCTCTGCATGGAGTGCAGGATGCGCCCTATAGTCTGGAGGTCGCCGGTTCGAGTCCAGGCTATTCCACTGCTGACCATGGACGGGAGTTCCCAGGGGGCGGCGCACAATTGGCCGAGCGCCGCCCGGGGGTGGGAGGGCTTAGGTCGGCCAGGGTGTCCTCGGCTCACTGCGCACCAGCGACCCCTGTAGACTGTCCAGGCGCCTGCAGGCTTGCCTGCAAACTGCCCAGAGCTGCGTTGTCCTCCGACGCAGTAACTCTGGGTTGGCTGCATGGCAGGCCTGCAGAGTGAAAAGAAGTGGTCAGGTGACTGCACACGTTTCGGAGGACAGCGTGTGTTCGCCTTCGCCACTCCCGAGTCAGCGCAGGGGTGGTAGCAGTGAGCTGAGCCTAAAAAATACAATTGGATACTTCAAATTGGGAGAAAAAACTGGGTAAAATCAATTGGCAACTACTAAATTTATAAAAAAATAAGTTTTAGTTGAATGTGACTTGCATTCAGGGTCTTAATTACAGGAGTGACTGAGATTCACTTATTTCCGAGTCAATACGGTATTATAAAACACAACACTTCCCACTGGAATCAAAAGGAATAATCATGCACAGCAAATTTAGCAATATGTACTGGTAATATATAAATCAGTACTATAGAAATACAGGTACAAATTTGTAAACCATAAATTTCACAAAAAGCCATGATGGGGTCACAAACATCCCTATGGCATTAAAATTGACAAAATGTAACGAAGCCCTCCAAAGATACCCTTTGATGGTCTTTACTGCTATTGTTAAATGCAATATCTTTAGTGAACTCTAAAATGCATTTGAATGTGCTCAATAAATATATGGCCTATACATCTGTTCAGTTCTAGTAGTCATGTGAAAAGGTGCTTGTTCTTGTATAAAATGTTCTATCCTAGTGTAGCTGTATGTATAGCGCCCTGATCTCTTAATAGTTGTCCCATTCCCTCATCAGTACTGTATAATTGTCTTGAGCATGTTTTTCATGACTGGCTGTGTTGGGAATGCTCCCCTATGTGACAATTTCACTTTTTGACTAAAGTTGGCTTTGACTAAAGTTGGACTAATTTGGGAAGTGGTAGGTAGAGCAACACTGGGCTAGGGTGTTTGTGATTGTTTTTTTTTTTTGTTTGTTTTTTTAATGGTTGTAAAAGAAAGGTTACATCCAGCTGCACTACTGTGATAAATAACAAATGAATACATACAGTCAAAACACACACGCGCACACCACAAGGTTTACCTCCTCTTTGCTTTGCTGGAATAATAAGTGTAAAGATGTTATCAAGGTTTGTTCAAAGTGCTGAAGAACATCAACATTGCTGCTAAGTTTTTAAGAAAGTTTTTTTTTTGTTTGTTTGTTTGTTGTTTTTTTTGGTTGTTTTTTTTTGTTGTTTTTTGGTTTTTTTTAAGCTCGGTGATCCTTGCAAAACCCCCACCTTGTTCCAACATTAAGATTTGTTTAATGTTATTTTATCAACAACTTTTTAAAACCAAAATGTTGAAGAAATGGCTGCAAAGGCAGTAGTATGCCAAAATGGAACTGTCGTGTCTGTATTTTGGGAAATTATATGCAAATACCATAAGTAATAAAAAATAGAAAACAGGTTCTACAAACTACAAATAGAGGCTAACTTTAATACATTTGTGATTCTGAATTTACAATGCTTTAAACCTGGTTTCTTCAATTCCAGTTCAGCTTATATCTGGTATATACAGCAAATTACCAAGCATGTTTGAGATGAGAACTGACCTCAGTTCTTTATCATACACAGTTGTATCATGCACTACCTGCTTCTCTGGGTCGACTGCTCCAGAAGCTGCAACTCTGAGCCCCAGTTCTTTTTCCCTGGAAACAAAAATGAAACACAGAGAAATTTACATTAAATGTATGCTGTCATAGAACACCTAACACTTAAGGACCCCCGGCGCTCTTAAAAGACACCAGCAATGCTTTGTGTTGAATATTGATTGTCATTGTCGGAGTGAATGTGGATAGTATTACCGTTTCTTGTTCCTTTGCTGCTCTGCCATCTGTTCCTGCAGCTCTTGTCTGTATTTCTCTTTTCTCTTCTGCTGTGCAAGATCTCTGTCTGCTCCTCCTAAAGACACCAAAACAAGCTCTACTAATTAAAAATGTAAGTTATACCCTAGGTATAACTAATTCCAGTATAGACAACATAGTATTACCTCCCTCCAGCAATACATTTCTATGTACACTCATTAATGGAACCATACAGTACAACATGCAATCAGCATGTATTAAGAAAAGTAATTGGCATTTTTCATGAACGTCATCTACTCCTACTAGGTTTCATTGAATAGTTTTACATTTATTGGGTGTACATTTCTACATATCATGGATCAACTATAAAATGAAGGAATATAAAACATAAAAGCTCACAATCACCTGAGTGAGTCTGAACCCTAAGACACCAAACAGCTGGATTCTTCAGTTTTAAAGACCTCATTCTTAGCAGTGGTGTGCAAGCTGCACAAGCTGCACTCACTGATTTACTACCAAAGCACCTGAGTAAGTGACAGTGCATATGTAATATAAACTGACCAATCATCAATCCTGTAGCAAACACACCATCCTCTTTATTGGCTGCCGATTTTGATCTCTCATTGGGCCTGTAAGATGGAGTCAGCATTTGAGGCCTGAAAACAAATGCATGGAAAGATGAAGGTTGTTAGTCACAAATCTAGAGTCCTGTGAACTCCAAAAAGCTAATTGATTCATCTTTAACAATTCATTTTCTCCCTAGCATTTTATTTAGAAATGTTCTTTTCAGATACACTTGAGCTCTTTTGCTTTATTTTTTTTTTCATTACAGCCCATTATGCTATGTGTTTGAAACACACTAAAATAAATCATATTGCCTAATAAAGTGTCACAAGACCAAATAGAGTTTGTGCTATTGCCCACAAACCATTACTTTTGTGGTCAATGGTTAAAGAACTCCACAATCTAAACCTGATGTCTTATAATACCAGTGTACAAAAGAAGCGGGTCAAAACAATTCTTGGACCCGAGGCCTCTGTGATCGTCTGTCTATTAAAGGCTGTGCTTCCTCTTTTGCCATCAAGCTCACACTATTCAGAATGTCGGTTTTACAAAACCCTCAATAAATTCAAAACAAAATGGATATACAAGAAGACCATTACCAAAGCTACGGTAACCTCTCTCTACAGCTGAAGACAAAATGACGGTCTGGCAAACAGTGTGGGTTAGTTTTTTTTTTTTTTTATTTAATATTTCTTTTTTAAAACTGTGCTTAGCTTTTATCCCATTCTTTTAAAAAGGTTTAATAAAACAAGTATTACTGGAGTTTTCACATTATGGTGAAAGAAAATGTCTCTTGGGTTGAAAAGATGAAGGATATAAGTTTATTTCTTCAGAAAGGTTATTACTTGGGTTTGCCTGCAGCTGACAGTGGTCTCCTGCTTGGCATTTCCCGGTAATCATCTTCATAGTCCTGGGGGGCACCCCGGTCCTTTCTCTCTCTATAAGGCCTGGGGTTTAAAATAAATTATTAAAGACTTTAGATTTCTAAATGAAAGGTGGGAGCACAGTAATGTATGGTAGACACATTGCCATATATGGAGATTTTATAGGAAAATAATTATTCAAGAGCTGCACAAATACATTTGATAATTCAGCCATTTGACGTGTTTCGTATTTTAGCCCAGTTTCTGTTAGATACTCGCTTGCTTTTGATAAACCACACACAGTAGCAGACTACAGTATTTTTTTGTCACACTCTTATTCCAAAGATGACTGGGAACGGAGACCACCCTTCCAGCCTTTTTAGCAGCACTTCCTTCAGAGTACGATGGAAAAGCAGTGCTGGGCAAGCGAGTAGTCAAACAGACAATAACAGTCCAAAGCTATGAAATAAACAACACATTTGAAATCCCCCAAAACGTTACCGATCTTCATTTTTCTGTCTGTGGGTGTAATAGTCAATTTCTTGGTAATCCTCATATTCATCAAGTCTTCTGTCCCTCAGTCTTGGCATGTCTCTGAGAAGAAAAAGAAAGACACATTTCAACTAATATAGGATTACAAAAACATTTTTTAAAAATATGTATTACTTGGAGAATTCCGTAGGAAGGAGTTAAAATGGTATTAACGACAATGACCTACTTCTTATCATGCGGCAATTTGAATGTGCACTTTAAAACAGCATTGTGAGGCTGTTCAAGTTTCAACATGCCATTTGTCAATAGTCTACGAGTAAACAATTTGTGAGAATATTCCATAAACATCTGTGTATTCTTACCACTGCTTGCAGTGTTTGGCTGCCCTGCCCTTTTAATATTTACACAAGATGTAGAATTGCAAAACGAATTGTGCCTCAGCCTTAACACTGGTTAGAAGCAAGACCTCACTGGAAGTAAGCCCCCTCCATTGGGCTATCCTGAGTAAACATAATTGAATATATAACCTCATGAGCAGGGATCCTAGGACTCCGTTTGCTGCAGAATAACGTGGAAACACACAAACATTTTCTTTGCTGTCGGAGAATGTTTGGTTTTACACTTGGGGCGGGGCAAAAACATGCAAGGCTTTTTTTGTTTGATAACCAATTCAATACATTTATCATATATAACCATCAACACAGGCAATTTTGCTTTATATTTACGTAAAAATACTTGTTCAATAAAACTGCTTCTGGTTGAACGAGGCGCACTGTCGCATTCATGTTGAAACATAGCTGCAGTTTACTTTCGTGGCGAAAACGATAAAAATATGAATACTATTTTTTGTTTTTTATTATTACTACACAGAAGTATTTGTAATGTTTAAAGTAAATTGGTAAGTTTCTTTATACTGTATTATTTATACTGTATTATTGAGGGGCGCATCCGGTAAAGGTGCTCCGCGTGGAGTGTAGGATGCGCCCTATAGCTTGGACGTTGCCGGTTCGAGTCCAGGCTATTCCACTGCTGACCGTGGACGGGAGCTCCCAGGAGGCGGTGTAGAATTGACCGAGTGCCGCACAGGCGGGGATGGGGAATGGGGGATGGGGCAGCCTGCAGTGTGTAAAGAAGTGGGCGGCTGACGGCACACACTTCGGAGGACAGCGTGTGTTTGTCTTTGCCCCTCCCGAGTCAGCGCAGGGGTGGTAGCAGTGAGCTGAGCCTAAAAACAATCTCCCAATTCTAAATTGGGAGAAAATAATAAAAATAATTGACGAACACTAAATTTCATAAATAAATAAAGAAATAAAGAAATATACTGTATTATTAATTGATGGCACTGGTGAGCTTGTAACTTCCTTAGTATTTAAAAGTGTACCAATAAATACTCCCTGTGTTAACTGTTATTCAATAACACTGTTTGTGTATCTTCTAATGTGATGATGGGACTCAAATTTGGCCTTTTATTTTAATTGCTGAATAACCCAGTTTTTTTATATGAGAATTTCATTTTTTTTTTATTGCAGAAAACTAGGATCCCTGCTCAGGAGAGAAAGCTGCTCTTCATGGCAGTACCTTTCTGATTTATGGTTTCCCCTGCGCTGTCTTTTCTCTGTGAATCTGGGTTCCTCGCTCAGTCGCAGGCGCCTTCTTTCATGGCTCTCTAGTGCTTCAGCGTCTTCGGCGTCACGGTGGTATTTCCGCTCATCGAGTTCGGAATCGTAGTCCAGCCTGGCGAGCCGAGGTCTCCTCTCTTCCTCCGGCCGCCATGCCCTGCCCTCCTCTTGCCTCCTTTCCTTTAACAACACCTGGGATTCTGTGAGGATGGCAGCATCTCTCCTGGGAGGAGGGGTGCGCGCCCTGTCTCGTGGCGTCGGCTGAACCTCGGGGTACAGTTCAGGCAAGACTCTGCTAGAGACAAGGGGCTCCTCATCTCTGTCCCAGCGGTACTGATAGAGAACATAAAGAAATGATCAGATGAGCCGGCACTGGCAGGTAATTGTAGTTTCATCCCAGTTCTTAGTGGTCATGATTCACAAGACTTCCATCAAAACTTGCCCTCAGAAAGTCCAGAAACTGGATGTGTTTGTAAAATTGCCAAGACCAAAGTCATACTATGCAACTTACTTAGTATGACTTTTTCCTTTCTCACTGTACTGGACACACTGGAGATAAGAGGGAGACTACATTGACAACAAGCACCTACTGGCTGCTGCCTGTGCCTTATTTTCATAGGGTGCTTTTTTACTCATTAATATAGGGTAATTAAAAAAAATAAGAAAAAATAAATACTTGAGTTAAATGGTGCAACATGTATCAGGTAGAAACAAAGAAACTGTGCCGCCATTCATGTACCATGGTTGTAAAATAGAGTAGATCAGTGTCTCTATTATATTGAACTGTACATGGAACACAGTGACAACAATCATAAGCATATGATGGAACTTACTGTATCTGTGAGACTGATTTGGTAAAGCAGTAATATTACACATTAAGTTGGTGCAGGATCACTAGTCATTCAGTATTACCAACTGTAGATTTGTGTTATCAGAATATTGTAATAATAATTCAATCTTATTTTAAAACCTGCCAACAGTATATCTACCTGTACAGTACTCCTTGGTTCTCTCTTCAAAGCATTTTCCTCTTGTCCCCTAAGAAACTGATTATATTCCTTGTTTCTCTCACTTCGTAATCTATCCTAAAAATGCAGAGGAAAGAAAACAAGCAGAATTAATTAGGCAAAATGGTCCTGAATAAGGGTCACCCTGTCACACAGTGTTTATATATAAAAGGTCTGAAGACCAGGTAAACATTAAAATCCAAAGCTTACAGATCATTCTTAAAACAAACAAAGCCATCTTGAAGCAGGGAATGCAATTTAAAGGTTTAAAAAATTGGTCAAAATGTAAAATAAATAAATAAACAAACAAACAAATAAATAAATAAATACACACACAAACCTTACAGTTGTAGCAACACATGGGAACATGTAACACAGTAAAATAAAAAGGTCCTTATGTACCCTTTAATATCTATTAAGTCAACAGTAGAGGGTTCCCTGAACAGCTCAGCAGCCACTGGCAGCCAAGCTGGTGCATTCAATCTGAACAAAGGGATGTACACTGGTGCTGAAGCTGTTGCTTAGGAACATAGTTTGGCAAGCTCGTCACCTGTGGTAGCTTCCAACTCCCTAATAACAAAGGTCCTTAGGCAAACAATGGGTCAACTCCAGTGGTAAGAAAAGCGTGTAAGTTGTTTTTTTTGGTTTTTTTTTTTTTTTGTTTGTTTTTTTAACTTTAAAGCTTGAACGAAAGTACAGCAGGACTTCAAGACAAAAACAGCACCCAACTCAGCAAATTAAACCCTTTGCAGTACATAGCTTTTGATACTTAAATAAATGCGTACATGACAGCTCCAGCATATTGTTTCAAGAAATATTTTGTCACTGAATTATAATGAGGCCAGATTTATTAGAGTTAAGCCAGGAAATTGAGGTTATAATAGATTTAAGGTAAATCTATTACTATAATATGGGGGCTCCCGAGTGACGCATCCGGTAAAGGCACTCCGCGTGGAGTGCAGGATGCGCCCTATAGCCTGGACGTCGCCGGTTCGAGTCCAGGCTATTCCACTGCCGACCATGGACAGGAGTTCCCAGGGGGTGGCGCACAATTGGCCGAGCACCGCCCTGAGGTGGCTGCATGGTGGGCCTGCAGTGTGTTTGTCTTCGTCGCTCCCGAATCAGCGCGGGGGTGATAGCAGTGAGCTGAGCCTAAAAATAATTGGCTATTCCAAATTGGGAAAAAAAAATGATAAAAAAAACAATTGGCGACTACTAAATTTAAAAACAAAAACAAAACAAAAAAATATATATAGACACACACACACACAGTGGTTTGCAGAAGTATTCACCCCCTACCAATAATGTCATATTTTGTTGAATTACAAATTATTATTATTATTATTATTATTATTATTATTATTATTATTTATTTCTTAGCAGACGCCCTTATCGAGGGCGACTTACAATTGTTACAAGATATCACATTATTTTTACATACAATTACCCATTTATACAGTTGGGTTTTTACTGGCGCAATCTAGGTAAAGTACCTTACTCAAGGGTACAGCAACAGTGCCCCCAACCTGGGATTGAACCCACGACCCTCCGGTCAAGAGTCCAGAGCCCTAACCACTACTCCACACTGCTGCCCCATATAATTTTTGTCTCGTCTGACAAACAAAACACATCTGCAGTGTCATCTACATGCTTTTTCGCAAACTCCATATGTGCTTTAAGATGAGGCTTTTTGAGTAATGGCTTCTTTCTTGCCACCCGTCCATACAGGCCAGCTTTGTGTAGAGACCGGCTTATTGTTGATGTTATATATATATATATATATATATATATATATATATATATATATAATTATGGCACTGAACCGTCATAACTGCCTGTGTGAAAGGCTATACTGCCACTGAAGCACTATAGTGGGTGTGGTTTCAAAGTGAACATTCCATATCACTACAGCGTAGGTAGTTAAGGGGTGTGCATGCAGTGCTTAATTTGTGCCGGGGTTTAGCCCCGGAACCTCTGGGCGTGCAGTCATAGTGCCGGTGCCTCTAGTTAAAAATTTCATAAAATGCTTTCTTTTTAAAATCTCAACACAGTTGCATTAAGTCTGCAAGTTCTTACGTGCGCGCTAAAGAGAGACAGTCCGCTGCCATGTTTGTAGCCTACTTTAAATTACTTTACGATTTCAGCTTGAGTGCCTTTAAGTAAGATGACACTGGCTGCAACTCTACTGTCGTTTTTTATACACAAATATGCTTACTTGATTTGAAAAACGTCATTAACGATACAAGCAACTTCTGACACTACTTGGTTTGATTAAATGAGTAGTATACAACAAAATATGAAAGCTCAACATTAACTTCAACAAAGAACAACGGCAACTTTCTAATGAAAAAAAAAATATTGTAGCCTACTTCAATAGGATCATTAAAACATTTCAGAAATGGCACAGTAGCTGCATTTCTGTGTGAAAATGGTATTAGAGTGCTTATGTGGCAGGATATGTGGAAAAAAAAAAAAAGGAAAACCTAAAAATTCAGTTAAAATCAATAAAAATGAGTTAATTGTGCTGTACCATTGAAGTATATAAGCAATATGACCCTCCACATCGGGCATTGCCAGGCACTGTGTGCCCTCTGCTGTCGGGGTTTATTGCTTACATGCCATTTTTTGTGTCAATATACCACCCGTACCTTTGCAGATCTTCTCTCTCCAATGGGCAGTGAAAGCCCCTGAGTGTTTGGGTCTGCCCCAGTTGTACTTGTTTCATTTTTCTGCAAGATAAGAAATACAGTAACTCTAATACTGTGATTTTAACATTTAATTAATTGCCTCAGCCAAAATGTTTGATATGTTAACAGCATTAAAATGTGGAGTCCCAATATAACATTGTTTGGAAGGCATTTCCTTTTGAACACTTGGTTTAGAGGACCTATAAAATGTTATAAAACCATGTGAACTGTTGCAGTGCGAATGAGAACTTGTAACAATTGACCACAAGTAAAAAGTACCTGTTAGATTTTGTTACGCAGGAACATAGCCCGTTATGAAAACTGAGTGGTTTCAAATAGAATTTCGTTACCAAAGGTATTCATGATATTAATCATTAGATTGGGATTTACAGGGCTCTGTTCACAAAGCTTTAACTTTTAGTTTGTCTGTTTTTATGTATAAATCAAGTTTGATATTCCTGAAACTGTTCTGGATTATTGTTGATTTCATTAACAACAGTTTGTTAAATATCACACATTATTTATTCATGAAAAACACATCTTAAAACCACTCCTGTGTTAAAGCTTTGTGAACAGAGCCCATCGTATCAATCTTTAGTTCAAAAGGCATCATCAAGATTTCAGTCTTGAAGATTATTGTAATTTGAAATTCCTTAAATCACGTGTAATTAAATACAGGCTTCATTCACATTCACAGTTTTGTTAACACAGGAGGAAAATGTAAACATGCCAGACTAATGCAAAGCTAATCAATCTCTACGCTTGAATTAGTTGGCACAGGAAGTACTGCAAAGCAGCAGGACATATTTAAATACAATTTAAGTTCTGCCAATAATTTTTTTTTTTTTACTTTGCATAAAAGCAATAATTAATAATCAAATTGACAAGCGAATAGTTTGTGTATGCATTTCATTTATTTCAACAACTAGAAGCCAGCGAAAAGCCTACAAAAACTATAAAAAGATAAGGTATACAAAACCTTGTTAGAACCCCTACCTTTCTTTCATCTCGAGCTACTTCCTGCAAGTTAGCACAAGAGCCATTAAGTGCTACAGACAACATTTCATTATGTTTCATTATACTTTATAGAATTACTTAAAAACCAAAATCTCATTTAACTTTTAAGGTCACTGTGGTTTAAAACTTGAAAAAAATGATGTAGTTTATTATATATATATATATATATATATATATATATATATATATATATAATATTTGTTGAGAGTAATTTACCTGAGCCATATAGCGCCTATAATCCTGACGCAGTTCCTGCTTCAGTTTGTGCTTTTTCCTCTCATACTCGTATCCAAGCGGCAAACTCAAGCCAGAGTTCTCCTCTGGAATATGAAATGCACATATTAGTAGCATTCTTACACCATATATATTTTACATGCAAGATTGTATTCCGGCTTTCTGTAATAAATGCTCAAAAGGTGAAAATCACATAAGTCTGACATGTTTATATAAAACAGAAGTTGTCAGTCTGAAGCAGCTTTGAACAGCTGCAACAGACAGCAGAGTGTTCTGGTTTGTCAACAAACAACTGTCAAATAATTATTATTGTAGCAGCAGGTTAGTATTATACTCTACCTGACGAGCTTAGATGGCTCTCCTCTCATTTGTAAATGTGTTGCTCTTTGAACATTTGTACAGAAAAAAAGGCAATGCTTACTGCAAAAATATGGAGTTTCACATGGATAAGTATTTTATTTTGAATAGGATATTACATTTTGAAATGCTTTTTTAAAAAAAATAGCTTTAGTTTTTAAGGTCCTCAATTAAAAAAAAGGGGACTCCTAAATACGCACATCTGCCTGTCTGTCCATCACACTATACCAGGTGAACGCAATAACTCCATTGATTTTTCAGCAATCTTCACCAAACACTCCTTGCCTCATTATAGACGTTTGGGTTGCATTCAGCTATAATCCGATACATCTTTGCTTTTATATTAATATTTTAAGCTGTATATGAACTTATTCACTTTCTTATCTTAAGCAGTCCACGTTATACCACATCTGCCTAATGCATGTGCATAAGACTGTAGAGAGGTCAGAAGTTATTACGTAAGAGTCTACAGTACATCCTGAGACCCTATACTAAATGCATGATCAGAATGAAGGTGAAAGGTCTCAGAGTGAAGCCTGTATCATTGGTTCATAAAGTATCATAATCTCCGTTAAGCATGCAGGCTGCAGTCCCTGCTAAGTGCACTAATCCAGCAGCAAAACACAGTACTCCCTGTAAACATAAAGTATTGAAATCAAGCATTTGAGACACAGTGCAACAGGCTCATGCCTGCTCCTTTGTTTAACTGCGCGGCTGACATGGCATGTTCATTGTTAAATAAGCTATCCAACTACCAATGGAAACATTCTGTTACAATTTAACTGCAACACATACTGTACTACAACAGCGTACTACCATCAACAATAGAAGGTTGCACCACAAATCAAAGATCAGGGGAACTTAGGAAAAAAGCTGCTTTCTTCTACTTTACAATGAAGCAAGCTTGGAACACCAGCAGCACCACCTGTGCATCCCTGTCCATGATATACCTTTGACATTGTTATTGTATAGTTTCTGTGTTGACGGCCACTTGCCTGGAGGAATATTTTCTTTGATCCTTGAGTTGTAAACTGGGTTAGCCTTGGTCTGCAACAATAAAAAAGGTAAACATTATTATTTTTTAATTTTAAAATTACTAATCAAAAACTAATCAAAAACAATTACTTAACAACAAATTATTGAATTAATAAAAGTATTTTATTTTGTGGCAAAAATAAACAGTGATAAAGTCATTTGCCAAAACCTTGGTCTAGTTTCTTATTAGTTTTACCTAAAAAAAATAATATATATGTCAACTCACATGTCAGCATGAGTCATTCAAAGGACACAGGTAAGACATGTACTGCAGAGCTGATATATAGGTAGGCTAATACACAACTTAACTACCAGGAAATAAAACTACCCCAAACCTAGTTCTGTTCCCAGCTTTCCCAAGGGGGAAGTAGGGAAGACAAAAAAAAGAACATTTCAGGAGATTATCATGAAAAAATGTAATCTAAAAAAACTGACGTTGCCGTAAAATTGAAACAGATGACAGTGAAATCTACTGTTTGGTCTCTGAACAAGTCTAGCTCAAATGGTTTAGGAGACCATTAACAGTGTCCCCCTTAACAGTGTGTAAATCACTAACTGTTGGGCTGATCTAAAGCTGTGGAATGTGGAATGTTCCATTTCACTCAAATGCAATTCTGCATGATTTTTTCAATGAACATCATGCACTCTCGTTCTCTCATTTGAGATGGAATGAAAACAGACAAGCAAATGAAATAGCTACTGTTTACAACAACAGACAAAGCACCGCATTCCACACAATAAAAACACTTTAGAATTCAACAAAATCCAAATCAACTCTGGAACGCACCACGCCCACTGCATGTATTAGTATGAAGCACAAACAAATATTTATTGCACCATTATATAACAAAATGGTCAAATAGATTTGCAGGATTATATTCTGGTAATTAAAGGCCAAAACACCAGTTCTATGGCATGACCAACAGCTCCAGACACTAAACATTACATTTCACTAAAGGGAGTCTTTTACTATAATGCGTTCCGTTTATATGAAGGGCAATAAACCCTAATTATTATTATTTGTTTATTTAGCAGACGCCTTTATCCAAGGCAACTTACAGAGACTCAGGATTACCAAGGGAAGTGGAAACTCAGAAGGCATGGCAATACAGAAGCATGCAAATTACCCACATGCTATTGTAACACACAAAAGCAGATTACTGTACTTACTGACTGAGCAGTATGGCATAGAGAAGACATCAACACTATGGTGCAGAAGGGAGGGCCTTCTCTTGTAAAGCCCCAATGTTGTGGAATGCACTACCATCTTCAGTCAAAAAAGCAGGGAATCTTTCTACTTTTAAAACAGCATTGAAAACCCATTTTTACCATAATTTTAGCACTGACTGTGTATCGTTTTAGAGTGTCTTTTTAATTGTTTTATAGGAATTAAGTTTGCCTTTTAAAGTGTGTAAAATACAGTAAAATGTTGTAAAGCGACTTGAGGTCCTTGTGATGAAGGCGTTATATAAATGTTAATAAATAAATAATTAAACACTAGTTTAAGGCACGGAACTGGTCAGGCGAAAGCAGTTTGTACAGTACTTGGTTTATGTTTCACTTGGGTTTACATGAATGGACACCAAATCTATTTATACAATATTCACTGCATCTGTTTTCTTTCGATTATCTTAGGTAAACATGAGCTTTGTTGGAGATTTTAAATGTACCGTATTACTTCAATTTGGCGCTGCAGCGTTTATTTTAAATTGATCAAAATGATTGTGGCCCTTAAACGAGGGCAGCGATTATAGTGCAGCCTTTATTAATAATACTATGCTTTACAAACGCTGCGATATTTTACTAAATGATTTAAGGCATTTTAGAAACGGCGCCATGAGAGGCTCTGATCTGCTGCACTATACTCTTGTGTGTTTTTGGGGCTTGAATACAGTACATTTACTGACAGTTAACGAGAGCCTATTAGTTGGGAGTTGGGAGGTCAGGGTAGTACTGTACAAGCGAGTGTGTATTGGTTGCTAAGGGGCGGGACAAGAAGAGGAGAGAGAACGGTAGTTGAGTGTGATGCAGTTGTTTTTCTTAATGAAAAATATTACCTCTGTAATATCGGTTTGATTTCTGTTAATACTAAAATATATATTTTTTCCTCTCACTGTATTTTACCTGCTTGTTTGTAATTTCTCTGTTAGAGACACCAAAACTAAATCTTCTCATAGATATTAAGCATATAGTAATTCCAATTGAATAAAAAACAAAAACAACTAAATCCCCTACAGCCAGCTTTCGGATAGCGGACAGAGTGACCGGCAAAGCTCTACGTTCCTCGGAGTTTAAGTTTTCACCATCCAAGCTGACGACGAGGTAAACAGACAGCCCTTGTTTTATCCCCTGCTGTGTTGGCACTGAACTCTGCTGGAAAAAAAGGGACGTGAAGGACTGCTGTGCTGTAAGTAGTTCATCTTGGGTTATCTAAGGTAAACATGAGCTTTGTTGGAGATTTTAATTTAGTTTGGGGTTCAAGCAAAAGAAAAGTATTATGTGAAGAACATGATTTTAGTCAACTTATTAACATACCTAGCAGGTGTAAAAAGTAACAATTGACCTTATTTTGACAAACACACCAAGAAAAGTCTGCTTAGCGGGCTTGTTATCTGGCCAGTTGAGTGATCGTGAGGTTATTTTTTGCATCAGAAATTGTATAATTCTCAAACTGAAACCCAGGATAATTGAGAGGAGACAACTTAAACATTTTAATGAGCAGGCTTTCCTACAGGACTTGAATATGCTGAATTGGAATAGAATAGAGTTTGTCCCATCTGTTGAGGAGGATGGGGATTGGTCCATGGTATGTTTACTGATGTTGTCAGCAAGCATGCACCATTTAAACAACGTCGGATGCGTACTCAGTGTTCTCCGTGGATTACCATCGAGTTAATGGCTCTTTATGAGTCCACAGATCTAGCCTGGAAGAAGGCACGAATGACTGGTCATAATAAGAACTGGATGCACTATAGACAGCTTAGAAACCAGTGCACTTTGTTAACTAAAAAATGCAAGTCTAAATATTTTAACAATCTCCTAGAGGAAAACCTAACAAATCCCCAGAAATGTTGGTCTGTGGTTCAAGATATTGGTGGTACCAACAGAACTTAACACTGGAACTTAACAAGTTCAGGGTCTGGGAAATATTATTATTGCCTTTAACCAGTATTTTATACAAGCTAGTAATGCATTTAATGGTAATTCTGGTATGTATGAGAAAGATGATCCACCTCAGCTCTCAAGACATTTTTCTTCTTTTAATAGACAGTTAAATTTGACTTTAAGAATGTGACATCATCAACTGGATGTACATTATTACAAGGTTTATATACTTCAAAGGGGGCTGGAGCTGATCAATTGGAGCCTTTCTTTGTAAAATTGGCTTGTAATATTATTTCATACCCTCTGGCGCAAAATTCACAAGGGGACCAACAGGAACCTGCTTTTTCTCATACCAGAAGGTACCAAAGTAAAACAGTGTGAGTTCTGGTTACCTTCTCTATCTGTGCATGCTTACAGTGACAGTATAACTTACCCTTATTTCCATATAAGGGGGATCCTGCTCCTGGTTGGCTTTGTCACGGGCAAATTTAGCCTTTTGTTCCTCAAGAAAGATTTCCAGTTCATCTGCCATTTTTTTAAATGTACTTCCTTTCCAAGAAACAAAAAGCAAGCATATGGAAGAATTATACACAGGACAGCAGCATAGACATTGACTGTAGTTCATGTTGTACATTTATACAGATGTGCTGCTGTTTGTCAGGTATTAAAAAATGAAGAAACAAAAAGCTCCTGAAAGACTCCTCAAGGCTGATTGTGAGACAGTAAACAATACTTCATCTTATTAACATTATTACCAGCCAGTGTATAGGTATCAAGCTCAGGTGTGTCCTGTTAAACTCACAGTAAAACCAGGAATGGATCAAACTGTAATGCAATATGTCTTATTTTCATATAGAGGTTTCAGAATCAAGATTTAAAACAAAATAATAGAATACTACCTTCCTACAACTTTGTTGATGAGAAGCATACACTTTGTTAAAGGGTAACTAATTGCTAGTTTTCCAATTAGGTTTAGAGCTGTGCTTTTTTATATATAAATATAAAAATGTGTTTTTAATATATTTTTGGGGGAATCCTCATCCAATTTCTAATAAAATGACACCTAACAAAAAGGTATCAGAGGACTTCCCATTGACCGAATTTTGACCTCTTTATAACTTTGACCATTTTTGTTTTTTTGCCTGGAAGAACCCTAAGTACAGTAATCCGTTGCGTATCCATCCGTCACATATCCGCCATGACCAATCTTTTCAGCAACGTTACTTTATTATTGAACAGATTAGTTCAGATATTGTAGATCCTACCAAAGTTTTCATACACTGTGTTGTATGTGCTCCATGTGCTGCCATTGCTGGTAGTGTCACGTGAGCTATTCAGTGTGTTGATATGTAAATAAATCTTGTTCGCCAGCGGGGCATATCAACTTCAACTTGCACCTCCGTCTCGATCTCCTGCCTGCTACTCAGCAGCAAATGCACGCACCCAGACGGCAGGCAGCTACTTTATCACAAGCATTAATACCTTGCATCTTTCTAAACAAGGGATTTAGGGGAGCTCCCTAATAAAAGTTGAATCTCAAAACAATAATTGTGCAAATATAGTAATTGTTACAGTTGTGTATAATGGTATTTAAAACAGGATTCATTTATACGACTTTTTACATATCCGCTCTTACTCTGGTCCCACCACAGTCGGATATGCGACGGATTACTCTACCACCTTTACTGTATCACCTTTAATATACTATTGGGTGAATTGTCAAGGAGTGACCCAGGAATAACAATAACAAAACATTTTTACATGTGCCTAAGTAAAATACAAACAGCAAAGCTTTAACACACTACAGGTGTCAGCAGGAACCAGGAAAAAAATAGGTCACCATTAACTTCATCTACAGCATGTATGAATGAATCTGAACCCAAAAGACTTGCACATGGAAAAAGTTAGCAAGAGTATGTGCAAAAAAATCACAAATATCTGACTAAGCAGTTCTGTCCTTAAGTAATACAATTGGAAAAATATGTATTCAACATACAGGCTCTGTAAAAAAAAAAATATATATATATATATATAAATCACCGGCAGACAACATGTACAGGTTGATCTTGCTTCCACCATTATATAAAGGCACGCAGAGCTAAGCAATTTCCTTCTTGCTCTCACTGAAGGCTGCAGTATGATTAATCCAATTAAATATGCTTGGCAAAACAATTCAAGTTACAGTGTTCAAAGACATGGTGTTGATCCAACACAAACTATAAAATTACCACAAGAAAAAATGTATAGTCCTACATGTAGTGAAATAAATCGCTCTTCATACAGTATAATAACCACACTGTAATATTACTTTAAACATGTTTTTAGACAAAATTTACCACTTTGTTTTGAAAGCAAACATTCATTTCAGCTCTACCGTAATGAACAATATGACTTAATTATTCTGAACACACAAATGCCCACAACTGTAATTATACTGGTATAGTGATGTCATGCAGACCATGCAAAACACTGTGGGTCCATTAAGAAACTGAACAGCTCAGAGCGAGACTTTTCTTGCTCACTCAGATAACCGATAAAATCTGCTCTGTAGCGCTCTGAGCTGCTCGGGGGGGGGGGGGGGGGGGGGGGGAGAGAGAACTGAGCGTAAATTAGTTCTTTCACTGAGCTGCTCTGGGCTACATGTGTACAAACATTAAAGGTGATCTGTTTTGGGTAAATTAGAAGGGATATTGGATAGATCTTCAAAATATCTCACTTTTCAGCTTTGAGACTAAATTTATTTATACACGTATTTTTATTTTTTTATGTACTGTAACAAAGTGGGTGACTTTATAGCCACTTGGTGAAATTGTGCTTAATGTTGCTGTGGAAAAACCTTTCCTGACCAAACTGAAGGGAACATTACAGATGCTGTCTGTCTTATGCTGCAATCTGTCTGATGCCTAACTCAAAGAGAAAGGGTGGTACATTAAACTGCAAAGTGATTAAAGATTTTCTGGCAAGCTGTTTAGTTTAATTCAGTTTGGATGTCCATTTGCAGTAGGTGTTGGCTCCAGAGCAGTCATGACCTGCGGTGATGGCATCCTGCAGTCTATTTTCCCATCATTTGGTTCACCCACAAAACAGCAGTATTAAACCATCTCGATTAGAACATTTTTTGGCCTAAACCATGGATACCAAGGTCAGACCTCTAAGAAGAGTGAGATTAAAAGCAATCTTCAAATACCCAACTGAACTGCATTGGGAATTATTGCGAGACCAAATCAAATATAGTAGTTATTTGGTAGACTTGCTTGGTCTGCCTAGGCCACAATAGAAACAATGTCCCTTTAAAATATGACTTTCGTTGTTAGGCAACCGTAATAAACAAACGCAGGCTCGTACAAAAAGACCACACAAAATTACTTCACAGCCTATAATTCAATAATAATAATAATAATAACATTTAAGAAATCCAAACGCATCGTCAAGTGATAAATGTATTTTATATGACTCATAATTTTCACGTGAACAAACATTTACCTCCCTGGGAGTAACAAATGAAACATCTACCAGCAGACAAAATTGCACAGAACGTTACAATTAACAGCGCGTGGAAGTTGGAACCTAGCAACTAGAAGTTTCGGCCCCAGTGCTATCTAATAATATTGCAGCTACATTGAATTTCATTAAGTAGGCTACTCTGTGTATACATACATTACCATTATTTAAATTACTGTTCCGAAACATAACACCTCACTAAAAAACAATAATAATAATATTCAGTTCAGAAAATACAGATTTAATTTTAAAAAAGAAAAAAAATACATAACATAAAAATATGAACCGTAGACAAAGCTATCACATTTTAAGTACGGTAAGTTTTCTGTACTTATTTATGTTTTACCTGCACTCAGTTGGACGGCATGTGGAATTTTTCGACATACAATAACATCAGAACGTTTATAAATGGTTTCTTGTTGAACAGTGCACGATCAGATGTTTATATGGTATACAAGCCCACTGTACTCTATGGATCAGACAGTCAACAGTCCCAATCCTCGGCAACAGATACAAACCGACTCCTGCGCGCTGCGGGAATGCGGCTGAACAAGCGAATGCTGCCACCACAGACCTTAATGGTGCGAATGAAAATCAATTGCCCCCCCTGTCGGCTTGGAGTTTGGAACTTTTGTGTCAACGTGGACAGCATAGTGCCGTTTTTGTTTTGTGCTTTTTTAAATAAAAATGCATAAAGCAAAGAAGATGTTTAGATACACACGATTCTGAGAGATCCGCTGTGGTTTAGGTATGGTTGAAATGAGACGACAGTTGAAATTATTGCGACCACAACACAGGTGTTCACAAAAATGTAATGAAATAATAGGGGTACGGTACACTTAACTCACACACTCAAAAACACAAAATTCTACACGTCTCACTCTTTACTATTGTTATATTAATACAAAGAAGAAAAAAAGCAGAATATAACAAAATTCTAAACTTATTTACAAAAACTTTGTAAAACAAAATACGGCTGTACCGACAGCTCTCGTTGCGCTCCCGCAGCTTTTTTAAGCACCCCCCCTCCCCCCAAAAAAACTAGAAAAAACTAAAATACAACAACTATCCTTAAACGTCATATCTTTGGCAAATGTGGCAGATCAACAGAACTAATTCAACTAAAAAAACTAGAAAAAACTAAAATACAACAACTATCCTTAAACGTCATATCTTTGGCAAATGTGGCAGATCAACAGAACTAATTCAACTAAACTCATCACCTTCCCTCATTTACAATTACTGTACAATACTAACACCGAAAATTAAGTCCGTGCCACGTCATATACGAATTACACCTAACTCCTAAACTTAACCCCGAAATCTAACCCCTAACCCTAAACCTAATGTCAATTAAACTGTCACTATTATTTCAACATGGTTTGTTTCGCACCCTAGATAAATCTAACCCCTACCCCTAAACCTAATGCCACTAAATTGATACTATTACTTCAACAACGTTTGTTTAGCGGCCTCTAGTGGCTACTAGTACTACATCGTTCACCGCCTGAACTGAAAGGTAACACGCACTAATACTTTCATCTAGGCCTATATTTTTTTTTTTAAAAAATAATAATTTCTGTATTTTCCTAGCTTTATTTTTCTTACAATGCCTATCAAAGCTTATCGACAAAACATTGCGCAGAATTTTCTATTATAAATGCAAGCACCACAATGGTTTCTACATTTAATAAATAAATAAATAAATAAATAAATAAATAAATAAATAAATAAATAAATTGAAATCCTAGTCCTGTCAACAGAGGTCGCCATCACCTTGCAGCACGCCTTTTTACAACAATGTTATATACCAGGACTGTACCACTATAGATAACACATAGCATATTAAAAACATATCGGTAAAAGCATAATACGTCTAATAAACAACTCATGACGAGGCTACGATAACTTTAGTTATATTTCTGTAGCAGGCATTTTAAATCATTACCTCTTGACTTACAGTGGTTATTTGTATTTGTGTTATTTTTTGTAACCCCCGTGAATTCGGCAGTGGTGAATCTCAAAACACGTCATAGTCTGTTGCTGGTATTGTTGATGGGAGTTGCTTACTGTTGTAGATTTTAGCACCTAAATGTATTATTTTGAATAAATAAGTATACTTTGTTGTTGTTTTCTGTTTAGCAGAACTAGCTACTAATTCTATATCAGCATAGCAATACCAATTAATTAGGAAATGGCCGGTTCGAGCACTGCGCAGAAGACATGGGAACTCTCCAATAGCATGCAAGAAGTTCAGAGTATTGATGAAATTTATAAATACGACAAAAAGCAGCAACAAGAGATCCTGGCAGCAAAACCGTGGACAAAAGAGTAAGTGTATCAAAATGTCATGGCGGAGAAAAAGAGTTTGTAAAACAAACTGAAAGCTTACTCACTAATGTTTCGATCGAGGCCTATATCTTGGCAGTAAACTGTATCCTTTCTTGTTGGTGATACACAGTGAAGTGTTTTCTGAAGCAGTATTGACAGGTGGGTAAAAATGCAGGAATGATAATAAGTCATAAGACTAGTCAACACACATCAGGTTGTGTCAATAGACTAACCCTTAGTAGATGTATTGTTTTCACGACTTATTTTACATGTCTTTAGTAATTTTTTCTCTCTCGGCCCCCAAAAAATGTTAGTCATGCTAAGCAGTGATGGAAATAAGACTCCCATTGCATACCCGATCGATCAGTTTCTGGTTTTACTATGAGTTTAATAAGACACACCTAAGTTTGTTACCTATATACACTGTGGCTAATCAAAATCGTAGTAAAACATTGAATGGGTGAAACTGCTATGCAATGAAGAGTCTTATTTCTATCCCGGCCTATTTTTGGACTAGACCAACCCATTACACATTTGCGTAGGTTGATAAGCAATACACCCATTCCATTGTAGTTTAAGACATTCCAGGCTTTGGTAAGATAATAATTATAGTGTTATCGCCAGGATTGGAGAAGGGCATGCTAGTGTTTTTGTGGGAGGAAAGGGCAACACATGGGCATTTAGTATACTAGGGCATTATAAAGTGCAATATAAGGTCAACTGTTTCACTATAAAGAACACAAACAACTGTGTGAACATGATGATGTTACAGATTATATGTGATCTTATATGTGAGTAGAAGTGTTTGGTTATAGACATCACACAGTCTAGCTATGTGTTCCATACATGCATGTTTATTTGTGTTTCTGTTTGTCGATTTCAGCCATCATTATTTCAAGTACTGCAAGATCACAGCTCTAGCCCTTCTGAAGATGGTGATGCATGCCAGGTCAGGAGGTAACCTCGAGGTCATGGGGTTGATGCTGGGGAAGGTGGACGGAGAGACCATGATGATCATGGACAGTTTTGCACTGCCGGTTGAGGGAACTGAGACCCGCGTCAATGCTCAGGCAGCAGCATATGAGTACATGGCTGCATACATAGAAAATGCAAAACAGGTCTGTTAAATTTCCCAGCTGAACCTTGTTTTGAATATTATTATTGTTGTTTCAAATGGGGGATTCTTCTCAAAACTATTAATACAATTCGACTTTCCAAATGTGTCTTAACTCCAGAAATCATTGTATTGAAGATCATAAAATGATGGTATAAAATCTCAACCTGTAGGGCAAGTAGAATTGTGAGTGCACGTTATCCATCCAGTGTGACGCATGGCAGAACAAGGTTCTAAGGAACCCCAATGGGATAAACCAGAGCTGCATTTTACAGCACTAGGGAATAATCCTGGATTGCATCAACCACCTGTTTGAAGTGCTGTAAAATACTATAAAACCCAGCGGTAGCTTATCCTGGCTAGTTCAAACACACACTCGTGTTACACATTTTTTAAACAATGGTAACAGAAATGGGAAGGAGTAAACGGGGAGGCCCAGGTGACTGGAAAAGTTAGTGAATTATATTAAATATTTATTAAGTATATATTTTGATATCGATATATATAAAAAAGAATGTGCTGTAAGGGAATAGGAATAACATACAATAACATACTTTTTTAGTTTAGTTTGTATTTATTTAATTAATTGACTTAATTAATTTTATTTATTTTTTACTGTTGGTTAAAGCACACAAAATCAAGCAATGCAAAGTGCAACATCTCCAGCTGGTGGCACTGTGCTTTTTCTTTTAGGTATTTTTAGATCTCAGAAGACATCTTTGGGGCTAAAATCAACTGTTCTTTCAGGCAGTTGCACCTGAATTCAAATGTACTTTTCAAACTGCATGCATTTAATTTCTCTCAACCACAAATACAATAATTTTTGGGGTTTATTTTGTGTGGGGAGACGACACATGGTTCTCAATGTAGGGGTTGCTGTGGTGGTGTTTTTTGTTTAGTTTAATTTCAGTATGACTTTAAAGTGGTAATGATTCATTTATATAAGTTGTTGTTTTTTTTTTTTGGTTAATTGAGTACCATTTTAAATAAATGTCCTTATCCCTCATAGGTTGGGCGACTAGAAAATGCTATTGGCTGGTATCACAGCCATCCTGGTTATGGCTGCTGGCTGTCCGGGATTGATGTCAGCACTCAGATGCTAAATCAGCAATTTCAGGAACCTTTTGTCGCAGTTGTTGTAAGTACAGCCGATTCTAACCCATACCACATGTAAACCCATTTACAATTGCCACGGTATTCATGAAGTTCCCATTTAGAAACCTTCTTTACTGCTCCAAAGCATAAAATAATTAAGCAAAAAATGTCCTGGCATTAGCTTTAAGATTATTGGAATCTAAGCTTCAATGTGTTCCAATAAAAAAGGGAGGTGGTATTTTTCCATATAAATAAATCATTAATCTAAAATCAAAATATGTAAACATTTAGTAAGAAACAAACAATTATTTGTTTATAACTGCCAGAATGAGATGCATTTCATGGAAAACCCAATCTTATTCTATTTAATTTCCAAATCAAGTACAAATATTGGAATATATGCGTACAGAGCAGATCTGCATCGACTGAGCTAGTAGAAGGAAGGCAATTTCTTTTTTTATTAAATTATTCAAATTGCTCAAGGCAAACACAATTAATTACCTACCCAGTAAAGTGATAACAATACATCATTGTATAATCTGTCCAGTGTATTTGTGAAATTTACAATAAGTACAATATCAAACATTAAAAAAGTGAAATTATTAAATATATGCACTGATTCTGTCATTTGGTCTGTCAAACTCTAGATAAAAAAAGTCATCTTTTTCACTGTCTTTCATCATAGACTCCTGTCCTCCAGTGTACCTTTCAGATTGCATTTGGGTATAATATGATAAACTGTTAAAATATTAACAATAATTTGCAAAATATTGAATATATCCCACGATTATGAACACCCTCTTTATGGTTTGGCACTGGTTATATTCAAATTTGCATGCTGTTAAAATGTCAGCAGTGAAAAATACAGAAACACTCCAAAATTGAATCTTTTCATAATTATAATTTAGTTGATATTTTCCAGCTGTTTTAACGTGAAGCTGATTTTGTGTGTTCATTTGGTGTTGGTAAAAAGTCAAAATATAAAGGTTGCCTTCATAATTATGTATTACTGCAATAATATATAATTTCATAATACTGTATTGGTAATAATTAAGATCTGTAGTGTGACTATTGATGGATTGTAGAAATACACAAGCATTGGTTTTAATCAAGCATGGTTTACAGTGAATTATATAATTAATCTTTTTATTAATTAATAAATACATTATTGTGATCTGATTTTGTCGTTTCTCTCTCTCTCTCTCTCTCTCTCTCTCTCTAAGATTGACCCAACTAGAACAATATCTGCTGGGAAAGTAAATCTTGGAGCTTTTAGAACATATCCTAAGGTAATACATTTGTTTTAAAATTGCAAACCTTGAGCAGTAAATCATTTTTTATGTTTTAAAAAAAAAAACGCCTAAAAGCAACTAAGTAACTGAGGGTCCTATTTAGCAAATATGTGCGCAGCCGCTTCTGCTCGGGCAAAAATGACATCGTTAGCGAACCGCCGCAATAGCGCCTGAAAACGTGATTTAGAAGTTGGGTCTCGTGGGGGCTATCTCGCATCAAATAGCGAATCATGCGCCCAGCCAATCAAAGCACAGTGGGGGAGTAAGGTTTCAACCAACAAGGATTCAACATTCCCTTTAAGAGCACCTGTGCATCTGCGATAGCGAATGGAGGGCATTTTGAAACCAAAAAAAGAAGGAAGGAGACAAAAGCGCAAGAAATTTAAATTCTCCAGCAGCCCAAGTGAGGAGAAGGACCAAGCAAGATTACGAAATAAATAAAAATTAATGTATAAGGCTTTGTCTGACCTGCCTGGCACTTGCAGCATCTGCAACGTCCACCACTGGGGCTTCACGTTCAGCATCTGCTTCCCTCAGTCCCTGTAATCTTTCCTCTGTTCAACATCACATCCATTACGGAGAGCTATTATTATTTGTTTATTTAGCAGACCCATTTATCCAAGGCGACTTACAGAGACTAGAGTGTGGGAACTATGCATCAGCTGCAGAGTCACTTATAACTACGTCTCACCCGAAAGACGGAGCACAAGGAGGTTAAGTGACTTGCTCAGGGTCACACGAGTCAGTGGCTGAGGTGGGATTTGAACCGGGGACCTCCTGGTTACAAGCCCTTTTCTTTAACCACTGGACCACACAGCCTCCTATGTAAAACACAATCAGCAAGGATGATATTGCAAACCTTCTGAGGAGTGTATTGTAGTGTTCCCCCAGAGACATCCAAACATCAGAATCATATTTTGAGGATTCCAAATGTTTTCTCGATTACAGTACAAGCACATTTAAAGGTACGGTTATACCTCTGTTCGACAGAGGTCATGGGGTTGAGCAGCGGTGTCCGTAGCCACCGCTTCAGTGGATACCTGTTGTCCCCTATTAACCAGCCTCTCAGACTGTCATCCCGCTGAAACGCAGCTGCCACCTGCGAATTAGCAAGGATAAACGAGTCATGAGCGGAGCCAGGGTGGTTTGCATACACATTTGTGATGTAGTTGTTGGCATCACACACTTCTTACACGTTGACAGAATAGGTCCCCTTACGATTTATATAGAGGTGCCTATTCTGTGTTGGTGCGCAATCAATGGCTCCCAGGAAACCCCTGCTTTGTATTTTGTTGCAGCTTGTGAGAGACAGGGAAATGGATGAATTCTCCTGCCCACTTTACTAAAGCTGCAGATACATCTCACACATGATACAGCCAGAAATCCAGTGCGCACTCCATATTTCTTTTATTTCTCTTTTTCTTTACCTGCTTACCTGGCAGTTTCAGCTTATAGTCAACCATGTAATTTGTGCGCAGTTTAGACCTGGTTTTCACATGTCAATTCAAACACTGTTGATGGTTTGCTAAATCGCTACATTTGTATGTAAATGAGGACACTCCCCTATAGTTGACTTGCTGACTTGCCTGGTGGGCACTAAAACACGGTTGCTAAATCACATAGATGGGCAGTCTGTTTGCCCACATGTGCGTCTGATTTTGGTCCGCTAACTGTCCGCAAAGGTGTTTTGCGATTGCCTTCGGGGTTTGTGAATGTTGCTAAATAGGGCCCTTATTGTTTCATCTATTTCTATATACAAAAAGCACACTGGGGAAAAAAAGTGTGGTAGGTACTGTGCTGTCAGTTTTGTTGCAGGTTGAACTATGGAGTCATTCCATGTGACATCTGACTATTCACCTACATTCAACACAGTTATCCCTGTAGGAACGAGATAAGTTAATACCACCTAGTTGAGGATCATATCATGAAATTTCAAGCTAGATTATCAAGAACTGTTGCAAATATGACTGCACTTGTATCCTGATCGTAGCTCATTCTTGAATAGAGAGCAGATATGTTTCAAGTGCCAGAAAACTATAAAGAATGACAGTATACATATATAATGACAGTAAAATATATTAAGAATCATTTAACTAAAAAAAACAAACTTGAAGTGTGTGTTCAGTAATACAAGAATATTGCATATTTAAATTTACAAAACATAAATAAAATCTGTGAAAATGTATATAATAATGTGTACAAATTAAACAAAAATGAAAAGATATGTTTGGTTCTATTTTGCAGTGTTGATAATTGTACTGGTTGTTAATAAATATCTTCAGGGCTACAAACCTCCAGATGAGGGTCCCTCTGAATATCAGACAATTCCACTGAACAAAATAGAAGACTTTGGAGTGCACTGCAAACAGTAAGTGTCACATACAGTATTGCTTCAAGTTTCTTATGAAATGCTTTTGTGATTGTTTTGATATTTAAGTATCCCTGAGAGAGGAGCTTAAATGTTTGTTTTTTTCGTTTGTTTTTTTTAAACCCACCAACTCCCACACCTCTGCTTAAACTGTTCATAACTCCTAAACCATTTAAGATGCAAACATCAAAACTTATTTTCAGTATTATGCAAACTCCTTTTGGAAAATATAATCATCTGTTTAAATACTTTATTTGTTACAAATAACATCAGCTAATTAGGTCAGTTGCTCTTGTTTAGTCACCTAATGAATAAGATCAATAAATGGAACAAAGACATTAGGCAAAGCTTGTGTTAATTTAAGAATATAAAGAAAGGTTCAGTGAACAGGGTTTGTTTATGTTCTAAGTGAGTCCTTTGTATTTAGGTATTATGCTTTGGAGGTGTCTTATTTCAAATCTTCACTTGACCGTAAACTGCTGGAACTCCTATGGAACAAATATTGGGTCAACACTCTCAGTTCTTCAAGTTTGCTTACTGTAAGTATTCACTGTATTAGATTACTTCTGTTTTAGCATAATGAAAACACAAAAACTCTGTGGCAAAATTAAAACCTTGTCTTTTCTTTTAACAAGAAACATATCTAGCACTGCTGTAGGACGAACAGTACATGTTCCTGATGCTTGTCCGTCATGCTCTGATTATAAAAGTGTTTTGGATGAGTAAACTTTTCCTCCCAGTTTAAAAGCAAGTGAAACAGATGCTATCTCTGGTTGTTGTACACATTACAGCCTACTTTTAGCAGGGCTGCTTAGCCAAAGCAAAGTCCTGTTGTTGAAATGCACCTTGCAGTCTCCTATTTGGTGTTGTCCTTGTTAAATAGCTGCATACTAACCAAATAATGTTGAGGAATGGGATGAAGACAAATTGCTTGTACAATGTCTAGGATGGGCCTGTCAATTGTTACCTGCTCAGTGATTGGAGAGATAGTGTTGTCACAAAGTAGACTGAAACACTTGTAAAGGTTTAATTGGGTTTCCTGTTTATCAAAATTCCTCTCTCTCTTGAAACAATAAACACACCACCTTTGACAAACTGGAACAAACTGTTCTTTTGTTACAGCAGCAATTGGTACAAAATGCATACAAAGTAGCATTTCCAAGTGAATGGCATAGTTTCTACTTTTCATATAATGTTTAGCTGATACATAACACAGTGGTGTGTGTGTTCATATTTTGTTTAATTTCTATTTATTTTGTTATAAAAAATCCATTCCTATTTTCTTTGAATTTGTTAATATGCCTATGAGTAGGTAAAAACTATATTCATCTGAATGTGGTGACACCCACTTTTCTGATGCTGCACTCGAAAATTCTATTGACCTGTGCTGGTCTGTATCTAAATATAAAATATCTCATTATTAACATGTATACTTTTTAAAAACTAAACAAATGTGTCACTGTTTCTTATTTAAATACATCAAGGTGTATCTGGCGTTGCCTGGGGAAATTCAATATTTCAGTATTTCATGCATGACAAATTGGAGAATGGTAGCCTTATGGTTTCCTATAAGTTACCGATTCTGGAAAAGGCTTGTGCTTCGTGGTGGCGGGTTGGCTGTTGTGTATCGACTTGCTGATAATGTTACAACTGTTGTTCTCCCTGCCTTTATTACATTTGAATGTCTAGCCTTTAAATTAGTCTCTGTTGTACCTGTGGTGATGGTTCTGGTTTTCTGTCCCTCAAAGCGTAATGCTTCATTTCTGAATGAGCTGTTGGAGATTTTAATATTCATGTTGATTTTCAATCCTGTTCTCTGTCAAGAGAGTTTGTCTCTTCTGGACTGTGTAGGGTTCACACAACATGTAAATGTCCCTTCACACAATTGTAGTCATATTCTTGATTTAGTCATTACTACAAGCCTATCAGTTACTAATCTCTAAGCTCTCTCTATAACAATTTCTGATCATTTGGCCATTTTGTTTAATTTGGCTTTACCAGTGCCTGCAGTAAAAGTTAAGCACACTCTTAAATTTCACAATGTTAATTCTATTAATCCAGTTGCCTTTGCTGACAGTTTGTTTTCAGCTCCACTTTATGACGATCATCCTCGGGTGCTGGCGGATATGGTGGAGTCTTATAATACGAACCTGTGTAATGTGCTTGATATCCTGGCTCCTGAGAAAACACGTTTGGTTTCCTATACCCATTGTTTTCCATGGTATAATGATCAGTTACGCTCCATGAAAACTGCAGGGCGTGGGCTTGAACGCAGGTGGAGGGATACTGGCCTAACTGTTCATTTTGAAATATGGAGGGAGCATAAAACTGTATATAGGAATGCTCTAAACTCAGACAGATCACTTTTTTATTCTAATCTCATTAGAGAGGGCTCTGCTAATCCCAGGCATCTAAACACGTTTCTGTATCTACTGGTTCTAGGGAGCAATGTGATACGTTTCTTGACTATTTTCTAACTAAAATCGATGTCATACAGGAACTGTTAGTTTCTGCCCCGCTTGCCATTCTGCCCCCTAATATATTGGCATTTAACAATACCTGTTTGTTCTATTTTGCTGATGTTACTTCTTCAAGGCTCAGATTTTCTTTGTAATTATAGGCCCATTTCTAATCTGCCCTTTCTGTCTAAAATAATAGAACGCGTAGTGGCTCAGCAGCTACAGAGTCATCTATCGGAATGCGATTTTTATGAACCTTTGCAGTCAGGTTTTAGATCAAGAGACAGCACTGAAACAGCCCTTGTTAAGGTTGTTAATGATCTGTTCATGGCCGCTGACTCGGGTACACTGACCATTCTGGTCCTATTAGAGCTTAGTGCTGCATTCGATACCGTAAACCACGCCATTCTAATTAACCACTTGGAATGCTGTGTGGGTATTACTGGCATTGTCTTACAGCGGTTCCAATCATACTTGTCAGATCGTAGGCAGTGTGTTTCTGTGGGCGGCTATACATCTAAACCTAGCCCAGTATCTACAGGTGTGCCACAGGGCACAGACCCTTACTTTTTTAATATCTATATGCTGCCACTTGGACAGATCACACGTCGTCATGGTATGAGTTTAAACTCATATGCAGATGACACACAATTATATTTTCAGACTACACCGGATACAAATGTGGCCGTTACGGCTCTTGATAATTGTCTGACTGAGATTAAAACTTGGATGCCGCAAAACTTCCTACAATTAAATAGCGATAAAACCAAAGTAATGCTATTTGGCTGTCCTCGACAACTTAGAAATTTGCACTCTCTTAGCATAGTGATCGATGGTCTTGAAGTTAAATCTAGCTCTGTAGTTAGGAATCTTGGTGTGGTCTTTGAACCTAGCCTTACTTTCGAGTCACATATCCACAGTGTCACCAAGGTGTCCTTTTTTCACCTTCGTAACATTGCCTGCCTGCGCACTATGTTGTCTGTGCCTGATGCAGAGAGGCTAGTTCATGCGTTGTTTGCAGGTGTCTCCAAGGCTGCTATTAGCAGGCTACAATATATTCAGAACTCCGCTGCTCGCATTTTAACTGGCACTAAAACTGGGTGCCAATATTACACCAGTTCTTGCTTCTCTGCACTGGTTGCCGGTTGAGAGCAGGATTGATTTTAAAATACTGTTGTTAACCTATAAGGCTTTGAACAGTTTAGCTCAATGTTACATTGCTGAATTGCTTACACGTTACACACCTGTATGTAATCTACATTCTTCATCCTCGGGTTTATTGGCAATACCCAAAACTAAGTTTCGCTCCATGGGCGATAGGGCTTTCTGCCCAAACTTTGGAACGACCTTCCTCAATCTATCAGGGATGCCAACACCGTTGATGCTTTTAAAAAACAGTTAAAGACACACTTTTACGTAAAGGCATTTTTATCATGATTTGGTTTTTGATTTGTGCAATTTCTTTTTATGTTATGTATACTCTTAATATGCTGTATGGATATATGTTTTTTTGTGTTTTGTTTGTTTGTACAGCTCTTTGAGATGTGTGCATTTAGGCATTTTATAAAATAAAGATTATTTATTTATTATTATTATTATTATTATTATTATTATTATTATTATTATTCCCCAGTCGATCTGAACCCTCCCTGCCCGTTCAACACTTGGCCAATTGTGTGCCACCCCCTGGGAACTCCCGGCCACGGTCGGCAGTGACATAGCCTGGATTCACAGTTGTGAATGCAGTGTGTAGTGGTTAGGGCTCTGGACTCTTGACCAGAGGGTCGTGGGTTCAATCCCAGGTGGGGGACACTGCTGCTGTACCCTTGAGCAAGGTACTTTACCTAGATTGCACGAGTAAAAACCCAACTGTATAGGGCTCCTGAGTGGCGCATCCAGCGAGTTCGAGTCCAGGCTATTCCTTTGCCGACCGAGGACGGGAGCTTCCAGAGGGCGGCGCTCAACTGGCCGAGCACCTCCCGGGGTGAGGGAGGGTTAAGTCAGCCAGGGTGTCCTCGGCTCACCGCGCACCAGCGACCCCTGTAGTCTGGCTGGGCGCCTGCGGGCTTGCCTGTAAGCTGCCCAAGAGCCGCGTTGTCCTCCGATGCTGTAGCTCTTGGGTAGCTGCATGGTGAGTCCGCAGTGTGAAAAAAAGCGGTCGGCTGACGGCACACGCTTCGGAGGACAGCGTGTGTTCGTCTTCGCCCTCCCGAGTCAGCGCAGGGGTGGTAGCGGTGAGCTGAGCCTAAAAATAATTGGCCATTCCAAATTAGGGAGAAAATAATAAAAAAATAATTGGCAACGACTAAATTAAAAAAACAAAAAAACACCCCACTGTATAAATGAGTAATTGTATGTAAAAATAATGTGGTATCTTGTAACAATTGTAAGTCGCCCTGGATAAGGGCGTCGGCTAAGAAATAAATAATAATAATAATAATAGTTCAAACTGGTCCATTTGTTTGCAGCTAAATCTCGTAGCCGTTTTAGCAGCAGAAGCTGTGTGCGTAATACACCACACGTAATTCATCACTTGATTACAGGTGTGTTCGGTCGATTAGACAGTACGGTTGATCAAAGATCGGATAATTGACTCTCCAGTGGGTGTAATATATACATTTAATTTTTTTTTATTTTTGCAACATTATCTTGTACATATATTCTTGCTGTCCTGAAATTCATATTCTTTATGTCCTTCCTTTTAAAACAGCTCTGAATGCCTGCGTTCTCTCTCTCTCTGCTTCTCTTCCAGAATTCGGATTATACCACAGGACAGGTTTTTGACTTGTCTGAGAAGCTGGAGCAGTCTGAAGCCCAGCTTGGCCGGGGCAGTTTTATGTTAGGTTTGGATACACATGACAGGAAGTCAGAAGATAAATTGGCCAAGGCGACAAGAGACAGGTAAGGGCACACTCAATCTAGTTTATTAACATACTGCTTTATTTCCTGATGTAATGCATTTTCACACATACACTGTATCTTGGATTGATACCAAACAGTATATTTTAATTGACCCTGGAAGTACTTGTTGAGATCAGGGTTCGCTTTGGAAAGGCTACTGGCAAAATTTTTTTTTTTTTTTTTTTTTTTTTTTTAAATTTCATTCAACTTCCGCTTACCCAGATGAACTGGTAGGTACTGTCTTGTTTTCACTGAATTGTTTAGCAGTTTACTTTCATTGTAACTGGACTGTTTTTTTTTTATTTTTATTTTTAGCTGCAAGACCACAATAGAAGCTATCCATGGCTTGATGTCTCAGGTTATTAAGGATAAACTCTTCAATCAAATTAATACATCCTCTACCTGATCTCGGGGCACTACCTGGAAGCCAAGATTTACGACATGTCGGATTTTGTTTCACCAACGCACATATCCTAGCTCTGTGTTTAATAATCTGTTAACTGTGGCTAGGCTTTTCAAAGGGGTGGAGTAGGCATTCATTGTGATGTTTATTCTGCTTATGTTGCTCCTTTTTTTCAAACTGGCATATTTGAAGTAATGCATACAAGAGCATTTTGACATGACATTTTAGTAAAGCTTCTCCAAACTGGATTTTTTTTTTATGTGACATAAAAACATGTGCACTTAAATAAAAATAAAAAAATGATTTCATTGTGTTGTTGCAGAAGCTAATTGTTTTGTTCAGAATGAATTTCAAGTCATCTGCTATCCAGTGAACAGTGTGTTTTTGTTTAAAGAATGTCTATTATTATTATTTATTTCTTGGCAGATGCCCTTATCCAGGGCGACTTACAATTGTTACAAGATATCACATTATTTCACATTATACAGATATCACAATTTTTTACATACAATTACCCATTTATAGAGTTGGGTTTTTATTGGAGGAATCTAGGTAAAGTACCTTGCTCAAGGATACAGCAGCAGTGTCCCCTACCTGGGATTGAACCCACGACCCTCTGGTCAAGAGTCCAGAGGCCTAACCACTACTCCACACTGCATTCACAACTGTGAATCCAGGCTATGTCACTGCCGACCGTGGCAGGGAGTTCCCAGGGGGTGACACACACTGCTGCCCTATTATAAAAACATTAAAAAAAAAGATGAGCAAAAAAGGCTGTATAAAATAAACAACACAGGTAATGAGCTATATTTTATGCTCAAATATATGGGAAAACCATATTCTTTTATTCTAATACAATTGCTCAGAGAAAGTTTTTTATTAACAAGTAATAAAAAATCTTCTCAAAAAGATAGGTGTCAGAATTATTGGCACCCCTAAAGATTCTTATAAATAAAATCAAACAAAATTAAATCTGCATTAACATTCTACTTCTTTAAGTTCATTTCAGTCTTAAGGAACTGTATTGTGGCCTTCCATGGCTTCCTATTTCACTGGGGTATAAAAATGAGGTAACACGCATATGAAATCCATTTGTCATCCATCACTATGGGGAAAGGCAAAGAACTCACAAATGAAAGAGACAAATGGTTGTTGACCTTCGTAAATCAGGCAATGGGTACAAAACAATAGCTAAAAAACTAAATATACCACTTACCACTATTAGGGCAATAATTAAGAAGTTCAAACCCACTGGAACAGTGGTAAACTTGCCTGGTAGAGGAAGCAAGTGTATCTTGCCCACACGCACAGTGAGGCAGATGGTTCGGGAGGCAAAGGGAAATCCAAGGGCCACAGTTGGAGAATAACAGAACTTGGTTGCATCTTGGGGTCACCAAATCTACAATTAGACACCACCTCCATGCCAATAGCCTATTTGGAAGGGTTGCCAGAAAAAAGCCTTTATTGAGAGCAACCAACAAATGTAAGCACTGGGATTGGAACCAGATGCTATGGTCAGATGAGATGAAAATAGAGCTCTTTGGCCACGCACACCAGCGGTGGGTTTGGCATCGAAAGAAGGATGCGTGTGCAGAAAAGAACCTCATACCTACTGTAAAATATGGTGGTGGATCTTTGATGTTATGGGAAATGGTTAATTGACCACAAAATCAACATTTTGCAATGGCCATCTCAGTTTCCGGACTTGAACCCCATTGAAAACCTGTGGTTTCAATTGAAGAGGGCAGTCCATAAGCGCAGACCGAAGGATATCAAGGATCTAGAAAGATTCTGTATGGAGGAATGGTCTAAGATCCCTCCCAATGTGTTCTCTAATCTCATTAAACATAGAAAAAGATTCAGTGCTGTTAACCTTGCAAAGGGAGGGTGCACAAAGTACTGAAAACAAGGGTGCCAGTAATTGTGACACTTAATTTGAGAAATGTGTAATTTGGTTGATTCCATTGAATCATTAATAAAGTCAAATATATTCCACATGTTGGAAAATTACAATATAGCTCATTACCAGTGTTGTTTATTTTATACAGTCTTTTTTGCTCATCTTTATCAAAGGTGCCAATAATTTTGGAGGTGACTGTATATATATATACAATATATATATATATATATATGTATATATATATATATATATATATATATATATATATATATATATATATATATATCCGCACGCACGCACACACACACACACAGTCAACATTTGGATATCTGTTACCCAGATACATGTCAGTCACGTTTTACTGCCCCTGTATTAAAAATAAAAGCAATCTGCATTATGTATATATTATCCGTCGCAGACCACATTTTTTTATTATTTTTTTCTCTCTGCATGCCAAATCACTCTGTGCAGTTACACAGCGCTTCCTCCAGTTTCACCTGGTGAAAATGCAGCCAAAACAAAGCGATGAGACAAGCTATGGTAATGTAACAGTTAATCATTAAACAGTTTTAGATACTGTGATGTATATTTTTTAATCAGATCTTTTGTTGTTTTTTTGCATTTTCATTTGCAAGTGACATTAGGGCCTTATCGAGCACTATATTCTGCAATTTTGTATACAGACTTTGGATACTGTTTTAAATCTGAAAACTTGTGTCATATTTTTTATCTTTTGCTAAATTGCATTATCTTTTATATTGTACTTAGTTCTGTGCATGGGTAACATTTTGATTTCATTGTGCTGTTGGGTCGTTAACAGGGAATTTTACATACTGCTACAATACGTAACACATTTAAAAGTATGTACTGTATTACAATCCACATGTCGTCTCTTTTGGCAAGGGATATTTTCAGAATCACATCATTCTGAATTAAAATACTTAAGTAATACTGTACCAACAATACCAATACAGTACACCTAAATGGAAGCCTACTTATTTAAAAAAAAAAACTTCTCAGATACGCATTTTTGATATTGTATCGTTTTTTTGTGTTCCCTGAAAAACTGACAAGGGTTGGAACAGGCCAAAATGAAATAATCAAATATGCGTCACACTCGTTTAACCATCACTGAAGTCAAAATTTTATAGGGTCAGATATGTGAGTGCTGACTGTATATATGTAGAATGAAATTAATTTATACTTCAAATGTAAGTTACTTTTACCTGCATTCATCAGCGCTATGCAATAAAAAGCTTTATGCATTAAAATGATAGAAAAGTCTGCATGAAAAGACACTTCTAATGCTACTTAAATTACTACTGTTTTTTTTTTTCTTCTCACAATCTAGCCATGTACAACTGTTAAGGTCTAGAACAGGCATGGGCAACTCTGGTCCTGGAGGGCCATACTATATTACAAGTATAATGCATGATTTAACTGCTATAAAACCTGGATACATCTGTAACTTCACGTGCAGGTGAAGGATCCAGGAAGTTCTGTACACCTTAATCTAGTTATTATTTCCTGAGTCGCTAAAAATCTGAATCTTGAAATCCAGGTTCGATCCAAGACAATAGTCAGGTTTGTATGGCTCCATTGTAAAATCAGAAACGCACCCATTTCATTAAAAAAAAAAAAAAAAAATCTTCAAAATACAGTCAGGCTACCTGAATGGAAGGACTACGTACCCATTGTGACTCCTATAACTGTACATTTCCTGTGGTAAAACCACTGGCATATAAATCCATTCTTAGACGGTCCACTTTGTTTAGTTATGGTTAAAAAAAAAGGTTTTACTATATATTTTGAATTACATCTTGACCTATCAGTCCCCAGGTGCTTTTGGCTTGCATTTAGACAAAACAATATTTTACTAATAATGCTTTTAAAGATGCCTGCCACAGAAATGTTGTCTATTCCTGGTTGCAATGTGACCCTTTCAAACTGTTAAATCTGCTTCTTTTTGTGGCCAAGTAACAGCTTATGTTATTTCCTCATATAGTTGCACATCAAGCTGACATCTATTAGACTCAACAACTAACCTTCTTGCAGGGTGTTGTCTCGTAGAAGGAATCTGTATAAAATGAATGCTATGACATTTTTATAGCCTTGGCAAAACATGATCGTTTTCTTCCCACAAAACTGCACCACCTCATTTACCACTTTAACAAAGAACATGGTTACATTTCTTTACAACAAAATGTTCAACCAGTCATTCAAAATGCGGGCAGTCATATCATTACATAATGGAATAATAAACTCAACCCCTGCAGTCGCTGAAGAATAAACACAGGTTGACAGGTACATAACAGTTCTCTACAAAAAGATCTGGGCAAGTTTCAAGTCTTTTTAGTACACAACCTTTCAGGGCTTGAATTCAGCACCAGTGTGTCAATGATGCAATACAGGATCAGCAGCATAGCACACTGGAATTCATTCATTTTTAATGACTGCTCATTAACAAAGTGCAGCCCGAATAAACCACTTTAAATATTCATTAAATATTAGTTAATTCCTTTTTTGTGTTATAGTATGCAGTGCTATGCCTTCATTGTGACTGCACCTTTTTTTTTCTAGGCCTCTATAATAAAGTGGATTATTTGAGTGTTTTTAGCAAGCATTTTTTATTGCTTAAGAAAACAATACAAAGTGGATTTGATTCAGTAAGCAACCCTTGTTTTGTTTTTTTTAATGGCTGAAAATAAATAATAATGCAAATGGTCTGATTTTGTTCTGTCTGCACCAGTACAAAGTTATTGGTATAAAACTAGCAAGAGGCAATTTGGCCTCTATCTTGGCAAACATGTTGGGTTGGAGGTCATGTTGAGGGTCACCAGTTTATATAACCCTTTGAACTGAATGTCTGTCTCAATGGCCTCTGACATTTGAGGAAATTGAAAGTGCATCAAAAAGTGAAGACATTTTACCTTTCACAGCCAGGTGAAAATTTGAATAGCTTAGGTACAAGCTTTCTGGTATGTTTCCAATTACAAAATGTGTTCCTTAAATTAAAGTGGAATTCCACTTCATTAAGAAAAATCTAAAGAAATGTATTACAATAATAAATAAAGCCTCTATATAATAAGTAACTAAAATACTGAAAGGGTGGAATTTTCTCAAGCATAAGAATGATAAGTAAGATTAATGATAAATGGCTATTTGTCACTAGGCCTTTTTTAGACTTCAGCCTACAGAATAACTGAGCAACAGAGGTCTCAAGTTATTTGGTAGCGTTTGTGTTTATGTTGGATTTTAAAATAATTTTAACAAGCATGTTAGTGACTGGATGAAAAACGCTAAGTGCCCCGGAGGTAAATTTAGGGAAAACAGCAGTTCTACATTTCCTCGCTGCCAAATATTCTGCATGCATAAATATAGTAAGTCACTCAGTAACAGGAAGTCTGTCTCTTGACATGATATAACAGTACACGGGTCACTGAAAAGCTTGAAAAATCAATTGCTGCAATGGCTTATATTATATCGTAAGCAAAGATATATTTCTTTAATACATCTTGTTTTATTAATTACAAAATGTACTGCTCAATTACAAACATACACACACATGCAAGATTTCATATGAAATATTCTCTCCTAATTATTGTATACCTTTTAGGTGATAATTAATAATAAATACAGAAGTATTTTAAAAGACTATACACCGTGTTATCATTTACCCATGTCTTATCAGTTATATATGACTTTGATGTGATTCCGCAAGCATGTAGCTCTTACAAATGGCATGTGTTGTTCTGTTCTTAACCCCCGTGGAGGATATAAGCAACACATGATAAAACAAAATCAGTTAACTAAAGGCTTTACTCCTGTGGTGTGAGTTACAGGGGCAGATAAAATAAAAAAGAAACACCTGCAATAGGTTGCACTTTTGTGTATGTGGATGTCTTATGTAACTGATTAACTTGTTATTTAAATAGCACAGTACTATATAAAAGCTGCATCTGCCTGTTCCAAGGCAGTAGTTCTGATCATAGGATTACGGTTCAAAGATGCTTCTGTATCCCAGCACAAATAACTTGTTTCCCAAGTAACAGTCTCGGAAGGGATGACTCAGGGCCATTCTACTGGACAGGCTATGCTGCAAATCTTCAGACCTAGCTTGCATGAAGAAATTAGAGGCTGTAATTAGTGAGGAAAGGAATAATCACATATCCCTAAAAATGTTTTAAAATTATATATATATATATATATATATATATATATATATATATATATATATATATATATATATATATATATATATGCCTTTCAAAAGTATTCCGAACCCTGACCAATTCTCTCATATTACTGAATTACAAATGGTACATTGAAATTTTGTTCTGTTTGATATTTTATTTTAAAACACTGAAACTCAAAATCAATTATTGTAAGGTGACATTGGTTTTATGTTGGGAAATATTTTTAAGAAAAATAAAAAACTGAAATATCTTGCTTGCACAAGTATTCAACCCCTGTGCTGTGGAAGCTCCCAGTTTACACCGATGAAAGAAATTGCCCTAACGAGGACACAATTACCTTACCATTGGCCTCCACCTGTAAAACATTAAAGTTGCTGTCACATTGTCTGGATAAAAACCCCACTGTTGACGGATCATTGGTCAGGCTGTGAATCTGAAGGAAAATGAAGACCAAAGATTATTCTACAGAAGTTAGAGATAAAGTAATACAAATGCATAGATTAGGGAAAGGGTACAAAATAATATCCAAGTGTTTGGATATCCCAGTGAGCACAGTTGGATCAATAATCAGGAAGTGGAAGCTGCATCACACCACCCTGGCACTGCCAAGAAAAGGCCGTCCCTCAAAACTCAGCACTCAAACAAGAAGGAGACTTGTGAGAGAAGCCACAGAGAGGCCAACAATCACTTTGAAGGAGCTACAGAGTTCAGTGGCTGGGAGTGGAGTAATGGTGCACCAGTCAACCATATCAAGAGCTCTGCATAACACTGGCCTGTATGGGAGGGTGGCAAGAAAAAAGCCGTTACTCAAAAAGTACCATCTGAAAGCACGTCTGGAGTTTGCCAGAAAGCATGAGAGTGACCCAGCTGCGATGTGGGAAAAGGTTTTGTGGTCACATGAGACCAAGATAGAGCTTTTTGGCCAAAACTCAAAGCGCTATGTGTGGCGCAACTAACACTGCCCATGCCTCAAGACACACCATCCCTACAGTGAAATATGGTGGTGGCAGCATCATGCTGTGGGGATGCTTCTCATTAGCAGGGACTGGGCATCTTGTTAAAATTGAAGGAAGAATGGATGGAGCAAAATACAGGGAAATACTGCAAGAGAACCTGCTTCAGTCCTCTAAAAAACTGAAGCTTGGGAGGAAATTCACCTTTCAGCAGGACAATGATCCCAAGCACAAGGCCAAAGCAACACTCAAGAACAAAAAGGTGAATGTCCTACAGTGGCCCAGTCAAAGTCCTGATCTCAATCCCATTGAGAATCTGTAGCACTATTTGAAAATTGCGGTCCACAAGCGTCGTCCAACCAACCTGAATAACCTGGAGCAAATCTGCCAAGAAGAATGGGCCAAAATCACTCCGACACTGTGTGCAAAGCTGGTACATACTTACCCCAAAAGACTTAAAGCTGTTATTGCAGCGAAAGGTGGCTCTACCAAATATTAATGTGTGGGGGTTGAATACTTATGCAAGCAAGATATTTCAGTTTTTTTATTTTTCTTAAAAATATTTCCCAACATAAAACCAATGTCACCTTACAATAATTGATTTTGAATTTCAGTGTTTTAAAATAAAATATCAAACAGAACAAAATGTCAATGTACCATTTGTAATTCAGTAATATGAGAGAATTGGTCAGCGGTCTGAATACTTTTGCAAGGCACTATATATATATATATATATATATATATATATATATATATATATATATATATATATATATATATATTAGCTCAAAGAGCCAGCTGCCCATAGTTATATTGTTATGCTACACTAGTACTATATGTAAGGCTATATAAACACCAAACTGTTGTTTCTATCTGTTGTGCTGAGTACTGTATAATAGCATTCCTGTGAGAGAATGTACACAGCTCATTAATTTTGAAGTAATTCATCTACCATTTCCTTTGTGAATTCTTGTATTTGTTTTAGATCCAATTACCTTAGGGCCTGTGTTTATCTCAAATGACATTTTTTTCATTGGAAAGAAAATTAATATATGACTATATTTTAGAGCATACAATCCTGTATGAACAAAAAAACTGGATATGCTTGCCAATTATTTTAATTTAAGTCATGTTGAATATATATATATATATATATATATATATATATATATATATATATATATATATATATATATATATATATATATAGGTTTTGTTTTGTTTTGTTTTGTTTTCCCCTATCAAGCAATGACTGAAATGTGATACATTTAAGAAAATGCTTTGACAAATGACTTTAGGCTATACAACAATTCATCATATCTTTTAGTGGACTCAAATAAGAAGCTTGTTATGTGATATGTGACAATAACATTAATTACACCACACTGTGGTGGACAGAAAAGAAAATCAAAACTTATTATAACATTATATTCATTTTATAACAGGCTCCTGCAGCTTGATACAAAATGGTTGTGTTTGATTTTTCTTGGACATATTAAGTTCAAGCATTAACACTCAACAGGGTGTGAAGCTCTGCAATATATAATGCTTTGGGTGTGTGAGAGACCAGGGTAATGTCAAGGTCTTCAACACACACAAGGATGTCTATTACACATAAATCGTGCTTATAAAATGGCTATGAAATAGCCAAGGTATTCAAATGAGGCTTTAACATGGGTCTCTTGGCCAATCAAAGTGCACCTATTTGTCATCAAATTAAAAGTACAATAAACGTGTTATCAAGTTTATAATATATTAAATAGTGCGTGGGGGAACTAAAAATAATAATAAAAAATTCTAGTTGATACAGTGTTGTATAATGTCCTTCCACTCCTCTTGGGGATTCTCTCCCAACACACGCAGACTGTTTGAGTGTTTTATCTCCATAGCAACAGACACGGCCACACTTCTCAACAAACAACACCTACTGCAACTCGTATCCTTCTTATGGAGGAACAGATTGGTGTTTTTATGCTTTAGTTGTCTGTGAGGAATCATATTCAGAAATAACCATAACTTTCAGCAAGTGCATTTAAAACAGGTAGGGCAAACCTGAATGGAACAGTATCCCAAAAGGTATTTCTTCAGAGCGCAAGTGGTTGCTGAATGTTTTTGCATGTGTGCGGTGGACAGTGGTACTCTCATAATTGTGAAGTACTACAGCAAGTAACTGTAAGGTAAGCGCAGCTTTTCAAACTAAAATAACATAGGGTAAGGTTATATTAAAATGGACCGCTTGTAAGTTAAGGGATTTTGTTTTTGCGATCTGTCTATGGTACTGCCTTGGACGTTCGTTAAGCATGTGAGATTAATTCTTGTTTATTTTTTTTCGTCTCCGCATTCAGTGCCACACGAGACACATCCGGGCAATAAAGTGTGTACATTTTGTGTAACATCGGTTTCATCATAATTATATAATAATGTAATTAAATGTAGAATTTCAGCCTGCCATTGTATAGTTTCCAAAACTTTCAGAAATATAGAATATTATGCTGACTGCAGCAGTAGCTAGATTTTTAAACTGGCATTCTTTCTATTTCTTCCAACACAACCTGCTAAGCAGCTAGTTTTCAGACGCGCTGAGAAGTCTCTCAAGGTTGTATGATAAGAGAGTTGGGTGTAACATGGGACCTATTCAGAAAACTTATAGTGTTTGTTTTTACTCCAATCTTTAATTAACTCCTTATTTTTAAAACTTAAACAATAACTTGAGAGTGCTCAGAAGGTCTTACTTTAATTTGCTTTACAATATTGTAATTCTAGTTTTGTTAAACAAACGGGAAATAAATAAATGCTGTAATAAAGGGTTTGAACATATGCCCCTTACACTTTTGAGTTATGAATTAAAATGTTTTTAACGTCAGTTTTTATTATTAAATGTGATTTTTATTTCTTTTAATTGAACTGTTCTCAACTGTTTAGCTGAATCCCATTGAAAATGTCGGTGAAAAGAAGAATTGTGAGGCACGAATAGTTCCTCGCGCCAATTACGTGTTTTAAGGGTATTGGCGCCGCAAAAGTAAGTCAGCCAGAAGCACCATTTTCAATTTGTAGTTCCCAACACTCTTAGATGTAATGTAGAAAAAAAATTCAATACCTGTCATACAGTGAGAGAAACAAGTCGCCAAAGCAAGGTACAAATGTCCTTCTCCTTTTTCTCCCAACGTTGCTTTTTTGCAGACCCCATGCACATTTATCCATGCATATGTATATTACAGGACATCCGAGTTTAATGACAGTTAATTTGTTCTGTCATCATGGAAATATACTAGGGAACGCATTTATTTTGACATCTGCATCATTTATACGGACTAGTCGCACACATAGCACCAAAAAAACCCAACTTTTTTGAAGACCCCAGGGAGTTTTATCCATGCATATGTATATACTGTATATTATTATTATTATTATTATTTATTTCTTAGCTGACGCCCTTATCCAGGGCGACTTACAATTGTTACAAGAAATCACATTATTTTTACATACAATTACCCATTTATACAGTTGGGTTTTTACTGGAGCAATCTAGGTAAAGTACCTTGCTCAAGGGTACAGCAGCAGTGGGATTTGAACCCACGACCCTCCGGTCAAGAGTCCAGAGCCCTAACCACTACTCCACACTGCTGCCCCTGTGTGTATGAAATCTTTCTTATTTACCGCCAGTTTAACCCTCATAAGGTAACCTGGGGTTCATTCGGACCCCAAGGTGCTTTAGTATCAGTTTTTATGTGGATCTAGTGACTTGATTTTTGTTTCCTTTTAGGTAGTTGTCAGACACCCATCCTGCTACACTATGCAAAGGATAATTCTAGTCCAGGTAGCCTGGTTGAATTTCCCAGATTGTTTTAGGTTTAGTGTCCGTGTGGACCCCAGGCATAGTGTATCGGCAAGCCCAACCTTCTCGCGTGAGTATCACAGGCACCATAATAGCTAGCTTCCTGGCTTGTTTGAAAGTACAGAATTAGGTTTCCAATGATATATCGTATGTCCTGAACAGACGTTCCTAAGCGAAACTACAGCAAACCGAACCTAAGGCTTGAGTCATGTGACATGAGTCAGCTCCTAAGTTTTGTTTGTTGCCTATTACTTGGTCGCTTCAACAGATAGCGTTCCGGTTTCAACGTCATTTAAAAGTGCAGGCTTGGCGCTCTCCATTGATGTCAGGCATGCCCTATGCGTACTTTCTACCATCCCCTCATTCAGTGCTCCAGTGCTGTAACGAGCAGCAAATCTGTAGTTGTGTTCAAGTGCCTGTAACTCAAAAACTGAGTTTTTGATATACAAATGAAAGAGGAGGCTTGGAGCTTTCCAATGATATCTCACATGCCTTGATGACATGTTCCTAGAATAAACTACAGCGTCCAGAATCCAGTGGTGCTTTCACTTGCTAGGAGACAGCTGTGTGCATTGGGCGTCTTATCCATTTTGCATAGCATGAACAACACATTATACCAAATGATGGCTAGAAGTAAAGGAAAAGCGAAATAAAGTGTTCATATACACATTTTCATTCATTCATTTACTCCCGTTGTTAATTATATGTTTTTTTATTGCTGGGGTCCGGTTGGACCCCAGGTTACCAGGAAAGCCAGTTTTCCGACGTGGCCTTATGAGAGTTAATTCAAGTAGCATATGATATGATGCATTTAGAAATGAGTTTGGGGTCCGTTCTGTTCTTTTTTCACAATATATTACATTTGTGGTTTATTAAGAGAAATATCATTTTAACGATCATTTAAAATCATTAATTATGTGTTGACAGTGTTCTTATTTCTTGTACTTCTCTAGTCACAGTCAGGTTCTTATATCAGCTCCACTCACAAAGTATTTTTTATGTTATTTATATATTTATTTTACTCTACACTTTATTTATTTATTTAAAAAAATGTTTCCAGGTTAATACTAAAGTTAGGGGGGTTCAGGCACTTCAGAAATCGCTAAATTGCAAGAAGGCACACAATTGTGTGTGTGTGTGTGTGTGTGTGTGTGTGTGTGTGTGTGTGTGTGTGTCTATTTTCCCCCACTTAATTTAATGGAGTTTTGCTTTAGATTATGATATTGCAGATTTCTTATTTTTAATCAACACAGTTGTTTTTGTGGGGCATTTTATTAGATGTGAAAACACTGTGGAACCCCTAAAGTGCCCCTCCATAATTAAATGGGGGCCCCCTTGTGCACCCCTGTGTGCTATACTCTAGAATCACCACTGTCTGAGATGTAGGTCTTATATTTTATATTACACACATAAATGTTTCCTTAGGCTGAGGGAAAGCAGTTATGTCTCCTATATTGTGCTTGCTACAAATACATGTTTCTTCAGGCTGATCGGCAGAGCAAAGTATGATGTTGCCCGTGGTGCGTTGCTTGTTCAGTGTTGTTGCCCATGGGCCAGCAAAGGTTGGGGACCATTGATGTACCAGTAATTTCATATGATATCGCACAGTGGGGTGGGGTGGGGGGGTCGTCACAGCCTGAAACATTTTCAAAGGGGGGCCCAGCAAAAAATAAGTTTTAGAACCCCTGGCATAATCCATGAGTTAAAACTTTGTGAGTGGGGCACTGTACCTTTACCCTTTACAGCCTGTGTGCTGAATTACAGATATTTTTTTTTATTTAATTCCCCCTCCCACCTCCCACCAATTATCTTTCTTGCAGTATCATGTAAAGTTAACTCCTGTCAGCTTTCATTTATTATTCATTATGCCACAGTGTTAGGCGTTGCATGATCAAGTTGAACAGAGACACCTGAAAAGTATGTTAATGCTTTTATGATACTGCTAGTAAGACGTGCTGCACCAGACAAAAAGTTCCTTCAGGCAGGTCAGTAATGATGTCACTGGAACAGTTTCGTTGCTGTAAATTGGCAACAGAATTTGATCAAATGACCTTACAGGCCTTGTAAAGTCCTGGCAAACTATATTGACATCTTGGCACATTTTAATATGAATTTAACAAGTTTGCTGCAGTAAGGCTTGCCAGTAGAAATGTGAGACTAGCATTGGTTCATACAGTAACAAGTGATGCTGCATAATGATCGTGTAACACATTGGCATGCATTGTGCTCTTATTGGGTTAGGTAATCCTGTATTAGATAATAGGTATAGAAAAGCTATTTTGGATTAGTTTACTAAAAGGTCTTTAAAATAAATTGTATATAACATTTTACTTAATTTATTTTGGAGAACAGAAACCACGTGTGTGATTTAAAAACATTTCCCATCTAGATAATATATTGAACAAGAATTTCAGGGAAACAACTTTTTATGCCTGCCGATATACAGATACAAGTAAAACATTTACATTTGTGTACAGCAAAAACAAAAACAAAGCAGTGCATTAAGATATATTTTATGATCTGAATCGTTGCACTGTAGGAACAAAGATCACATTTTAGTACTGTATTTATGTATGTTACACTTTATGTTTATTTTGGTAACACGCTGACCAGGTAAATGACAATTCAATACCAAATAATTTATGTACCTTCAAAAATGTAATTGTTTAATGCATGATTTTTGTCATTTTTATGTCTTGTTTGTGTTCTAAGTCTTCGTGTTTCATAGACAGAGGGATAATTCTATGATAAAAGCAGTAAAGTAGTTTATAGACCCTTTTATTCTAAATCCTGCAAGGGGAATTATACATTACAATGAGTTAAAATTAACTATGTTCTTTATATTATTATTTTATTCTTTTACCTTCATGCTTTAATGCCAGGTTTTAATCTATAATTTACTTGGTATATATAATGGCAAATATGTTATTCAAGTTGAGAGTTGGATTTATTTAATAAAAGAAAATGATTAGTACTTGTGAATAATGTTTTTGTTGTTGTTTTGTTTTGTTTACGAAACTGCTTTTTTTTTTTTTTTTGTTAAAAATTTAGTCGTTGCCAATTAGTTTTTTATTATTTTCTCCCCAATTTGAAATGCACAATTATTTTTAGGCTCAGCTCACCGCTACCACCCCTGCGCTGACTCGGGAGGGGCGAAGATGAACACACGCTGTCCTCCGTAGCGTGTGCCGTCAGCCGCCCGCTTCTTTACACTCTGCAGACTCACCGTGCAGCCGCCTCAGAACTACAGCGTCGGAGGACAATGCAGCTCTGGGCAGCTTACAGGCAAGCCTGCAGGCGCCCGGCCAGACTACAGAGGTCGCTGGTGCGCGGTGAGCCGAGGACACCCTGGCCGACCTAACCCTCCCTCCCCCCGGACGACACTCGGCCAATTGAGCGCCGCCCCCTGGGAGCTCCCGTCCACGGTCAGCTGTGGAATAGCCTGGACTCGAACCGGCGACGTCCAGGCTATAGAGCGCATCCTGCACTCTAGCGAGTGCTTTTACTGGATGCGCCACTCGGGAGCCCCTGAGACTGCTTTTTTTTAAACAAATTGTCATTTTCAACATAACTTTTTCTTAAATTCATCCATTCATTTATGTAGACTAGGATGAAAACATTCAATAACTTTTTTTTTACTGTACATTATCAATTGTAAAAAAAATAGATGCTTATTTAAATATCTGTTCATTTTGAGTTATATATTTGTTCTACATGTTTTGTTTTACAGTCAATGTCAGGACCATAATTGAAGCAAATAAAAGTAGTTGTCTGGAAAACTTCCTGTAGCAGAGAAAACATGGTCCGTCTGAACGTGGATCTGATTGCTAAAAGCAGCATTCACATAAAGAACAGAAGGGATGAGCCACTTGGGCAGTATCTGAAGAAACTTACTCACCTTAATTTTTCTAACAAGAACATTGAAAACATTGTAAGTATCTTACAGTATGGTCTTCTATTTGTAAATACTGTTTGTTCACACTGCTCCCTCGTTATTTTAGGATTCACCACAAATTTGGTTAATTCACTGTAAATTTGACCTGTACTATACCATAGGAAGTACCACTGTTTTCAATATTTCAGTATTTTTTATTCTGTAAGTCTGATAGCAATAATAACAAGGGAATACTGTACTTATGCAGGGAAATGAATAGGTAAATTATTAAGAACAGTAATACTGAATACCCATAATGTATTGTTTTGTAAAAGCTTAAGAAAAAGAAATACACAACCATACAAATATTCAACTATACAAATACATACTGATCTCCTTCGTAAATACAAATGATTGGTCTATTAAAACATAGCCAACAATCAACACTGTGGTGTCAATTCAGTTTATCTAAACAAAGTCAGATCCAGCACTGTTTGGATAACTAAGAAAGGGCTCTTGTGACCAAGGCTATGCAACTCTGCCATCTCACAGTGAATGTGCGTCTCTTCAATGTAATTCCTTAAAACATTTGTAAAACGTCAGAAAAGTAACTATTATAACAATGCACTTTGTCAATTATTAAAATGTCAGTTATTTTATTAAACAAATGTAATGAGGTACACATAGAAAAAAGAGAAAAGAAATAGGGCAAAGTTGTGATGGTACTAAATATCTGTAAAATGGCTTATATGACAATTATATTAGGAATTTTATTTCTGTAAATGCAAAGGCTATTTTTCATTAACATCAAGCTTGACTTCCGCCTGTCAGTTTTCACCCTTTAAGTATTTTACTCAGTCGTTCCATAATGACATGGAAAACATACAGGGAAAAAGCATTGGTATAATGCTGCTGCCACTGTTTAAAAATAAACATGATATCAGTGAAGATTTTTTGCACAGTACTTCTATATGCTGTTGTCCCATATTAGCCATATGTCTAGGCTCATCCCAGCAGGAATTGAAGTGTGATTCTAACAACCTTCAGATTAAATGATTTTCTGTCAGGATTGGATTTAACCGCGAGTACCACGAAAGCCATACAGAGTGTGCTAGAGTTTTAAAACACATTTAATGTTTCCGTGTAGTTCTGTATATTGTGCACAGTACACTATAATAATTGAATGTCTCTTGACAAAAACAGCATGTGATATACTGTATAACAGTCTTTTTACCTTTTTGTGGTTGTTGTGTGGATTCTGCATGTTTTATTGTCTGTTTTTTCAGGTGCGCATTACAGTAAGTCAATTGCTTAGTTCTGGTCGTGATGACGTTGTGTGTGGCTAATGGCTAAAGGTGTAATCATTTATCATTTATCAATGAATCATTATACTTTCCTTCCAAGTTATATTGTATCATAATAGAAGAATGTGTCATTCATGATGCAAGACCAGAAGCAAAACATAGCTCATTGTAGATCAGCCAATGGTCCTTGATTGAAGACATACTTTCCCTGTTTCATTACATTTTTGTCCATCACTAAATGTCCATTTGATCTTTTATACATCATACAAGCAGCAAATCAGGACAATCCCATGTATCGTGCTGCATATTGTACCATGATCTGCATATAATGATACGTATTGTATCATGAGATTAGTGTATTGTTACAACCCTACTAATGGCTACTATGAGACCCCTTCCTCTTTCCTGTAAGTACTAAATGTGTTCTTTTGGATGTTGAAACATGTAGCTGTTTTTCTTTTATTTTAATCATTAACAAAAAATAAGGTAAAAAAACAACAAAAAAACTACAAAATACATTCAGGGATCACAACAAACTAGTTTAACAGGACCATAACAAAGCATATCACGAAGCACTTCCAGGATTAGCACTTCCATAGCTATGGAAACAGTACAAAAACCCATTGAAACAGTGCATAACTGTATAGACATGAAAACCTTTCAATGGCTGGGTTTCCATGGAAAATGAAAAATGTCTCACTTTTTTCTCATGCTATTTTTGTAGTACCTTTCACGTAGTGTGGGTCTCCATGTAGTTTTCTTTTAGCCAGAGAAATTCTCCTTCCAAATGTAAATAACCTAATTAATATTAAAATACAGGAGGGTATATTTAAATGTTTCTGTCAGAGTTCCAATTTGGTCTTGTGCTACTACAGATACGGTGCAGCTTTCTTAAACTGGGTTTCCACAGTTTGAAGTGAAGCACCGCAAGTGCAGCCTGCTTCATTTAACCACCAAAAAATGGCATAAAAAAACTATGTGAAACAAAACAAAAAACGGAGATGTTACACAAATAAAAAAAAACATTCCACAAGAAAGCACTGTGTACTATCCTTGTGTTATTTGCTAAACATTTTTGACTGCATATATATTTGTTATAAATGTATTATATATGTACATATATCAAATATACAAGTTTTCCTACAGAACCATAGCTTCAGCAATTCTGATCCTTGAAGTCTACGAACAGAGTTAAATACCAATACTTTTGGTTAATCATATCAAAATTATCCAGTCAAAATGTTTAGTACAGTACATTTTTTAAATACTGGTAGTAAATCTACAATAGGCTACCATACTCGACCACATTTCCCATTACATAATAGTCCAATAAATATAATAATAATAATAATAATAATAATAATAATAATAATAAATACCTGAATCAGAATTCCTTTGGGACTGTGCAATATATATAAAGTAGCTTTCGGGTTAAGGGGAATGAAAACAATGAATAGAGAACAATGGGTAATCGGGAAATATGCAAAATATGTGTTATATATATATATATATATATATATATATATATATATATATATATATACATACAGTTCCTCACACAGAAACTTTTGGGCCTGGGACAAGTTTTTGCGTCTTTTTTTTTTATTTATGATAAATGCTACTTAAGGCTAGTGAACAGTGCATTGCATCATATTGCTAAGGGACAGAAAAGTCTAAGCTTAAGCAATCAGGTTTCAGATCACCAAACACGAAGATAACAAAAGTGTAAAAAATACCTGTACTTTGCAAAGGGGTTAATAGTTTATTTATTTATTTATTTATTTATTGCAAAAGGTGGCATTTTGTATTTGTTTTATTTCTAGTAGCGTCAGTATTTTTTTAATAACCTTATAAAGCTATAAAACAACAAAATTATAAAGCACTATCATTTTATGAGTCAAATGGCAACAATTTGAAACGTTGAATAAATTATGTCATATAAACAAAAATACTGAATGAAGAGGTCTCTAAACCACTCATACTTCCTATTTGGACAAAGACGCTTGCCAGGGCTACCTCCAGCAGATCTCAGATAATAAAGGACCACTTGGTATGGCCTTTAGTTATAATAGAAAGTTGTTTCCAAAGCCAGGGCTCTTCTAGAGCAGCATAAAAAAAGGGACATATACAGAAGTACCTCCTGCAGTCAGGTCGGTAGGAGTTCCATATTTTGGCTATAACATTTCTTATAGCACATATACCTACTACGTGTCTTTAATATTAAGACTTTATCTAAAAATGAGATTCTCTAAGGGAATGGAAGTAAGTTAAGCACATTTAGGTTGGGAACTGTTCGGGTTCTGATTACTTTGAAATGGATTTCTATTTGCAATGAAAAAAGTGTAATCTTTTTTGTGTGTATGTTGTTGTTTTTTTTAGGATGATCTCTCCTTGTGCAGAAAACTCACTGTTTTGTACTTGTATGACAATCAAATAACGCAGATCTGCAACTTGAGTTTTGCTTCGAATCTCACACACCTGTACTTACAGAACAACAACATAACACACATAGAAAACCTGTCGTCACTACAGAGGCTCTCCAAGTTGTGAGTATGGATTGTACTGTAGTATGTTAATTATGTTAATCCACAACCATTATCATAATAGGCAAATACGTGTTAATTGTTGTTTATGATACTATGCTTGTATTAAAGTGAGAAGTATTTTTGATATGGTACAAACCTGAATATAAGCTGCATGAACATACAGCACAACCTTTTTTTGTGTGGTTATTTGGTATAAGAAACTGTAAACAATGCTTTCATAAATAAATGATACTCTTAAGTTGAATCATATAACAATTTCTGTGCTTATATTTGGTATGATCAGTTTTGAAGCTCTTCTTTCTAAAATGTACGTACCTTCCAGTTCAACAGCCCTTTCATAAATATACTTTTTTTTTGCACTTATACAAACATATAGAACCTCACAAGTATTAGTAAAAAGCAACACAGAAATCTCCACTGTTCTCTTTCTCTCTCTCTCTCTCTCTCTCTCTCTCTCTCTCTCTCTCTCTCTCTCTTAGCCATGCATATTTGTAAAAACAAGTCAAAGCATTAGTATAAAGCCACTGTTGATGAATGTGCTGAAAATATCTTGCTTGTATTTGCTTAAATTGCTATAACCTTGATATATCCTTTAGCCCTATCAATCACAGTCATAACTTTTTAAAACCTTTGTGACTTCCCTGATTGCAGGTACCTTGGAGGTAACTGCATCACTGTAGTGGAAGGGCTGGAAGGGCTAGGAGAACTGCAGGAGCTGCACATTGAGAGTCAACGACTTCCCCTTGGAGAGAAGCTGCTGTTTGATCCCAGGACCCTCCACTCGCTCTCAGTAAGAAGTGACTGCTGTTCTATTTGTCTTCATGTCAGATGACTGTCTAAATCTTTTAGGAAGGGTGAGCTGCTGGGTTAAAGATCAATTCCACACATTTTTTTAGGATCAATTTTCAAGGTAGTCAAGGACTTTTAAGTTCAGTACCTGTTTTATAAAGTAAGGGATTAGATTACTTCCTCGGGCGTAATGTGGCCGTGTTAGGCAGATCTTTTTCTCAGTGAGCGCAGGTAGATTTTAAAGCTGAGGAACTGAATTAATGTGTGTGGCAAAGTGGTTTGCAGTGCGCAGGTGTAGAGGTGATGTGATACGTAACAGAAGACAGGCAACAAAGTTCACGGCCCAAACAGATCTTTATTTGTAATCCGCGGTCGTTGCGACCATAAATAATAATCCCAGGCAATGCACAGCAATGTGTATTGCACTGTTTTAAACAACGGGTTACAGTCACGAAATAATAAACACAGTATAAACACAAAGACACACATATGATCACAAGTCCAGAGTGAGTGCTAACATGCAAGTGGTGAAATACAATTTATTAGTGTACAGTTGTGAAGTGTTGTCCGGGTTGGTGTTGGTCTTAAGCGACAGCTCCTGGTATGTGTTAGCCGTCTAATAACAACAAACGAGTAGAATTAGACACGACAAAACAAACAAACAGACACTAAACACTCACGGTACGTTTTGGTTCTCCTTTTAACAGATGGCTTAGCCATGTCCCCTTTTGTACTGTCAGTCACGCCCCCTTGGTTAGCGAGTGCAACCGTTTCTCCTCCAATCCGCGGTTGCCACATCGCTTCCCTTCTGGGGCGATGACTTGGTGTACCGTAGCTCCGCCCCCTTTCTAGATGGCCGACTTCCATCTTTCCCTGGAATGAATTGTCAGACCATCCAGTCTGGGGAACACTGTTCCCTTTACACAGCGCCCTCCCAGGTCGGTCAGGAGATTTATAACCAAGATTCATTCTTTCTCTGTCACAATGTGCCTTTGTTCACTAGCTGTCATATTATTTCAAGTGTCAAAAAGAGAACTAAAGTACATATTCTTATTCACATATGAAGTGAACAAAAATCTGCTTTTATTATCTTCTCCCCACAGTAAATATACAGTAATCATCTATCATACACAACACAATTTAATAAAGCAAGCAGTTTGTCTTTAAATTTTAGCTCCCCTTTAAAGATAGTGTTTGCTACTACAGTTTATTAAAATAAAATCTGTCGTAATAAAAAGGCTCTTATAAAATGGGTCATTATTATTATTATTATTATTATTTATTTCTTAGCAGACGCCCTTATCCAGGGCGACTTACAATTGTTACAAGATATCAGATTATACAGTATTTCATTGGTTTACAAAACATCAATAGTTCTATTATTTTGCTGCTTTGTTTACCTAAAATGCTTTTCCAGATCAGATGAAAACAAAATTTGAATCTGTAGTGAACTTCATGAATAATAAACATGCTGTACATAATACCAGAAACGTAATACTAGCAACCTTTGAATAATTAAATAGACTGCAAAAGAACAATATTTTTTAGATAAATGTTAGCATTATTGTAAAATTAAATTAAGGAGTGTATATTTCATGGGAACTATTTAAAACTGTGGTACTGTTGAAACAAATGTGTGACATGCATCCCCTGGAACATTTTAATATTGTAGAGGAATATACCTGCATGTAAAACCTTCTAATCTTAAGATTTTATTTCCCAAAGTGGTAAATAAAAACAATGGTTTAGTATGATCATAATCAAGTAATTATCTAATAACCAGTAAACACATACTGTAGTTGCAAATAAGTAAAGAACATTTTAACATCAATTTACATATTTAAAAAAAAAAACACTGTAAGGCAGTTTAACTGGTTACATTATTTAAGCAGAACCCAAAGAAAAATGCTTTACCGTCATGCAGGGCCTGCCTTGTGCCATTAAATTTAACATAACAAGAAGTCTTACCAGACGGTAAAGCCCTCTTATGAAGGATTCTTTTGATATGTGTTTTATGCAGCACTAGTTTTTGTTACTAAAAAACTTTTTCCTCAGTATTTCATATATATTGTGGTTTGCTCAGAATTCCATCTGTCTGGTAGCCTTTAGCGGTGGACTGGGTTGCGTTGTGGGTATTTCCAATAGCCTAAGTAATACTTCAATACTAAAAAAAAAATCTTCTACTTACATTGAAGTGTTCTTTAGTTCAGATACCTCGTACACAAAAGCAAAGATTTGTGAACTGTTTGTAAAACATGCAAAAGAATAAAAGTAACGGTAACTTTTTATTTTTTAATTCGGATTTGAGTGCAGTTTTGTGTATTTGTGTAAGATTCAGTATTACCATTAGGTCGTGAAATGTATTAGCAAAAGTAAAAAATACAAATAAAATTATAATTAAAAATATCTAGTAGCCTTCATATGTTAATGCTGATCGTGCTGTTTGTTCAGTTACTTGTTCACAGTGTGTTCATAAATTTTATGTTATAGAAGAGAGCACCGTGCCCATGTTGTTGTTATGATGTGCTAAATAAAGTTGATGAAAGAAGTCGGTCAGCATTCAGTTGTTTGATTTCTGCAACTTATCATTCAAACCAGAGACTCGTTGCTATTGCTGTTGTGGCTACTGTACTGCTGCTGCCAGCAAACACTATTCTCGATTTTATTTTTAATTTGCTATACTAAATCTAAATGGATAGATATAATGTACAGTATAGATTAGGGGCCTCATATTGACCAATCAGATTAAAGTAAATCTCTGATCCATTTTCTAATATAGGTTTGTGTTTATAAAGCCTTCATTTAAACATTACATTACAACACAACTGCAATATACTGTACATTGTAAGTCACTTCCCCATTGGAACCTGTTACCAGCATATAGAATATTTGTAGAATATTGTACATGGTGCTGATATCCCCCCATGTGAGGTCAGAGTAGCTGTCCCTTTCTTTCCTTTTATTTTTTTGTGTAATATCTCACCTAACATTTTGCAATGCTAACATTTTCATGGCACTCTAGACAAACAGCAGTATTTAAAGCCACATTAATTTTGCAGCTTCTCCCACCTTAATGTTTTAATCCCAGCCCTGGTAACAGTTAAAAAACATGTGACAAATGAATTTGATGTGACAAATGAATTCGTTATATGTTAAATTTATTTGAATAAATGCCTTCTGATTAAGAATAACTTGTGCTAGAAATACAGTAATGAATCTTTTCATTGATTTATAATTTTAAACATATTCATTACTTTGTGTTTGAAGGAATGTTATTTGAGGTTGAATCCCCTAAAACTTTTTTTGTTTCTCCCTTTTTTCAGAAATCTTTGTCAGTTTTCAATGTCAGAAACAACAGCATTGACGACATAAAAGAATTGGTCATTCTGCGGAACATAACTCAATTTTTCGGTGAAGATAATAAGATTCAAAATTTGAAGGTAAACTGCATTGCATTTTAAAACTCAATAAAAGTGGTTTGTTTATCCATTGGATATATATTTTTTTTAATAAGGCTACAGCCTAATAAGGATTTGGGTGTTATGCACATTTCCCAGTGCTATGAAATGTTATGGAAAGATGAGATCTATTAAAGCAATATCCTGTAGGTACCGCAAAGCTTGTGCGTGCCTGTATGCTGCCTACAGAGTCAGAATTATTAAGCAACTCAGCAAGAAATCCCCTAGGAATGCCTTTGCTGACAACTTATTCAAGCATGCATTTTCTACTGGACTGTTTTCCACAGAATGATGGATTCAGTTTTCAACATACAAGTATTTCTGAGATTTTACTGTGCAAACTTAGTTTGGATACAAATATAAACTGCATAAATATGGAACCATCAAAACTTTCTGAGCACATGTTGGTAATTGATACTGTATAAGCAATAAAGTATTTGCAATCAGTGTTACATTGCTCCATCAGAGGTTAGTTAAATGGTGTCACTGTTGAACATTTCTTAAAGTACTCATTTTTTTATAGTTACTTGAACCTTGAAACATAAAGAAAAGAGATTGTTCTCCAGAGTTATGTAATACAAGTATTTGCAGTACAACTGCCATCAAAGAGCTTTTCATGTTTAACTGATAGCGCTTTTAATTTATACAACCTCTGCCCACTATTGATTTAACAAAGACAGTACCCAAAAAGATAAATTCATCCTTCTCACAATTTAGTCAGGAACCAGAGGAAAAATTATAGATTTTCTTAAATAGATTATGACAGGCAGTCAGCAGGGTGACAAATTGGTGTCTGCAGACCCAGTTAGTGCGGCTGAGTTAGACATTCCATATACAGATCGAAGAGCTGGTCAAATACAGGTTCATAACTGGTCATCATTAGCCGAGTAGAAGTCTATTGCAGATCCAGTGGGTGCCTGCTGAGGTACACTTAACACTTGCACGTGGAGTCTGATTTACTGCTCAGTAGTTTTGTGGCAAGTCCCTCTGAGTGACGTGTCTGACACAGTCATTTATCAAACAGAAAGTGCACTGCAGAGAGGGGTCCCTTTAGAACTGATTACAGAATGCCTGAAAAGTGGAAGCACTTTAGTTGAGACAGGAAGGCAATGAACAATCAGAGCGTGTCCAGAGAGTAAGCATATTTCCACCCTGGATTAATGTTCTTTTAGATAAACATACACTGTAGGCAACATGTTCTAGGGGAAAATACAGAGTTACATGACATTTGGGACCTAATTTATTAAAACAAGAGCTGGATCTGCCTTTACTTCTTTGTTCATTTACTTTTATAATCTTTATTCATTTACTTTTATAATTTAAAAAAAAAATAGTTGGCTGATTTATTTTTATTCTGTTTAAGCTTTCCAGAACTTATACATTTTAAGATTATTATTATTATTATTATTATTATTATTATTATTATTATTATTATTATTATTATTATTTCAACTTTAACATTATTTTAACTGTGGTGGATTTTAATACACTCCAATCCAGTGTTAAACATACATCTTATGCTACTGAATAACACATTATTTATATAGGTTACACTGTAATGTTTACTTTATTAAAAATAAACAACACATTAATTTACAGTCTGTTTCCTAAGATTTAATTATTAAACATTTGGTTTTACAATGTATGGTACAAGTGCCCTAAAATGTCTAAACCTGGTCTTGCTTGGACCTAGTTCTGCAATATCTTTTCTAGTCTTAGTTAAAAAATAATTGTTTAATCACACCTTGGAAAAAAACACCAGCAGGATTAATACCAATTTATTAAAGGTTATATATATGTAGCTCTGCCATGGTTAAATCATTGAAATAGACACAAACCTGTGTTTAGAGAACACCCTAAAGACCCCAGGATTTTCTATAAGTCCATTATGTATCAATACATACAATTTGTTTATTTAAACTTTTTTTTGCTGTAGTAATTTTTTACACAAAAAAACTGTAACTGAGTGTCTGAGCACTTAATCCAGTGTGGTGTCCTCTACTGGTGAAATATTTTTAATGACATTTTTAAAAAGGGCAGAATAGTTTGGAAATAAACCTTTGCTGTGTGCTTTTTGTGTTAATTTTATTTAATAAATATTTGTCAAAATCATTGTAATTAAGCTTGAAGGCTTCCTTTATCTTAATTTTAAAGGCCTATAGCTGTGTGCCTTAAGAGCCCACAGACTCGTATTGACATGTATCTGTTTCCTGTCCGTAAATAGTGCTGAAGACTGTATAATGGTTTCGGGAGTTTGGTGAAATGCATGTGATTGAGAGATGTTGCAGAAATTATAAAAAGAGCAAGATAGACTATTAATCAAACTGCCATATTTTATGCAAATATTAAAATGGTTTTTTTTTAGAGTGGAAAATTAAATTAAACCAGTATCCCAGTGATATGTTTATGGGAAAAAAAAAAGGATGACATATACATAGGGCTTCTGATTTTCGGTTTTAACTGCTAAAACACCCCTGATTACAAAATAATTTAAATTGGTGTATAGCCAATAAACACTGGAAAAACACTGGAAATGGTTACTCAATTCATGTTGACGACCCCTTTCCCCATGAAAAAAATTAATAAAATACCTACAAAAAAAACAAAATTCCAGCGCACTTGGGCAATGTCCCTCGTTCCTGACTTGTATCTCGCATTGATTCGTTCTGAATGCTTTAATCCCACCCCAACTACTGAGTGGCAGCAAATTCCTACATTTCTATTGGAGGATTGTAACAAGCTTGCAAGATTTAAAACCAGATTAGAAGAAATGGGGGACAGTTTGATAGGGAGTATTTACACACTCGTGGAATTCAAAACAGAATTGTGGCGAAATGTAAAAAAATACCAAAACACACAAAAAACCCTGAAGAATATGCCCATGACCATAAGGATTTCATTGTGGAAGACAGCAAAAGAAAGACGGTACAATTGAAGTGTGCAAGTACTGTCGAGTTATGCATATTGTGACAGAAAAAAACGAAAGTAACCGAAAGCAATAATTTCATACAGTATTTAAAAAGTGAAAGCCCCTGAAAAAACGATTTGCATAAAACTCGAAGATATCTCAAAATAAGCACAGAAAAATGAAATGAATAAAAACAGAAACCCTACATATACAGTATGAACACAAGAGCGCTGCTTTAATTGAAACATGTAGATTGTACTTGGATTATCAGCAATCGTGTACAAAATAATCATTTTTTTATTTGTTTATTACAGTTGTCCTGTTGAGCTTGGTATGAAATAAAACAGATGTAGCACCCAATCAGTGTAATTAAAAATCAGAAAAAAACATGCCTAAGTTTTGCAAACCATAATCTTAATAGCTCCTGTTTAACTTCAGGTGTTGAATGGACGTAAAGTGTGCATTTTACATAACTAGAATTCTTCAGAAGTGGAAAAATGGTTTTCAAATCTTTCATAAACAGATGGGTTTCAATAAACATATACCCTGCTAGTCCCATTTGGATGCCATTTCAAAACAATAGGTCTGTCTTTTCTTTAAAGAAATGTATAGACAAGACACAGTGAAATGTAATGAAATAAGTCTGATTGTTGGATAATTTACAAGTAGTCCCTGTAAAGTCACCCGACCCGATATATAACTTCAGGGCACCTTGTGGTTTAGAAGCTAATCCTTGGATGAAGAAAGTAAGAAAATACTATGTAAACGTTCGATAAAAAGTCCTAGAAAGGATGTGTAATGTAGTGTGAGTTAGATATCCCGGGAATGGATCATTGTTCAGCCACTGCTCTCAAGATAGTCTCTTGACTGCTCTCCTCAAACTTTGTTAGTATATCAAGGTTTTTAAATGTAATGCAAAAAATTGATCCTGCCATCTGAGTAAATACTTAATTTGATTAGTACAACTTTTCGGATTGTATTAGGAGATAACAGATTTTTGATGCATGCCATTAAATCAATCCACTTTACAAGACAACTCACAACAACAAGTTCTTGGACTTGATGGCTTCAATGGAAATAGGATCTATGCTGATTTTATTTTTCAATGTATGCACATGATTTAATGACAAATAATGTTGTTATTGTATCATTACAGGAGTTAGAATTGGTTTTTAGCCAATGGTCTTTACTCTGGCGGATGGATTTGAGCAGAAACCCTGTGTGTAATAAACCAAAGTACAGAGACACAATTATAATGACGTGCAAAACTCTTGGTAAGCAGATATACTGTTGGGGATCGAGATGTACTGATATCAAACCCCTCTTAAAACCAGTAATAAAAACAAAAAAATCTTATCTTTGGATTGATTTTTAAAAATGAAATATTTATTTTAATGACTGAATTGTGAATATTTTATTCCTGGGTAAAATCCACTTGATGTATGATCTGACTGTGTGTACTGTAAGTGAGTAGAATTCCTGAATTTAGCTTTGGACTGTATCACTTTTATTACGCCACTAGGAACAACTTTTGCTTGTCAGTATACTTAAACTTAAGTATTCAAAGGGGTCCCTGAGTTATTCACCTGGCTGTGCAGAGTTGCCGGTCTTCGCTGAAGATTCATCACGCTACAGCGAAGCCTGCTGGCCAGACGTCCAGTGAGCTCAGAGTGGACATCTGCCTTTGTCCTCCAGAGGCCGGTATCTCACTGGCATCCACTCTCGAGTTACTGGGTGTAAAAGAGGAGGCTGGCCTTCGGTTCTCCTGTGTGGGGAATTGCTGCAGTGAGGAGAAAAAATAATTGGACATTCTAAATTGGGGAGAAAATGGGGGGTAAAATAATTGGGCACACTAAAATATATATTTTTCCATAAATAAATAAATAAATGGAGTATTCAATTAACTTGTTAGCCCTTGCAGTTTAGACATCAGTAATTTGATTAATAAGTAAACATAACAAAAAAAGAAAACACTATGCACGTTTAAAAAAAATATATATACGTTTTTTATTTTTATTTTATAGAGGTTCTTGACGGGAAGGATATAAATGAAACATCCAGACAGTTTCTTATGAACTGGAAAGCTTCAAAAGAGGCCAAGAAGAGAATCAAGGATGAAAGACTAAGAAGTGCACCTGGAGCCTTCTCAAATCCTGGTGAGATGCTTTATTTTAAATCAAGTCTTCAAAAATGTTATTACCATGAAAAGGCACTTCACTCAAGGAATTCAATTACGGGTGTGTAACCAAATAAAATGTCTAGCCTCAATTAAATGTATGTTTCTTGTTTTTTTTTATTTTTATTTCAGTTGAGTTTCTAATTGGCAAACCACGTGTTCCGAGGAAGCATTTAGAGTTTGTTCTGGATAAGCCACACAACCTGCCCAGTTCTGTTGGGGACCAGGGTGTGAGACAGCCTTTACCAGGGAGGCTGGATCGCAGACAATTCCATGGCAATGAAGTAAGGTATGTCCCATCTCTGAAAGTCTATGATCATTTGACTTAGTTGTTTCTTGATAGTTCTGTAACCTTAACAGTTTGTTATCCGTTTTACAAAACAAATGGTGGCAGCACTTAGCACAGAGGTAAATGCTTTGCGAATAGGGTACTTCTTCACAGATATATAACATGTACACATTATAAGAATAGTTAAACTCTTTAGATTTACAGTTACTGTATAATACAGTATATATATAGTAATATATAGTATTTTTCCCCCTTGTCCAGATCTAATTATTCTGATTTAACAAAATACTAACCAAAATAAATAATTAAAAATAGTATTTTAATTAAACCTCTCAGAAGCGAATATCATAATGTATGCATTGTCACAGTAAGTCAGCTCATTCTTCATTGTTTGTCAGTCATCTTAAACTCTGTTATATATATATATAATTGTATAAATATACTTGTATCTGTAAATTGTAAGATAGTCACAATCTATGATACATTGCCAGGGGATGCTTTGTCTCAAAAAAAAAAAAAAAGGCATCTTACTGCTTATTTCCTTCTTCTTTTTAGCCCCCATAGCCCCCTGCCGCATACTTTTTTAGTTTTTATTATTTTTTCACATTTAACAAAATATACCAAGTGTAAGCTTTCTGTATGTTGAATAAATACATTAACAAGTACTTTCAAATAACTGTTTTATTTGACTTGCAAATTATTTTGTTGATTGTTAATTAAACTGCACTCAAGTTGCTGTTTTTTTTAACAGCGTATATTAAATGTGTTTCTCTGCTTCTTACAAAACTACTTGAAAAAATAAGATAATTTTGTTATTCAGGGGTATTAAATATAATGTTGAGGCATCTAAGAAACAAATACAATACATATCATAAGATATTGTTTAGAAAATCAATAGAAAATGGCATTTCAATGGTATAAGTGATTTCAATATAAACATTTTTCACTTAACTGCTTATTTCCTTCCTTTTTTTATGTGTTTGTTTTTGATGAATGGCCTGCTTTTTGTCAGTTGCTAAATCTCAGAGGTTTAATTCCTGCAAATAAACAGCATTTTCTTTTCTGCTAGTGACCCAAAGGTTTCCTTGCTGAAAGGAGAAGCCTAGTTTCAGGCTTTGACCAGGTTTTATTTTTGTGTGCATTTCAAAGAGCACACGGGGGCCTGTCATGCTCGGCTGCTCATGTTCTTGCAGAGGAAATTTAAAGTTTTTTGTTTCTTTCATAATTTGTTATTGATCAAACGTTTTTCAAAGCATGATGAAAACTGATATTTATTACGTCCGTCCTATGCTAGTCCTTTTAATAAGGTAAGTTTCTCTTCACATGATTACAGCTCTACACCTGAATTTTGTAATTTATCCTAGATTTATCGGCGGTTGACAGCTGTAGTTCCAAGTTTGCCCACCTCTGATTTTAATCCTATTGAGTCAAATGTAATCTCCTTCAGGCAGATCCCCCAGCTATATAATTAGTGATGGTACTGTGAATTACTTCAGAAATATAGCTAGTTATGACTTCACAGATGGGTTATGGTATTGTTTATCTACATTGTAGGAAACAAGTTATTCTGCTAAATGTATGTATCCAGTTTTATCAATGAAATTACTTGCTCCAAATACCATTATTACACTAGAGTGCATTGATAGACGACTTCAAAATTCTGATATAATTTACCTTGTGTAAACCAAACCTCCCTACATATCTATGCATATTACTAACCCACTTAATAATGTGAAAAGCCTGGGAAGCCTGCAGGAGCCCAAGGGCAAATGCCCCAGTCAAGATCCCCACCTTGGTGCAAGCAGAATTCACAGTAAAACATTCAAGTCACACTAACTTACATCCTCGTGGCACACAAACTATAAACAATAACATTTTGTGGAGGCTGTCCTTCCTGTAATTTGTTTTTATTATGTGGGTTCATTAATAATCAGGTCAATACTGTTTGTTTTCAGACTTCCCTTTCTTTGTTTCACATCCTGCAAGCTATTCTAAAGCAAGTCAAACAAATTATTGTACTGCTGATATTTTGATGAATATAAATTAACTTTTTTTTTTTTTATTGGTGTAATTGTGAAGTAATTGTAAACATGTAATGTTTCAGCAAAGTATTATTTCTTCTCTGCTGGATTTAAAACTCTGTTTTTCAGTCAACCATCTATTTCAAGCCAGATGCCAGAACATCTTATACCCCCTTTACCTTAGTGGGTATTAGTAATGCTTCAAATACAGTGAATGTTAATTGGGAACACAATCATTTCTTAAAAGGGAGGGAATGAACAAATGCAAACAACAAGGTTCACTGGTAACAATGACAGGAATCTAATTGGATTTTCTGTTTGTTTCACCACTCTTGTCTCTGGAACTGATTCACAGTTCACTTAGAATTTACTTTGTTTTTAATTTGTTTTTTTTTGTTTGTTTGTTTTTTTATCTCATTTTCTATGCTGCTTGTTCAATGCATGCAGATTGAGCTCCATCATTCTGAGATAAACAGATCCAAACAGCAGCTGTACTGAAACAACATGTATAACCCATTAACCATGCATACATACACATATGTACAGTAGTGGAGTCTGCCTTTGTACACACATCTCTGCACTTGATCACAGGCAAAGGTCAGTCACTCAGGGAAGTGGCTGACTAGGGAGGAATACCTGTGACTTAAGAAGGATAACCTTTCTGCCATGCACAACTAACATTTGCAAACTTAATCCTTAGGGTTTGTTGTATTAGATGGGAATTCAAAGAAATGGAATTGTGTGTGTGTGTGTGTGTGTGTGCTTCGTGCATGCGTGCGTGCGTGTGTGTGTGTGTGTGTTTAAGATAATACTATGCAATCCATATTAATAAAGGATTAGAATAAGGCTGTGGAGTTTGTACTGAATGAGAATTCAATAGGAAATCATATTTGACGTTCATATTTCAATTCCTGACAAAGTAAGTAACAAAAATGATGGTTGATGTCTTGTCTGTTTCTGATTGTTTTTTTTAACACAGACATCTGAGTTTGAAGAAGCCCCAGTTTGCACTTGCAGGGCAGGATGTATCTGAGCCCCCCTCACTCCTCACTCAAGTGTCTCTGTGACCACTTTCAAGACCACAGATGTACGTTCTAATTAGATTAGTGTCTTGTTTAAGGAATGCAAAAATTCTTATTATTTTCTTATTATCCTCAAGATTTTATGAATATCTTGGAAATAAAACTTAATAAAACATATGTCAAAGGCATAAGGCAATATTCTAAATTTCATTGAACACTGTTGACCACCTTTTATCAGTGTGCCATTAAATTGTCTTAACTGTGAAATACACTGTCTATTACATTATACACCAGTTTTGCTGTTCTGTCTTTCATTGCAAAAATGTCTGCAGTTTATTTTGATTTTTTTTTTAAACTCAAGAAGAGGTTGTGTAAGTAAATGAGATTACAGTTCTTTAAAAACACCAAATACCTCGGTATTTACTCAAATGATGGATTTGCCTTGTGTCTGCGGGTTCTGCTGCAGAGGAATTAAGAAAAAAATGGAGAGACATAATTAATTTATTATAATGTTTGCCTTGTTAATGTAATATTATGTTTTGAAATTACATCGTTGCACATGTTTAGGAAAGTTGAAACACTGTCTCAAATTGCTCACATGAACTTTGTTTACGTTGTTAATAAATCCTAAAGTTGACTTTCTGAGCGGTTGATGCTATCAAAAGGCAATGCTTTGCTTCCTGTTCCAGATGTTTAAAGATGAATGGCTGAGATGTGATAATCCAAATGTAGTGGTTAATATTAAACTGTTTATGCACAGTATGCCTTCTTAATTCAAGACTGCTTAAAGTGTTAAACTTTTAGAAAACAAATGTCCTGAAACAGAGTTTTTTATTTTGACAGTGATTTGTATTAAAATCCGATATTCCTTCTGACGGTTAGTTGTTACATGTGATTAAGCACATTCTACAAAAATAAACTTTTAAAAGAGACCTCAAAATATTTTTGTTGTACTCTACTGCATTACTGTAAGTTGCTGCTACACTTTGTGTTGCCTGTGTGTTTCAAGGAAACACAAGGATAAATAATAAATTCTACCTTTTTTATTTTAAAAGTGCAATAAGCAGCTAAATGACATTGCGATTATTGCAGAATCAATCATAATAAAGAGTAAACTAAGGGGTGGGACTAAGAAAGAAGGTGTGACAGCTTTAGAAGAAAGTGAACATCTAAAATCTAGAAGTCGACAAAAACCACAAACACAACAACAGGTACATTATTTAAATAAACAACATGCGTCTTGTCCTGTAATGTACTCAAATCAATATTCAGATGAGATCCTCAGAAATGGAAAGGAAGTTCAACACTTTTCTAAGAAGCAGTTCAAGTCCCAGGACTTCCTGTTAATAAATTATTAACTTTTACTTTAACGACATTGGGGGATATTTTAATAAGAAAGATCTTAATAACACCTCCCTAAAACTTTTAAACCTGATCTTTCACGAAACCCAAGCAGGATTAATGTCAATGTTGACATGCAGACAGATAGACAGGTGTCTTCACATTCCTAGAGTCTGATCCTCTCAGTAGCTTGGTGCTGAAGTATTTCCAGAGCAAGTTTCATTATAATTGAATAAGCGCATCTCTAGATAGAATTGAGTGTGCCATATGGATGGAGAGACAGGCAGACAGGTTGCCTCCACTTACCCACAGATTCATAGACTCTTAATAACTTGTACTATCTGTCCTTTTCAAAATTTCTGCAGAATTTGACAATAACTGTTCTCTTGATAAATTATTTGGTTCTTCAGTTGCTATCAATTAGTAGGAGCCCCATTGAAGGCTTATGAGAGTTCTCTGGAAACCATGAACACATTCCTCAACACAGGATAACTGGAATGTAGTGGAATTTTGACAAATCTATAACTGCTATTGACCAAACATAGCACATAGATGCCTTTTAAATTTAGAGTCATGTTTTTTAGTTTATGAGATCTGAGAGTTCAAGTCAAAAATACTGCAATTTACAGATTATTTGAATTTCACGTTAATAAAAAATAAAAAAATGGCTTTTATTTTCCACATCTTATAAGGCCTGTTTGTATTTCTGATTGCTTCTAACTCCATTGAAACCATATGATCTAAATGTTTAGAGATGCTTGATACCTTTCCATCATAGCAAATTATATTTTATTTCAAATAGAAACTCGGTGATGGACCTTTAGCCTCGCTGTAAACCAAATTAAAAACAAACGGTTCGGATCATGTTTCACACAGCCAATATTGCATATTTGATTTTCGCTGAAGCATAAAATGCATAGTCACTTCCTACTGTAAGTTAAATCACTTTACTGCATATTTTTAACTAAAGCTTGACTTATTTGTTGTGTTCTTTAGACATTCAGCTTCGTATTGTGCCTTATGCACGAGGACATTTGGCAGCGGGTGTAAACGTTGACACACCCTTGAAGGATATTAAGCCTGCAGTACTTGCCAGCACCTGGGTCTACCTTCTTGCCAGGGAATGGTTTCAATGAAAGAAAAAAAAAAACAGTTCGGTATATTTAAAAACTGCATACATACTAGTTAATAGTTAACTAATGATAGTCAATCAAGATAAGTTATTCTAAAACAGTTTATACGGTACACTTTTTAATATTTTATCATTTATAATATAAACTGCTGTAGGCTATAGGCTATTTGCATTGTATGGTTATTTGAAATACGGTAATGCACATAAATTGTTATTATTATTATTATTATTATTATTATTATTATTATTATTATTATTATTATTATTTTATTTTTTATTCACTGACCATTTCTGTCCTATTGTTATACTAACCGTGCTTCATAAATAGTTTAGAATTTGCATATTGAATCTGCACAACATCCTATGCTAGTGCTCTTTCTAATATATATATATATATATATATATATATATATATATATATATATATATATATATATATATGCCTTTCAATCCAATGTGAAAATTCTTCTCGCGTTCACATATTTGACAGTAGAGTCTACTGTTACGAATTGGTTGAAGAAAAATATAATAATCTAAGGTATAAAATAACAGAAAATAATATGTTATTAGGGCTTCAATGTGAAAGTCGGTTTGTCTGCTGAGCAAATATGAAACATAGTAGTTTATTGGAGAAAAGAACACAACACGTTTTTTGGTTAGCCATTCTGTTTCCCAAAAGGAAATTCTCGCATGCAAATAGTTCAGTAATAGCCTACTTTTGCAGATAATTATATAGGACTGAATATGTCATAATTTGTACACTACATAATGAAATATGAATAGTTCGCTGTCATTACTATCCAGATACAACAGGTTATTATTAACTTCATTAGTAGCCCTAGTATATTGAAATATTAATCTTCCAAACATAAAAATCGAGGTTGCACATTAATAAGTGTTAAAAGCGATGCATATTTAAACTTTTACTGTAGAATGTAGGCCTAATTGCATGTTTTATGAAATTCTATTTTCCGTTGTGTTGCAGGTATATTTCAATTCATACGTCATAATTCATATTACAATATCTGTTTGTAAATTAAGGGGCAGGTTTGTTAGGTCGAATGAATGATGTGAGTATAATGCCCATTGAAAGACGACGAGTAACTAAAGAGGTTATTATATTATCATACAGCCTTTAATTCCCACAGCAGCTTTGATGGGGTCTTTCAAAACGAGGTGATTATAGCCCTCGAAAGACGTGTAGTAATGAACAAAATACCTTACTTAACCTTTTTGCTTTACTTTATAATAAGTGCCAGGGGCAAAACTGTTACTTCATCCTTACAAAAACAATGTTATTAGGACCAGTCTCAAATATACATGTTATGAATAATTCCATTCATTAATTTGCCGGGATCCCCGTTAGCAGACATCATGAAAATCAGAGTGATTAATTTATGAGGCTCGCAAGCACTTCCTCATGTTTGAATGTTGATTGCAGTTTTAGGGTTTATTTATTAGCTTTAACTCGGGGAATTAAATGCTATGATTATGAGAAGATACACTGATTTCTTCGTGCCAGTTCGACATTGCAATATCAACTAGGGTGTAGGCTAACTAAAAGAAGATGTTTTTAAGTCCTGTTTTTATAATACTATGTGTGATTCCTCGTTGCTCTTGCAGTTGTTTGCGTGTGGTCACCAATGCCATTTGTAATAAATAACAGTCAACAGTACTCTACTCAATAATAATAATAATAATAATAATAATAATAATAATAATAATAATAATCTTTGTAAGACAATATTGCTATTAATAATACTGTAATAATGATTGATAATAGCCTAAATAATGCATGTTTTATTATTGTCTTTATATCCGTTTATATTAATAGTCAATTTAAAAAATGGTTGCTTTTCCTTGTGTTATTAAAGTATACAACTGGTGTTGGGTTGGTGCATCATTTCATGAAAAAATCACACAAAGCCTGCTAAACATTGGGTCATGGGCATATTATTTTGCCTTTTATTATTATTAATATTTATTTTATTTTATTTATTTATTTTTTGTCAATTTGGCACTATACCCAGCACATGCATATGTACATGTATTGCTGTATACTGGAACGTGTAGAATGTTGGTGGAAGAATAACAGCCACTGAAAGGCCCTCTAGTTACAAGAAATTCGGAAAGAAAAGAGGGTTGGTGGGTGTCTTTCTTCCGCTGCTATGGAGATTAAGGGGTTATATGATTAATTACTCTGGAGTGAACTAGCTGTCAACTCTTTGTGTTTCCATTAAATTAGAGGCTCCAGAGACCAATACGCACATTCAGGTGAGATCTCAACACTCATACACACAGACAGCAGCACCTCCAACCACCACCAGCAATCACTGCTTTATAAAGCCCACTGTACTGGGAACTACATCATTTTACTGGAGTCAAAACGCTGGAAGACTTCTGCTCTGCAAAACAGGAAAGGGCTCCTTGGAGGCGAACCAGAGTTTGCACAGACTGCACTAAATGCAACTTTACTTGAGCAGCGGAACCTTGAAGGTAAGACACAAAATACAAACGTTCCTAGAGTCAAGGGGTTGTGGTAATAGGAACCAGGAAGTATTTAAAATTATGAACTGGATTAGAAAGGTAAATTACCAGGATTCTAAAGGATGCACAACCAACCATCATATTAAGTGGTTATTATTTTAAAATATGATGTTTTAAGGTAGTGGCTGACCAATTCACAACTTTCAGTGTATGATACAGTATAGCGCTGGATCAACAGTGATTTTTTTAAAACTTCATATAAAACCATTTTTGTAAATATTTTTTCAGATTTGAGTATCTAAGCGTGTTATTTAACTGACTATATGATGTAATCATTATTTACAAAAAATATGAGATACTGGTATTATTATTATTATTATTATTATTATTATTATTATTATTGCCAATATAAACAGTTAAACCCAATAACAAAACGTGTCAAGTATGGCTAAGCTAAAACATTCAATATATTTATATTTAATATAGCTTACAAAGTAATTATATATATATATTCTAAAAGCTGTTCGTTTGATTAAAATTATAGGTAGTAAAGACCAAAAAAACACGTTATTCTTGTAACTTTTAATGTACAATTGATCTGTTTAGACCAATGCTATAAACATGTAGGCTAATAAATAATCTCAACTGTTATAAAATGATGTGTAACATTTTGCTGTAGGCTGTATTAATTAGGAGATTTTTTAATTACGTTTGCAAATGAAAACTTAAATTTAAATAAGACTATGAAGTTGGATTGTGAGCCTTTTCTAAACGAAAACATTAATTGGGCGTGTATTGTATTGGAAGTGATTTATTAAACTGGTTAGCCTTTTATTTATGTATTTATTTATTTATTTACTTATTTTTAAATATTATTTTTAAAATAAAATGCATTCGCATAAACTAATTCTCCTATTATTTCAGATTGAGTTGCAGCCCGTGCTTGGCAGTGAGAAATCCATTATGGATAGTGGGAATGTTTCAGTGACAATAATGGATGAGAGTCCCGGTTCCAGTTCCAGGTCCAGCTCGAGCCCTGACATTGATTCGCGCCTCTCCCCGGACAGGAGGCGCTCCGAGCCGCTCGCACTTAGCGCTGGTGCCAGAGGCAGGCCTGCAGCTGCGAACGCGGCTCGGGAAAGGAGCCGAGTTCAGACACTGCGACACGCTTTTCTGGAACTGCAGCGAACTCTGCCCTCCGTTCCTCCCGACACCAAGCTGTCCAAACTCGACGTCTTGATACTGGCCACCACGTATATTGCCCATTTGACTAGGACCCTGCAAGAGGAGGGGATGGTGGACGGAGAGGGGACTAGGCATCCTGATGTATTACACTCTCTCAAAGGAGACGGCTACTTGCACCCTGTAAAAGTAAGTAGGCTGCTGGTAGGACTGTTTCTTAATACAGTGCATCTTAGGTCAAGGAAGTAATCACTTATTATTATTTTTCCCAGTGATCTATTTTTAAATAGGGAGGTTATTTATGTATATTTATTTAAGAATAACTGATACAATGTTCCTAGCAATTTTATAGGCGTATTATTCAGTACATGTTCTAAATATTATAGTAGTTAATGATAGTTTACTTAGTTTGTTTTTACTGTAGCCTTTATTAAAAACGAAGATTCAAAATCATTTTAAACAATGACGTAATGATAAGTCTTTATACAAAAATGCTTGTGTTAATATAAACTGCAATTCCATACAATGTATTTACACAGGCATCATATTGCGGGTAACTTGGTTAAATATAGGCAATAGATAATTTAGACTAACCAAATTTAGTGCCAGATTCCCTAAACATTTACTCCAGTTTGCACCATTAGTTTGTAAACAAAACACAAATATTTAAGCATTTAAAGTAGTGATGTATGATGACATTTTGTTTTTCCTTTTTGAGAAACTCTGCATTTGGCCCGCTTGTGGTATTGAACGGGCATATTAAATATTTTAAAAAGTGACATTATAATAGGCTTTATTGCTTAATTAGGTATTGTGTAGAGAATGCATCAATGTGTGTTAAATAATTGAATAAGAAGCAATGTGGGATAGAACTGTACCCCAGTGCGGTTCAGTAGTTACAGAAGAGAGCTGGGTGTGGTTTACCTTAACAACAAACATTCTTCCTATTAGCTCTTCAAACATACTTCATTTAAGAGGCTTACATTTTTTGTTACATTTTACACACATGTTGTTATACAGTGTTGGAGGAAACAATATTATTTGATTAAAATATGTCCTGTTATTTTCATTGGAACATTTTTTTTATAAATGTCCTGCTGTCTGCTGGGCTTTTGTAGCATTATAAGACACACCTGAAAGCACATAATTTGCTGAAATATGATTCATAGTACATTCTGTAAATTGAGTATTTTACCATTGATCAATCATAGCTTTATATTGCATACAAATGTACAGCATAAGACTGAATAAATTTCACAACACCATACTTTAAGATTTAAAATGTCATGTTTTTAGCAGATTTTTATGTGTCAGGGATTGTTAAGGTAAACAGTTCCTAGGGAATACAAACTGTGCAATTTCTAAAATGTGCTTTTTTATTATTACAAAAAAAAAATTAACTTTCACAGTGATGGCTTGCTTATATGTAATCTATTTTTGCTTTACTTTGCAGAAATGGCCTATGCGATCCAGGTTGTACATTGGAGCTACGGGACAGTTTCTGAATAATTCAGGGCAGGCTGAAAATCCAGACCAAGGTGAATCATCATCAGCTTCACAGACTTAACTAACCATCAGTGTTTTTTTTTTTCACTAAATGGTCAACCCCAAACACAAAAATCTACAGCCTTATAGGAATAAAGATTTGCCGGAACATTTGCAATCATCCATGTATACTGATTTGAGAAGCCTGAAGTTCAGTAAGAGGTACGAGAGGTTCTGCTAAATTGCTTTGTTTTGTGACATAGTTGTGGCAAAACAGTGTAAAGGACTGAAATGTGGATTCTATGCAATCACCTGCATTGCTGTTAATTAAAACCTCTGACACAGTATTTGAAGACACAGTACAATATCATAAACAGTGAAAAGCATTTGTTCAAGTGAAGATCAGTGCTGTGGGTGAAAAGTTATGTAGCTAACCAAAATTCTGTATAAATAATATTAATATATTTGTCAGTATGTAAATTATTCATTTTAAGTACAGCATACTTAATGAATGTTGTAAGAGATGTATTTTAATGTTATTACATATGTTGTTTATATATATATATATATATATATATATATATATATATATATATATATATATATATATATACACACACAGAAAATATTGGGACTACAACTCTGTACTTGTTTAAGATTCTACAATAACTATTTACTTTCGTGCTTTTAGAAATTCCATTTATGTTAAAGAAATGAGCACACACGCTTGACTGGCCGGCTATGCACTTTCAGTTAAAAGATTTGCACTAAATGCATGTCTGAATAACTAAACATTTGTCATGTGAAGTACTCTGTCAGAAACTCAACAATAGTGTTAATGTATTGAATGAAAACTTCTTAATTTTGTGTGCCATTCTCTTTGTAAATATTTGTAAATACTGCTGTACTATTTATTAGTTAACAAAATGAGAAATAAAAACAAGACTTAAAAATACAATTAGTCTTGTGAATAAACACAGCCTGTTGAACATACAGTACATTTATAAAGTTCATTTCTAATTGATGAGTATTATAAACACAAATAGACAATGTATTGAGTGTGGGCTTAAAGCAGGTCTGATTGGGTGAACTTACATTTTCTCTTTTTTGTTTCAATTCAGTTTTATGAGTGTCATTTTGCAATACGTAGGCCTTGCTTCTTTTTTAAGTGTTAACTATAACAAGGGTTTTCATGCACTTCAAAATTGTAAAATCTTAATTTATGATTGGCTGTTCAAGGAATATGGTTGCATGTCCTTTGTTACATTATTCATATAATGTCATGTATTTTGAAGTATTAGGTATTTTAAAAATAACTAAGTCCAGTATTTAAATGGTTTAGTTTAATTCATGTCTTTAAACAGAAAAAAAATAACCAGAAACACACCAGTGGCAATGATATGAGTTTTGCAGCAAAAGTGAAGAGGGCCTAATAATTGAATTTTTAATGCAAGTATGAGGATAGCTTATCACAAGCTGGAACCAAAAAAACTAAAAAAGAAACACAGTTTATACAGACTAAACTCAAAGGCAAGCTATATAGTGTTATTTAGTAGAAGTTATGGAGAGTATTATATTTTTGGAATATCTGGGGTGTCTGTCTGTCCGTACATTTGTCCCTCTGTATATCAAACTTACATTGCATATATCTAGAACTCCACAAATTAATTTGTGATGAAACTTTGTACCTATATAGAGGTTTCTCTCTGCAAACCTGTCTGTCTGTATGAATGTCAACCGTTATTTCACTTACTGTAAATAAGTCATTTTAATATTTACCATGATACTAACACCTCATGTGCTTACCTAATGAGATTTAGGTCTTAAATACCACCTCTATTTTCAATAAACTATTCCTTGCCTTTCTTATTATATATTATTCTGTCCATACTGTTTATATACCACATGGCCATTCGTCATACTGATAGATTATTATTATTATTATTATTATTATTATTATTATTATTATTATTATTATTATTATTATCATCAATGAGAATATATAAGAAGTGAAAACAAATACATTTAGATAATATTATTAAACATTATACATTATACATTACTAAAACAGTTTTTCTTCTATTTATTAAAATGTTTTTATTGTAACATACACTGTATTGTATGTTGTCAGATTGCATTCACAACAAGGCTGTTATTATATCTCTTTCCAAGGATATAAGAAAAATAATATATGTTCAAAACAGAACGGTGGCATTAGGATACAGGCTCAGGGCCTGATTCTCAAAAACGGTAGTTTTAAAAATAGGCTGTTGTAACTTTGTAATTACTTTTGCATTTTAGGATTGAGATTCTTGTTACATGATTCTGGTGAAAATGTCACAAGTAATACTGTCAAATTACAATTGCATTTTTACAATCAAGAAGAAAAAATACAGTACAATTTGTGTTATTTCCTAATATTGTCCAATTCCTTATCTCAAAGAACACACTGTAGTACCTTTTTTTTAATAATATTGTGTTTAACTAGAACACTTTTCTGTTTACATTTTTCAAGGCATAGTCATTCTGCATTTAAATCAATTGTCTAAATCACACATGTGATTATCCTTACAATGGTACATGCCAAGGGGCTAGTTTGTAAAACTGAGTGTGGGGGGGGGGAATATTGGGTGGCATGGAGGGGGTTAAATTCCTCACTGCAAAAACACGTGGAAATGTGGCTGGAGCCGTGAATTGAATCGCTCTCAAATGTATTTCCTTGTGTCCCTTAAGGGGTTAATGAAGGGCTGGGTCAGATATCAAGTGATGCCAACAATTATATGGCATCAATGACTGTAAACTTATACAGGTGGTTGGGGTTTTGAACGCTGACTGAAGACCCTCGTGATTGGGGCTAGTTAATAAGAGGAAGAAATTGTGACATTCAGGCTAATTTAATTTATGAAACTCTTCTTGGTGGAAGGAGCTGCTTTGGTGCATTCAGATCCTAAGAGCCCCTGTTTGTTGCAAGTTACTGTACCTTTCATTGCAGTTTATGAAATGAAAGCTACAGTATTATATTATCATCTAGTTTGTATGATATTGTTTAATTGCATTTTATGTCAGTTAAGCCTTTTGTAAGAAAGTATATGATGTGGATTACTTCTGTTTACTGCCAATTCCCATTTAGCCAAATATAGTGGTCAACTAAGCCCATCAAGAACATGATATAAAAAATACATAACAAGGCTGTAATTCTATGGAGGGTTTCTGGTGACAAATATATGATTTATCAATGTCAGCAGAAACTCAAGACAGAATTATAGCCTTTATTGAATTATAGCCTTATATGCACAGTTCTGGTGTATATTACTTGTTATGATACATTGTGACATAACACCCTGAAATTGTAGTACTAGCAGCGTTTATTTTTAATTGACAAAGCTACATGTATTAATGTATTATTACTAAGGATCGGAGTAGAAAATGTGCTTGTTTTTTTTTGGAAGGTGGAGTTGGATGATTTCCTCATCACTCAAGAGCCACTGCTTTCTAAGAGAACTTAAGAACATAAGAACATAAGAAAGTTTACAAATTAGAGGAGGCCATTCAGCCCATCTTGCTCGTTTGGTTGTTAGTGGCTTATTGATCCCAGAATCTCATCAAGCAGCTTCTTGAAGGATCCCAGGGTGTCAGCTTCAACAACATTATTGGGGAGTTGGTTCCAGACCCTCACAATTTTCTGTGTAAAAAAAGTGCCTCCTATTTTCTGTTCTGAATGCCCCTTTATCTAATCTCCATTTGTGACCCCTGGTCCTTGTTTCTTTTTTCAGGTCAAAAAAGTCCCCTGGGTCGACATTGTCTATACCTTTTAGGATTTGGAATGTTTAAATCAGATTGCCACATAGTCTTCTTTGTTCAAGACTGAATAGATTCAATTATTTTAGCCTGTCTGCATACGACATGCCTTTTAAACCCGGGATAATTCTGGTTGCTCTTCTTTGCACTCTTTCTAGAGCAGCAATATCCTTTTTGTAACGAGGTGACCAGAACTGAACACAATATTCTAGGTGAGGTCTTACTAATGCATTGTAAAGATTTAACATTACTTTCCTTGATTTAAATTCAACACTTCTCACAATATATCCGGAGCATCTTGCTGGCCTTTTTTATAGCTCCCCCACATTGTCTAGATGAAGAGATTTCTGAGTCAACATAAACTCCTAGGTCTTTTTCATAGTTCCCTTCTTCAATTTCAGTGTCTCCCATATGATATTTATAATGCACATTTTTATTGCCTGCATGCAATACTTTACACTTTTCTCTATTAAATGTCATTTGCCATGTGTCTGCCCAGTTCTGAATGCTGTCTAGATCATTTTGAATGACCTTTTCTGCTGCAACAGTGTTTGCCACTCCTCCTATTTTTGTGTCGTCTGCAAATTTAACAAATTTGCTTACTATACCAGAATCTAAATCATTAATGTAGATTAGGAATAGCAGAGGACCTAATACTGATCCCTGTGGTACACCACTGGTTACCTCGCTCCATTTTGAGGTTTCTCCTCTAATCAGTACTTTCTGTTTTCTACATGTTAACCACTCCCTAATCCACGTGCATGCATTTCCTTGAATCCCTACTGCATTCAGTTTGAGAATTAATCTTTTATGCGGGACTTTGTCAAAAGCTTTCTGGAAATCTAAATAAACCATGTCGTATGCTTTGCAATTATCCATTGTCGATGTTGCATCCTCAAAAAAGTCAAGCAGATTAGTTAGACATGATCTCCCTTTCCTGTTTTGTTGTGTTCATGTACTGCAAAGAAGACTGCAAAACACCAAAGTTTATAGGAAAATTATCACTCACCACGGATAATAATAATAATAATAATAATAATAATAATAATAATAATAATAATAATAATAATAATAATAATAATAAATGTTCCCATTTGTGATTGCTCTCCACCGCCTGTTGATGACATGTCTATTTATGACATAATGTTCCCAATTAATTACTTTTGCCCTAAGGGGTCACCTAGCTAATAATTTTTTTTTTTAAAAGTACTCAATAAATATTTACTTTACAAAAATGTACTGAAAGTGCCTGTGATACCTGTTATCCTCATTCATTAAAGCCTTAAAATAACAATTGTATGGAAGAAAGGGATCACCCTAAAACACCCTGTTGGAACAAGGCTAATGTGGACTAATGGAACAATGATTTTACAATGACAAATGGCAGTCTGGGTTTCTGTAAAACAAAAACAAAAAAGTTAGTTGGTTTGTTGGAGTGCTTTGGAAGATTTTACCAGGTCTTCTGTTGACCAAGGACGTTCTGTTTTACAACAGGACTGTCAGCACTCCTAGGCTACCCTTGCTTTCTCAGGAGATTAAGGATTCACAGGACTGGGTCACTTTCTTACACAGTGCTCTTTTCCAGCAACGGCTATGAAAACAAAACCAGCAATGCCAACAAGCCATGATGTGAATGGGAGACGTTCCGCTACATTAGCAATCCACTTGGAGTGTGTTGTGTGAGGCCTTTTTTAAACATGTCACCACCACTTTTCCTCAGTTTTTTAATGCAATATGTCTTAAGATATGTATCTGCAGCTCGCAAACATTTGATAGAATTAAACAATATTGGTTCTTGTTGCATTTTAAGTCAATCCTTGAATCGCAAGTGGGTCATTGACCTGGCAAGAACCAAAATGATTGATCCAACAATGTCATTCTAAACATTGTCATATATTATACGTAAATTATAACTTAATTGATGGATGTTGGGGTGGGTGGGGGTTACTGTATATGGTTAATTATTGTAGATATGTGAGATACAAGATTGTATTACCTTTTGCAACCACTAGAGGCCCTCATGTAATATAAGTAGTAGCTCATTTAACGATAATGAAACTAGACCATTTACATCAGAATATCTTTGCTAGAAATTTGCAAGACAAAGCAACGGTCATCTTGAAGAGCTTTTGTGGCAATTTATTTTCAGATCTAACTTTTCTGTACACCATTTTCATTATTTGGGATCTGTTTTCCAGACTGATATACATAATGAATTATTTTAATCATATTGGCTTTTCATGAATTGCTTATATACTGTACAGTATTTTTCTATAATATTCCTAATAATTGTAGGAGGGTTGTCACTTTTTTTTACATTGAATAGCAATATAACATCAGAGGCTGCAACAGTAAGTATTTAGAATATTGTAAAAGTCACGTCATGCCATGTGTGTAATAATAATATACAAATAAACAAACAAAGGAAATAATATAATGCCTCTAAATTGAAAGTGTTACATGGATCAGTGGGATTTTTTGTGAACTGCTGTACACGCTTCTGTTTTCCGCCATCACTACGTTTTGAAAACATTTTGTGAAGTGAATAGAATGACAATCACATTTTCACATTTTGTGAAGTGAATAGAATGACAATCACATTTTCACATTTAGATGCCAATGCAAAGGCACGTTTTGACAATTAATATTGTTTTATGTTACAGTTATATAGCTAAAATAGATGTAATAGTTCTATTCTTTTTTTCAGAAATGTTATCTTCGTAAGCGTTAAACTTTAAGATGCCAACGACATTTGAAATATATATTCAACATTTCTGACGACATATTTCAATTAGCAGAGGCTGTTGCCTGCTCATTATGCAGGGCTGGCGCTGGGGCATTTTAAAAGCCGTGACGTAAATAACCTTGCCACTTCACAATAGAACGGATGTTCCGGGGAGGAGATGTCACATGTGTCCCAGAAGCACAGAGGTGATCAGCGAATGCAACGTGGTCAATGATGAAGGTATTTCATTTGTTTAATTTAAGGGTTGCTGCGACAAAACGTAAAGATTACATTAAATATAATGTAGTAGAAACAAGTTAAAAGACGTGTATATCAAACGTGTTTCGGTTTAATTATGAGTTTATAATGAATAATCTCTACTGACCAAAACATATTTTATTTAAACTCATGTTGATAATACTTGCGATACCGTACTCTTGCCTTGCCTCGTGCGGTGTAATGTTTTAATGTCCGATCTCTGTGAATGGCAGCCATTGGCATTAGAGAATGCATACTGGCGAGACCACGTGGCTGGAGTGTTGGTGCAGTGGTGGGTATACAGCTAAATAATATAAACGCAATCCAGCATCATCCTAACTAGTGGGTATTTTTTTTGAGTATGTTGTACTTTTAGTTATTATTTTATTATTATTATTTATTTCTTAGCAGACACCCTTATCCAGGTCGACTTACAATTGCTACAAGATATCGCATTATTTTTACATACAATTACCCATTTATACAGTTGGGTTTTTACTGGAGCAATATAAGTAAAGTACCTTGCTCAAGGGGCAGCTGTGTCCCCACCTAGGATTGAACCCACGACCCTCCAGTCAAGAGTCCAAAGCCCTAACCACTACTCCACACTGCTGCCCTAAAACATTATCAAAAAAATAGTAAACTGTTATTTGTATAATAGTAGTTATAGGATTCGAAGGCATTTTCTTATAAATGCCTTCAACTGCTATACCTATACTTTTTGTCATAACAGAATCGCAAAAATATTAAGTATTGTAGTTCAAATGAGCCCACCTCATAAAAATGTTATTTTAGTATGTCATGAAATTATTTGGCCCATCCTTTTAAAACCCCTTTTCTGTGCACTGGCCTTGTACTAACTGTTAATATCTCTACTTTTTATTTATTTTTTTAGTAAAAGCTAGTACTTTGACTTAAAATCATTGCGTGTACTGTACCAATAATTGCCAGCAAGTTGCAGTAAAGGTTGCTCTCCTTTACCAAGATTTTGTGCAGTATAATGTATCACAAGTTTTCTATTTAAAGCAGACTGAGACTGTATCATCTTTTCTCTGTTCAAGACAATTGGCTGCTTTTATTGCAAGCACAGATACATCCTTGTGAGCAATTACTGTACATTGTTGCACAGAACACTTTTATTGACTTATTTATTTTAATGATATACATATTTTTTTCTGTAAAAATTATGAATTGAACAAATAACTTGAATGTGCCTGAAGTATCATCATAAATCATGCTGACAGATGGTTGTCCCAGTTGAGATGATAAATTGCCCCCTTGCTATTGTGGTCGGAGAGCTGTCCAATGTCTCGGACCAGGCCCTCATGTTGACAACTCTCGTGTGGCTGTTGGATAGGGAGTCCGCTGTACTGGGGTATACTGGAAAAGCCTGTCTCTGAGGGGCTGTAGTCTTGGTAAAGGTCTTGACATTGAGTTGAGCCTGCTGGAGGAACACTATTAAGCTTGTACTGGAACCTCTGCTACCAAGCTGTCCTACATGTGACCTTTGAACTCTGGTTCATCTTTCATTCCTTTTGTTCTTGTCAAACTCGATCGCTGATGTATTGGTCACTCAGTGGGAAGACCGAGGAAGGAATCAATACTTCTGTGTTGTATGTGTGATTTGTCATACTGTTACACTTTTATGTCGCACAGAAGACCAATTCTAGTCACGATTACATTTTATAAACTGGGATGGTGTAATTTTGGTTCTCTCCAGTTTGTATCAGTTCAATCTCCTTTTTTTTCTTAATTGTCATGTTAAACTTAATATGGAAGTCAAACTTCAAATAGCAACATGCTTAATTCATTTTATAATTGTTTTAAACAGTTAATGTAAAAAAAATCGTGTTGTAAATCTAGTGTTGGGCAATATGCTTTTGCAGTATTGTTTGGGTGGCTTCCCCAGTTGGTTCTTTGCGGCAGACCTGTTTTGAAGCAGTTCAAGTTACAATGAACACTAACCCTGTCCAACTTTGTTTCTGGCCTAACATTTTCCTAAAGTTTGAATTTTAAAATCGCTTGAAGTGTCATTTGGGATGTAATGCAGTCCAAATGTGCAGTCCCCAAGCAGTGATCCATCATTTGGGCTGAGTGAAGTTCTCTTGAACTGGGTGTAGGCCAAATACAAGCATGCCCTCATCTGAACAATGTACATATTGACAAGAACATATAACTCTGGTTGAATTCCTTGTTAAACACTAATGTCTCATCAAAAAATATCCTCAAAGGAACCTATGTCCCCTGCCACTTCAGTGTGGTAAGATTTATAAGGCATGTTAGCACATGTGAGAATTGGCTTTCCAGTAAGATATGTTTAAGTGTTGTACAACGTGATTTTATTGTGTTTGATTCCAAACCTGGAGTGATATCCCTGGAGCAGTGACTGTTATACAGTCTGAATGTTCGGTTAGTGCTGAACATCTGAATTTCTGAGTTTCCAGCACAGACACTGTAGGTTGCAGGCTTAAGATTGTCATGGGAGGGTAGATCCATCCATAATAAACTGTTCAGACATTGTATTACTTTCTGAATTAAATGGACTGCACTTACAATAGGACTCAAATTGTTGAATTGGTTTTAATGTTTGTATTCCTGTGCCTGGACCTTCATGTGGTGGTTCAGCTTTGAATTTAGGTTGCCCGTTTGAAGGTGACTGTGCATTTTCTGTGCAACCTGAAGACTGTGTGAAATGAGATAGGAAGTAATGGCTTAAAGAATTTGAGTAGCACGAGCAGGGGGGTTCATGCATCCTCAAGTGCTGGATATAAGAGGACTTTCTTTTGCAGTTTACCCAACTGATGTCTTTGTGCTGAAAATGCTTAAATCTCAAATCCAGCCTTGATCCAGTGTTCTGTTTATTTTATTTAGCTCCTGGTTCTAAGACTGTTGTCTTTAAACTGCAGGTATACTGTAAATGACATGGGGACTAAAGAACACCAGTTTTTCCCTAAAGATGAAGTTACAAGATTATGCTAAATAATTGGGTATGTATCATTCTGCAAACTTGTTTTTTTGTTTTGGCAAACTAGTTGAGGAAAAGCAATTGTATGCTTTCAATGTGCATTGCCTATACGGATAATTAATCAGTTACAGTATTTCACAATATACAGTATATAAAAATAACCCACTAATAGGTGCTGTAAATTGTACATTATTTAATTTGGCAGATGCCTTTATCCAAGGTGACTTAGTGTTATACAAACATTAAAATACTATATATACACAACATTACAGTAACAAATTCAGTCACTTTATAAAGTTGCAATGAATTTTGACAAATATCAAGTACAGTAAATGGAAAATTGAACATATGTACAGCATTTCAAAACTGATTTTATTAGAAAATTGCAAAATATAAAGCGATCAGATGAATCCGAAATACTGCTTTTTTTCACCAAGAAAGCAACAATGTGTTTGAAGGAAGAGTTCTTCATGCTCAGTGTTAACCCTTTGCGGTCCATTTATTAATCGCGCGTCAGGCACATCAGGTCTAATTAATTTTCACACGCGCAGTTCATTTTAGACGCGCTGTTTAAAAGTATTTTTTTCCACAGTCAAACGGGTTTAAATGGCCCTGCATCTCAACAAAGCACTCACTAGGCATAATAAATATGCTAGGCATAATAAATAATAATAATAATAATAGTCGTACATACCGATCGATCATCTCCGGATCACTCGTTTTATCACCAAACTCCTCAATAATGCGATCCAAGTCATTATTTTATTCCTATAACATCTCAAAAAAGCTCTGCAAATGTCCATGTTTTCTGTGCGCTGATTCAGTCAGCTAACTTGTTTACTTACGACCCGCCCCGTTATCTGATACCAGATACCATGTATGACTATTCATGAGAACGCTTTTTTTTTCTCTCGACTTGTCTCTGCTCTTGTCTCTCCCACTCGGCAATTGAATGGTTTTCTCGGCTTTTTCCGGAGAAAAAACGACTAGAAACCCGTTTTTTGCGTTGCTATAATGATGTCCGACCCAGTCCGACAAAGGACCTGTGAGGAATAATTGCAATGTCGGACCCAGTCCGACAATGGACCGGAAAGGGTTAAACATGGTTGAGGTAGAGTGATGGCATGGGCTTGCTTTTCTTCCTTGGGCACTGGAGACCATTGTATTGTAGAAGGATCAATGAATGCTGCAAAATTATCAATCACCCAGAGGTGCAGCCTCTGAATGCTTCTATAGTATGTGGCCAGAGCTAATCAGCAATCAAACAATTAACTCTGGTACAGGAGGATGGAAGCTTGGAAGACATGTGTTGATTTAGTTCATAACTTGGGATTCTATAACTGCTGGAGACTTCCTTTCTTAGTAAAATGAGGTTAGAATACATTTAATTGTGTAGTGCCATATTACCAGATAACTCGACCAAAGTGTACATTTCGACCAAGAGTACACCAGGGGCTAAGGCACACTGTTAACGTGCCTTGATTGCCAGTTTACAAAACTGCTTGACTTATGATTTTACTATTGCCGTTTACCCACCTCAAACAATGTCTCTGCCGAGAATGTGTGTGTAATGTGAAATACCAGCAATGTTCTGTTTCCATTTCCTGGATTGTAAAGCCCTCTTGTGTTCAGCTGTAGGTATGCACTCCAAAGGAGATGGAGACTCCACTAAAACTGTCAGTAAAGAGGCTGCCAGCAATTCTCTGGAGATTACTCCACAGTATGTCAAAGAATCAGGTTGGTTTTAATACCTCCACCATAAATATCCTTAACCCTTTGCAGTCCATTTATTAATCGCGCGTCAGGCACGCCAGGTCTAATTAATTTTCACACGCGCAGTTAATTTTATACGCGCTGTTTAAAAGTATTTTTTTTCCACAGTCAAACGGGTTTAAATGGCCCTGCATATCAACAAAGCACTCACTAGGCATCTCCAGCCCCGCCCCACCCTTTCGTTTGCTATAGCGATCAACTATGTAAGAAATAAATAATAATAATAATAATAGTCGTACATACCGATCGATCATCTCCGGATCACTCGTTTTATCACCAAACTCCTCAATAATGCGATCCAAGTCATTATTTTATTACTATAACATCTGAAAAAAGCTCTGCAAATGTCCATGATAGTCTCAGTGCGCTGACGCACTCACCCAGCTTGTTTATTATGAACGCCCCGTTATCTGATACCTGATACCATGTATGACTATTCATGAGATACGCCTTTATTTTTTTTTATTTATTTTTTTTCTCGACTTGTCTCGGCTCCTGTCGCTCCCACTCGGCAATTGAATGGTTTTCTCGGCTTTTTCCGGAGAAAAAACGACTAGAAACCCGTTTTTTGCGTTGCTATAATGATGTCGGACCCAGTCCGACAAAGGACCTGTGAGGAATAATTGCAATGTCGGACCCAGTCCGACAACGGATGGCAAAGGGTTAACCCTTTGCGGTCCTATGTCGGACCAGATCCGACACTACAATTTTTCCTTTCCCGTCCGATGTCTAACCCTGTCCGACATCATCAAAAAGACGTAAAGCACGGGTCTCTAGTCGTTTTTTCTCTGGAAAAAGCAGAGAGAAGCCAGAAAAAAGAATAAGCATAGTCCCTTCACCACAGACATAACACGGGCATAAACAAACAAGGTCGCTGCTTCCGCATCCAACGCTCAAAGAAAATCGCGGACATTTGCCAAGCTTTTTGAGATGTTCTAGTAATAAAATAATGACTTGGATAGCATTATTGAGGAGTTTGGTGATTAAACGAGTGATCAGGAGATGATTTATCAGTATGTCCTACTATGAAGAGATATGTGAAATACAGCAAACAAGGAGTGGAGCAGGGCTGGAGATGCAGTACAGAGTGTCCTGTTGATATGCAGTGCATTTTTAAACCTGTTTTACTGTGAATAAAATTACTTTTAAACCGCACGTGTAAAATAAACAGCTTGTTTGAAAATAAATTGGACCTGACGTGCCTCATAGGCGCTGAATAAATGGATCGCAAAGGGTTAAACGCCTTGCATTATCTATTATACCTGCAATGTTAAATTCTCACAAGGTGAAGATGTTTGCATTTTGAGATCAAGGAAACTGAAAATATTTAACAAGAAATGGTACACAAGCCATAGTTAACGTTGTAAAATGTAAAAGAAACCTTGATAGTCAGTTGCCACATAAATTGAAATACCAATACTGCTGGATCAGTGATTATGATTATACAATCTGAATGTACAAATAGTGCTGACATTGATTGAGAATATCTGAGATTCCAGAACAGGTAGAAGTGAGGATTACCTTGACAGACGGGTAGAAACACAATCAACATTTTTGTCTCTCTTTTAGATGCATTTAGAAATTGATATGGTGGTATTTTACATCCCAATACTAAGTCGTTCTTAAACATCACTTTTTTTTTTATTTTTTATTATTTAACCTTTACATGTAGATGGACCATTTTGGAGATGGTCACAGAATCTACGAGATTCCCTTCAGAGTGAAATGAGGTAAGAAATAATGTTAAGTAGCAGGGTTGCTGCAACCTCATGAACATGTAATGCCAGGTCACAAAACATGCTGGATATATGATGACTTTTTTTTTGCCGTTTACCCAACTGATAAGCAATATCTTTGTGCTGAGACTGTGTAATCTGAAATACCAGCAGTGTTCCAGTATTTGTCTCTTTTTTTTATTTTCGCCTTGATTCTAAATCCAGCCTTTGTTGAAACTCCAGGTATACTATAAAGGATGTGGGGATTCTGGAGAGCCACAGCTAAAGGGACCATAATTCCCTGAAGATGACGTTGCAAGAATGTGCATATCAATGAGGTAGTCTTGGCATGTCTTGTTTTTAAATGTTTTGATGCACATAATTTTACATTTTCCTACACTAGAACAGTGTTTAATATTGGGTTTCACTGTGTAATTAATAAATTAGTGCTGACTGTAGAAAGTGATCTGCCCTAAGAGATCTGAACTCGCTCAGTGAGTTCCACAAATGGCAGTTTATTTGCCAAACTTCTATAAGTTGATATATTTAGAATCAATAAAAAAAACCAGCAAATTTGATCATTTAGAACTCAGTCTGCATCTGAGAATCACCATTTTGTCTGCTGGTACATGATCTTAGGGACAGTTAACCCTTTGCGGTCCATTTATTAATCGCGCGTCAGGCACGCCAGGTCTAATTAATTTTCACACGCGCAGTTAATTTTATACGCGCTGTTTAAAAGTATTTTTTTTCACAGTCAAACGGGTTTAAATGGCCCTGCATATCAACAAAGCACACACTAGGCATCTCCAGCCCCTCCCCAGCCTTTTGTTTGCTATAGCGTTCAGCTGTGTAAGAAATAAATAATAATAATAATAATAATAGTCGTACATACCGATCGATCATCTCCAGATCACTCGTTTTATCACCAAACTCCTCAATAATGCGATCCAAGTCATTATTTTATTACTATAACATCTGAAAAAAGCTCTGCAAATGTCCACGATAGTCTCAGTGCGCTGACGCACTTAGCCAGCTTGTTTATTATGGACGCCCATTATCTGATACCTGATACCATGTATGACTATTCATGAAATACGCCTTTTTTTTTTTTTTTTTTTCCGACTTGTCTCGGCTCCTGTCGCTACCACTCGGCAATTGAATGGTTTTCTCGGCTTTTTCCGGAGAAAAAACGACTAAACACCCGTTTATTGCGTTGCTATAATGATGTCGGACCCAGTCCGACAAAGGACCTGTGAGGAATAATTGCAATGTCGGACCCAGTCCGACAATGGACCGCAAAGGGTTAATTTACTAAATAGTTTTCCATGTTAAACAAAATTGAAACTCTGCACATTTAAACACTGTAAATGCCAAAAACACTGAAATGTATTCATTTGAGGTAATGCTTATTTATATATTCTTGCATTTAGTTCCTATTGATTAATAGGAACTTTATTAATCAATATTTGTTAAAACCAATCAAACATGCATGTACAACATTCTTGGTCAAAGCTTTCCCCTGGAGCTGTGATGTAACACTTTGCTGTTTACCCGTCTGACTAAGTTGGTGCTGACAATGGTTATCTGAGTTTCCAGAAAGTGATCAATAATTAGATTGCATTAATTAGATTGCATTTCTTGTTCAGAGGTGGTGTGTGGGATGTCATAAGTGCATTTTCTTTAAGCCATTGTGTAGTTCTCAATACTTGTAATATACACTTTGTAAATGGGTTCAAGTTAAGTACTAAATGGTAGTAGGATTAATACTACACTACTCCTAGCAATTAAGGTGATATTCAGAAATGTGTTTTTAGTAGTTCTAAATCTTGTACACACATGCTTTTAATATACTCCTCTCTGAATATCCATTAATTGTTTGGAGCAGTGTAGTTAAGACCAGTTTGCAGGCCATTGAATGCATTTCATTGGCAAAGTGGCTTTATATAGAATATCAATGTTGCAGAGGAGAATTGGGTTACTTTTTAATGTAAGGTTGTAACTTTTCATACAGAAATAAAATGTATTCAGTAATCTCATGCTATTTATATTCATTTTGTGTTTCTTGAAGGCCTTGGAATCTGCAAAAGTCATGGTTGAATAAGGTAAGGTTAATACCGTAACTGTTTGCATTTTACAGGAACACAAGTAACACTTAAACCAAACTTGGACTGACCCTTGCATGTCTCTTGGGCTTTAAGAGGTAAATTTGTAAGTAATGACTTGATCATGATTTAAAAATATCTAAATAGTGATATGTTGTGTACAGAAGTTAGGTTCTTCATACAGGACAACAATTATTCAGAAGGTACTTTAATTCCGTTTTTACATTTTAGAAAGAGTATCGGAGGTCTGAAAGCTCAAGGTACAAGCCACATTGTTTTCAGGTCAGAATATTGGTGCTGGAACTGTGATGATGTAACACTTTGCCGTTTACCCATCTGACTACATGTTATGGTGCTGACAATGTGAGTATCTGAGTTTTCCAGCCGGTTTAAATAGCTAGTCCATTTGTCACTGTTTTAAGTGTCTTAATATGCACATGTTTAAATAGCTGCAAGATTACATACATCACTTATGTTTTCTTAAAAAAAAAAAAAAAAAAAAAAAAAGTTTAGAGATGGACGTTATTTTTTATTAGTAGTCTGAATAAATGAAGTTTGTTTTGTGAAACTACCGCCAATGCTGAATTTCTAGAGATACCAAATATATTTGGACTATTGAATACGCATCAATTCCAAATCTTACATTGTACCTTTTTCTCAACAGTATTGAGTCCATGAAGATGTTGGCATTTCCTTCCATGTTAAATGGTATGAAGGGGATTTTGTCTTAAAGCTTACATTTTGGCCTTGTGTTTTGTACTGGTGCTGGAGCTGTGATGGAACACTTTTTTTGCCGTTTACCCATCTGACTACATGTTATGGTGCTGACAGTGTGGATTTCTGAGTTTCCAGCAGGTTTAGCCTTCAATCATTATTTAAAGATGCCTTTTACGGGCAAGTAGCATTGAAAATTGGTTTGCTGAAAATAAATTTGTAGTAGCTGCTTAATTTTCTTTAAACTTTATTAGACATTAACAACATGGATACTGCACCATAGTCAATTTTTTATATGAACTACAATACATTAATATCAAATTGGGTCTTAATTTTACTACTTTCTTTGCTTTACCAAAATTGGTAATTTCCAGCTTTTACAGTGTAGATATAATTTAACTATTGTATTCTCTCTTTTTCCCCAAAAGTGTAGTTGACAGATTGAAGTGGCATTGCAAATGGACCAAAAGGCTATCTCCTGGGCATTGTATTTTAAATGGGTTTTCTACAGTGTTTTACTTTGTGGTTCTTTGGAATGAGCCCTCTGATTGTAACGATGTAAACCTTGAGAATGCTGTATGATATGCAGTTTTCGGTATCCTTTTTTTTTTTTCTAGATATACAACTCTAGTCCATATCAAATGAAGGATTGTGTTGCCTATTTCTTCTGATATAAAAATTTAATTTGGGTACTGTGTGTTTAATTAGTACAGTATAAGGAACTGTACAACTGGAACTGTAATTTGGGCTTCTCATGCTGGGTTTCATAAAGATCTACTGATCTAAAAACATAATAAATAGCCTATGCTGGGAATAATGTTTAACTATATACTTGTTAAAATTAAGGATATTAACTTTGCACCATGTGAATACAAAGTTAGACTGATGCAACCTGTAACAGATGCAATACATTTTAGTTATATCCATGTTTCTTGTCTTGGGATGTCCTTTTTTTTTTTTTTTTTTTTTTTTTTTTTTTTTAAATATAGGTATGTTATATAATACCTATTGATGGCCAGTGATATATCCCTTTTGTCTGTGCTCCAGCTGGCACCCTACCCTTTTCAGCTTCACACTTGTACAATATGTTAAGGGACCTCATGGAAGAGACAAAATTGTTTTCAAAATGTTGCACCAGTTTTAAAGTCGTTGTGATTTAAAGCATTACATTATTCATGTATTTGGCCTATACATCTAGTTGTGTTGCGGATACAAAACAATGCTTTTTGATCAGGCTTTTTTTTTTTTTAAATGTACAATAATTGGGTAACATTGAGAATTGTATAGATATTTACATGTAGACCCAAAGTAAATATTGCACCTAATGTACTTGATTTATGGAGGGTTTTATAGTTATTTTTACCTGGGCGGTCAACACTTTCATAAGCGCATGACCAATAAGTACGGTTGCATCTCCATTCGCTGGCCATGTGTGATTGGTGAACAAGCAACTGGATTCTTGAATCCTTAGGATTTCACTGCACCGTTTTTAGTCCACCTCAACGAAACCTACCAATTTAGTTATCTGTCAACCAAATTTTAGGTCAATCTAAAAATAACGGTGTTTGGAGAGTCGGGATGCTTTATATTGCTATAGCAAGGCAATCGATAAGGAATAAAATATTATCGTTTCTTTATTTGAATTAGTGCAGTAGTGGTAGTTTTATTATTTATTTATTTATAAATTTAATCGTCAATTATTTTTTATTATTTTCTTCCAATTTGGAATGGCCAATTATTTTATTATGCTCAGCTGACTGCTACCACCCCTGTGCTGACTTGTGAGGGCGAAGACTAACACACACACACTGTCCTCCGAAGCGTGTGCCATCAGCCGACCGCTTTTTTTCACACTGCGGACTCACCATGCAGCCACCCAAGAGCTACAGCGTCGGAGGACAGCGCAGCTCTCTGGCAGCTTACAGGCAAGCCAGGCCAGACTACAGGGGTCACTGGTGCGCGTTGAGCTGAGGACACCCTGGCCAACCTAACCCTCCCTCCCCCCGGGCGACGCTCGGCCAATTGAGTGCTGCCCCTTGGGATCTCCCGCCCTCGGTTGGCAAAGGAATAGCCTGTACTCGCACTCGCGACATCCAGACTATAGGGCGCATCCGGCACTCTACGCAAGTGCTTTTACTGGATGCGCCACTCGGGAGCCCTATTGGTTGTTATTTTAAGTCTATTTTAGGGCTTTATTTTCAGGTATTAAAAATAAACACAAATGCATCAATTTTGAGTTTCTATAATAAATTGCATGTATGTTTCACCAATACATATATAAAGGTTTCCGCCCCATTACTGCCTGCGTATCTATCACACTATAGTGTGATCTGTTAAAACTGAGTATATTCTATCTGAAGTGTTGGAATTAAAAATGTATGTTTATTTGCTTCACAGCCATATTGTTTGTGGACAATAAAAAAACAATTATTTCTTGCTGTATTGTAAGTCCAAGTTTTTGTACAGTAGTTCAAAGTAACATTACAGCTAAAATCTAAGGTTGTAGTTAATGCATACTGCTTAAGTTAGCATTAAAGTATGTATGGTATTTATTGAAAGTATATGATTTTAAAGGTAATGTTGCATTTCACTCACATAGTGTTTAAATTAGATAGTAAATTACTTAATGACCCACAACCTTACCTGTAGGGCTTCTGATGTGGTAGACATCTGGATCTATGTAACATTTGGGTGGTTTCCAACCGGTTACCAAAATAGTTCAGTTGCTTGAAGCAACAGCAAGGTGTATTAAAGTGGATTTTAGATTCAGTGCTTAAAGGTCCCAAGAAGAGGTTTCAGGTGCTCAGTATGTCATATATTATTAGCTCCTAGAGACAAGAAGTTTAACCCATTTAACTTTATTAATAAATAAAATAGTGGACTGTATACCAATGTGGACATTATAGAGCAGGTATGAATTAATTTTGATAGGTAATCACTATAAAAGATCAGGCCCTGGTTATCTACAAAATAGGTGGCAAAAGCTGATGTTTTAATTGACACTGTAACTGCTGCTAAAAAATAATTCTGTTTAAATTACTCTAAAAGAGATCAACAGTAAAGTTGAGTCATTTAATGTATTGTTTTAAATGTTTTTTCCAGTTATTATTGGAAATGGTTTTGAATAAACAAACCCTAAAACTATTGTGCCTGTAGGTTAATTTAATAAAATGAATGAAATTGACCAAGCCATTTTTCTGCTATTGGTCACTTAAATCCCATAACAAGACAATTCACTCGCTTAACATGCTTTTAACCTCATTAAGTGTAACATCCTGGATTCTAAATGTATGCATTCAGCAGAATTTCCAAACTTGGTAATGTTATGTTATAGATTTTTTATTTTATTTTTTTAATAATGTAATGCAAAACCTGTTAATACATTTTCTCCCTCAATCCAAAAACTCTTTAAACTTTGCAGCAACTGTATTGGTGCTTTAACTAAGAATACATACTGTACAGAAACCCTTTTCCCTATACACAGTTTAACAGCTGCAGCTGAGAAAAACATTGTTTTGAGCCAAATTTACACACTGCTTTCTGCAGTTTTGCCATTTAAAATATACAAAAAGTCAGTCACTAAAAAATAATTTAGATACTAGAGCTTATGAGTAGATTTTCTTGTAATGCCAGACTTCACCCTGATACCTGCATTATCTCAGATGCACCCAAAATTCAGGCTTCCAGATGTTTCTTTTAGAGAACTGCTTTCTTTAACAGTGACTTCATTCATTCAGTGAGTCAAAAAATATATGAAAGCCATTAAATGTGTGGTTTATGTAACAAATAAAACCAAGATTGACAGCAAGCTGGAGAGCATTCTGTGCTTTAATGTGTTTTAAGAGACTTTAGTCTCTTTCTGTTTTCACGTTAGACTGTCTTGAAGCCAAACCAACCCAGTACATTCACATAACTATGAAGTTGAGGTCTGTCTTCCTTAAACAGCAATAATGATGGAGTCAACTAATGACTTTCAAAAGAAGAAATCAAAAAATGGTATGCATTTGATAAAACTGCATTAAGCTCCAATATGAAAACATATATTTTTAACTGTGAGTTATAAAAATCTTTTTCTTCTGGTCTTACAGTTTTCATTGGGGCCTTAGACAAAAAAAAGCAACACCTGCCATAACGCAATAGTGTTTAGGGTTTTTATAGGTAAGCCAGGAAAACAGATCTGTAAGGTGTTCAAATTGTTTATGGTGGGATGTGTGATCATTCCTCAACGATTACAGACTCCTTTGGGGAAAGTTGGATTGAAAGTCTGCAGCAAAGTTTTCCAGAACAGCAGTGAGTAATCGCTTTTGAGATTTGCTTGTCAAAGAAAGTAATTAAGTAATGAGCAATTTTTAAAGCTGAAGTAACTGCTACTATCAGTCCTTTATCACACCAAATCTGTTTGTACTAGAAAATCTAGTTTATAAAGGACAAATACTCTTCATTGTTTGTCTACCCAGAAATATAAGTGTCTATTTTTTGTTGCTTTCTGTAATGCTAAATTTAAAGTTAATGAAAATTGACAGTGAAGAGAAATGTAAATGTAATAATGGGCAAAAATAACACTTACAAACAGCCATTTGAATCGAGGCCTAGAGGTGGGAAACAAATCCCCACATAAGAAAATGAAAAAAATACTGTAAGCATAATGGGCACAATGTAAAATGTTAATTGTTAGTTTTTATAGTAAATTCTAACCGTTGTTAATAATATAAAGTACAATTCCAATTGCTTAAGTTTAGCATGCAGAATTATTGATATTCTCAATAATGTACACTGCCATCTTGTGGCAATTCATGAACAGGACTAGGACATCATAAAATGAAAGATGTTTTACTTTATATATGTGAACAGATTATTAAAATTGGATAAAATAATTATACAAATGAATGTAAAATAAACCCTTTTTGTCATAAAATTACAAATATATAACTTGGATAATATTTTCTACAATGAAGCTGAGCACAGAGTAGTTATTGACTGAAAAAATAAGTGCAATGCATTGCATCTTATTCTTCAGGAATGTAAGCTGTGGCTTCAGGTGCATAGGTTAATATGAACTGTAAAATCTGTTGATGGAGCTGCATCAGGTTAACATCTCTTCTGTGCAGGGACTCATGGTCATGAAGATCACAGGGAAATACAGCATTTGGGGATAAAACAAGTGCAGAGCCTCCTAAGATGTTCAGAGAGGGATAACTTAATAATAGTTTGCTTCAATCATGTAACATCATGATTACATACTATAAACAAGGATCACATATTTACAGATGTCAGACTGATTAAAATGTTAGAGAAGAGTATTGTTTAATCATGTAAAGCAGACTTCAAATTGAAAAGAAATTATTGTAAAACCCACCATGCTTAAGGGTGATTGAATTTTCAGACAGCAGGACAGCGATAACAGCATCTTCCTCAAGCACTCTACACCTGAGGTTAAGCTTAGCGTGGGCTTCTGCCAACGACATCCTTTAAAAAATAATAAAATAAAATATATTATTTACTTATTTCTTTTTATATTAATCTGTTACGTTTTAAAAAAGGCCCAGTAGTTTCATATTCACACCGTATAGAGAATAACTTTGCTCCACTCATGGAGGTTACAGTACTGTAGATTAAACAGAATTCGTTCAATTAAAACACAACAAAGAAACAAATAAAAATTTGGATATCAGATTACTTTTAGTTTAATATTATTCTTTTTTTTTTTTTTGTACGGCACTGCCACCAAGTGGTTAAATGATTAGTTCAAGAAATAACATGAAAACTATTTTTATTTCAGCAACTGGATGAACATGTCACATTCAACTAGCAGCTTCAACAGTTACCAGAAAAAGCTGTTGGAAAGTTGCTTTCATGGCATTTAGATATCTGCAGCACTAGCATAATATTATTTGTACTACCCATTTATTAAGCCATAAAGTATAAAGTTAAAAATATAATATTACTTAATCAATTCATTCAACCCTTGTAATAGTTTACTGTGGTAGACCATTGTAAAATAATAGCAAACTGGAGGAAAAGTATTGAGAGAAATCACTGATGAAGACAATAGATGAAACATTTGTCAACTAGAGATTTACCCATAATTCCAATTTGAAAATTACTGTATGAATAATTCCACCAAATTACCATATGATATGCAAATTCATTATGATAAACCTTTGAAGGGATCCAAGCATGTTTTGTAGTATATTGCTTACAAAAGCTTTACTGAAGCTGCAGATAGCTTTGATCCATGCACTGGGTCAGTACGGACTCTCCGGCTTGCCATGTAGTACCCATGGATTAGACTTTCAGCTTCCGGACTCAGCTCTATTTGCAAACTTCTGGCAAGGGCAATGAGCTAAGCAGTAAAGAACACTGGACAATTATTAAAGTGAAAACCATAAAGTCACTATATTAGGCAGCCATATTAGCTCACAGGTCAAAACAAAAGCTACATTTTGCTTGTGGAGTTTTCTAACATTGAAAATATGAAGTTGGCATCTCAAATGGTTTCTGAGATGTGAACAGTTGAATATACTATACTGTATACAGGTGTGTTGCTAAAAACAACAGCTAATGTTTAAAAAATAAATAAATAAATAATATCTATCCTTGTATCTTCTACTGTGGTATAATATGAAAGAGTTACTGCTTCATAATCCTGTGTTGTGAACTGCATTGATGCTGGATAAAGAGGCTCTCCTGGATTCATGGCCTCTCGCAGGGTGTGGTGGGTTAAAGCTAGGGCTGGATAGTCACAGGCTGCTTCACGACAGTGGATCAACAGACCAAAGGCATTGCTCATTTTAGAAGGAAAAGAGCCAATGTCCTAAACCAGAGAGAAACAGTGGTATTCTGTGGAATCACATATCAAACACACACATTTAGGTACCGTTTTCATTAATGCCACAGGTAATTTTACAGCAATTGAAATGCTAATAATGTATTGCTTAATTAACTACTCTATTACTTGTATACATGTGATGTGATCCTGAAAGAAATACATATAAAACAAAGCTTTGGAATTTATATTTTACTGTTGTATTCACAAAGTCAAACCAGTGCCTACCTTTATTCTGCATGTATCGAATTTGTTTATGCCTCACTTAATAAAACTAATAACCATTTTCCTTTTAGAACAAAAAAAAATGAAAACACTGGTGCCCAAAGGTTAGTAAAGCTGGCCTATTGTGTACCAATAACAATGCAATAGATGTAACCAATATATAACTTCCTTGAAGAAAGTGAATTGCATCCTGTATTGGCCACAAAGAATGTTTAACTACAATTTTACTGGGTCTCTGTTACTGTTATACAGTACATCTGTGACATACCACTGATCCAAGTACAGCACCATCTGATTTTAAAGATCTCTTGCTAGGAGCACAAGTATCAGCTACTGCCCAGAAATTACACTTGATTGGAAAAGACAGCTGTTGGTCAACATCTTCCCCATACTTCTTTCCTGGAATGAACACGATGGCAGTCCTTGTTTCCAAAACTGAAAAAAAATATCAAGCCAGATTAGTAATAACTACGATAGTGTATTCCAGTATCTTCCCTTAAAAAGACAACATCGCCAAAGCATCTGCACTGTGTCTTGTGAAAGATGGCAGATCTACTTAAGTTAAAGATTTCCAAAAAAAAAAAAAAAAATAGAAACCAAGGTTGTTACTCACTCGGTAACTACAATAGTGTAAACTTATCATGAGAATGTCAAAAACAGAGGATTGGCTTATTAACATAACTTGAACCAAGCAATGCTCAGAACTTGGGCCAGTTCATTTAAACTCCACCATTTATACTCCACCTCACTTGCTTCACTGTGTAATGTTTTTCTTGTTTAAACTTTTAAAAACAACTCACCTGTGAAAAAAGTGTAGTTTAAAACACATCGTAGTTCAGGGATGGGCAACTTTGAGGTAGTTGAGGGCCACCATATCTACTAAAAATCTCTGGCATATTAACAGTGTAAAACTGTAAGTGCCCCTGGTGCAGATCATCATTACGGTGTCTTGCCTGTCAGAGTTATATATTCACACTAATTGTGAACTGAAGACTTGTTTTTATTATTATTATTATTATTATTATTTATTTCTTAGCAGACGCCCTTATCCAGGGCGACTTACAATCGCAAGCAAATACAAATACATTCAAGTGTTACAATATAAGTCATACAATAAGAACAAGAAATACAATAATTCTCAAGTGTGACAAACCACAATTCAATAATACAGCAGATAATAGTGAAAGTTACATCAGGATATGATTAAGTAGTGATAGTTACATCAGGATATGATTAAGTACAAAATACTACAGATTAAACACTTGGGAGATTACAATATTCTGAGGTACAGGATTAAATGCAGTAAAATAGGGGGCAGATAAGAGCAAAATAAAGCATATTTAAATGAAGGGTGATAGTGTCCCAGGATACAACAGAGGAGTTCTACAGGTGCTGTTTGAAGAGGTGAGTCTTAAGGAGGCGCCGGAATGTGGTCAGGGACTGGGCAGTCCTGACATCTGTAGGAAGGTCGTTCCACCACTGCGGAGCAAGGGTGGAGAAGGAGCGGGCTCGGGAGGCAGGGGAGCGTAGCGGAGGTAGAGCCAGTCTTCTAGTGCAGGCGGAGCGGAGAGGTCGAGTGGGGGTGTAGGGAGAGATGAGGGTCTGGAGGTAGCTGGGTGCAGTCTGATCAAGGCATCTGTAGGCTAGTACAAGAGTCTTGAACTGGATGCGAGCGGTGATCGGGAGCCAGTGGAGCGAGCGGAGTAGTGGAGTAGCGTGGGCGAAGCGAGGTAGAGAGAACACCAGGCGAGCAGCAGAGTTTCTGTCTACCTTTTACTTACAGTATGATAAAAAAGGCAGAAGAATTGGACACTGGTTTGTCAATATAGCACCTCCCACCTAACTTGTGTCTCAGCTGCAATAGACCTGAGGTTTCAACTCATGGATTTCCCTTGTATTCAGCATGCACGCAGCCCAGACAAGTGCACAGCGCACAACCCCACCTTTTTCCACATTGAAACAATAACTTTAGACTTGAGTAGGCTTGGTCTGGGAGGTCAAATGTGGGCCCCAGCTGCCAGTTGCCCATCCCTGGTGTAGTTTGATACAGGCAAAAATAAAAAGAACTGATCAGGGAAGATGTGAACTAAAAAGAACTAGCATGTAAATACCAGAGTGAAGTAGGTCAAGCTTATCTTTTTTGTAAGAAGAAAGATCTCCTACAAAACAGATCCCTCCTGTAGCAAGCAGCGCAGAACCAGCTTGGATGTTTGCAGTTCCTGTTCCATGCTCATCTTTAGAGACTGTGGCAAAAATTTCACCAGATGCCAAATGTCTTGTCCCACGAGCCACAATACCAAGGCTGTACATCAAAAGCCTAGAAATAATTTGAAAGACAAAACAGAATGTTTTCGGTCAAAATTGTTTGGTTTGAACTTGCTGAGCTGTAGCATCGACATAGTAGTGTCTGCCATAGTTGTCATAGTAGAAGTAACACAACTTTTAGTAAAGCAAGGCTTGAGCCATGGGTCAAGTGCATTGCCCTAATATCTGTCCTAGCCCCCAACAGGTCACGTACAGTATTGCTGTCAAACTTTTTATTTTGCTATTATTGTACTGCATTGCAATAGAATGCTGGAAAATAAGCAAGAGCTTCAGGATTCTACAGATAGGATAATTAACTCATAAACGTGTTGTCCAAGGCTGTGAGGTTTATGATACAAATGATAAACCAGCAAAATATATACATATATATATTATTTATACCTATCCACAATCAGTGTGTCATTGGTCAAAGCCAACAGATCAAGGAAGTTGCCTGGCTCTCCCTCATCCCCACAGGTCTGTACCAGACTCAGTAACAGGCAAAGCTTAAGCGTGTTGTACATGCCTGGAGGAACTACATGAGATCCAAAAATATTTGCTAGGATGGCAGAGAATCTCCAAGGAGAGCAGGCAGTGACAGAAAGTAGACTCTGGAAATTATCGCTGATGAATGCTGGACCTAAATTATGACATAAAACACAAAAATGATAACACTTCAGAAGGAACAGTGATAGTAATTTGAAAAGTATATTTAATACATGTAATATAACAACTAGTGCTGTTTACATTTTGGAATCCAAGGCTGAATACTGTTGGCTTCAACACTTAATGCAACCTTTGGCCACTGGTGTACATAAGCTGGGATTCCTATAATTCTGTACAATCCACCCATTTTCATTTGGTGGCACAGTTCATCTGAAAAACAAATATACACAAAAAAGCCTACATTAATTGATATCTAAAATGTTTCTAATACTTTGCTGTCTATTGAAGCTCATGAAATATTAATGCAGACATTTAATTTATTTGTGCCTGGTATAAATAGCAGTTTCTGGACCACTATATTTTAACACTGTCATTGGTAACACATCGTTTAATGAGAAAATTGCCTTTGTTGTGTGCTTAATAAACAAACTGCAAAAATACCAGTATAAAGTATTGAGGGTTTGGGGGGAGGGTCGACTGTTTGTTTAAGTCTCATAAATGACACATTTTTAAATGTGCTGTATTATAGAAGGCAACCCTACCTCTTAAAAACACAGTTGTGGACTGATATCTAAAAGAACTGGTTAGGTCGGCCCTGAGTGCATCCACAGCTCTTGTGTGGATCATTTCCACTAGCTGTTTGTCTTTTAAAAACAAAAGGAAAAAAAAAAAAGGATTTAAACATAATCAATTTTACAGAAACAGACAACAGTGTTCTATAGAACGGATGTGTGCTGGGTAACATGTAAGCAGTCTGCGCAGATCCAGGACGTGCCTTGAGCTATGATATTGAATGCTATAGTTACAATGCCACAACAGTACTGTAAACGTTGCTGTTTTTATAAACCTATACATTGGCAACTAAAAAGACATGAGGGTGTGTGGAGTTAACATCAAGCTGGCCCAAAACAGAGAAGAGTGGAGAAAGAGAACAAGGAAGGCAGACCCCACTCAAATGGGAAAATGCTAAGAAGATACATTGGTGACTAAATATATTTTTTACTGCTGTACCAACATTTAGATTACTGTATCGTTTTGCGTACTTCTATACAAAATCAGAAAAGTTCATACCACCCAGCACTCTGAACTTCACATCTTCTTTGAGTGAAGAACCACACAAAGTGCAGGTAAAATCATTCCTCACCGTCGCCGATTCTGTTGCACCTGGTACATGCACTCGTATATACTGAAATCCTAATTAAAAAAAAAAAAAAAAAGTAAGTATAATAACATTACATTAAATTACTGAACAATACCTGACAGGAGTGCTGCAGATAAGGTTTTTGGTCTGGGAGCAACTTACTCTCTAATTTTAACACTGAGAGTAAATGTATTTTTTGGGGGGGGGGGTAAAATGCAACAATCTCAATAAATACAGTACAATATTTAATGGTAATGGGGTAGGCATTAAAAAAAGAACCTTCCATTTTAACTGCAATGTTACTTTGAACTACTGTACAACCACGCGTGTGTTCTACAAGGTTCTTTATCGGCTCAGTGCATTTTTTTCGAGGTATCGCACTGGCTCTGCAAATGAATTACGTTACTTATACTTTAACATTACATTTCAGTGAACATGTTCAAATTTCAATAGAACACCATACAGATAAATAAAATAAGGAAATGCATGAATAAGTTATAAACAGTTTAATATTATAGGCACCATTTTTTAGCGGTTGCCTCTGAAGATGCACTTGTATTCGCTAGTTGTTATGTGACAAGTGCTGGATTGTAATAAAAAAGCTGCTGTTCTGCTTCCACTCTTGACTTCAACCGAGTCATTCAGTAGGCAGGCTGTGCTGTAAATGGAAGCCTTGTCACATGCAAGGTACATGAAGTTCAACTAGATATGTATTTATACTGTGACACTTTGTCAGTATGGTTTTGCTTTGTGTTACCTGATGAATAGGGACATGTATCCTCAGTACAAAGAAACCGGGCCCCCTGTGTGTACTTGGTCACTGGCGTCATTGCCATCACCAGCCCCTCCATCATAAAATACCTCTTGGGATCATATCCATGGGGGAAGTCACACAAGTTAAGGTAATAATCTGGCAGTGGAGGCAAGTGTGTCAGCTTTAGCACAACATTAACCTTGAAACAGAAAAGGCAGTACCAGAATAAAACATTCCATGTGAAATACATTGGATGTATTGTGGCATAACAAAACAATTCTACACTCACATTATGATGGCAATTGAGTTTATTTGCCTTAGGTGGCAGCAGACAGTGTACATGGAGACAACAGTCTACCTCTAGTGTAAAATTCTTCAGTCCCTTCTGATTTTATCTACTGGTAATTATCTCCTCATACACTCAATGTGTCCAGTAGTAGTTATCCCTCAAGTAATATACTGCACAAGTCTACAGGTCTTCAGAGCATAACGATATTTGCCCATGTATGATTACATAATGAAGCATGTCGTTTTTAAGTCATTTAAGAATTAAAATAAGTAAAACATAACTTAATGTGTTCCCAACTCTCATTAGCACAACATCATTCTCACAAGTCCCTAATTATTTTGCTGTACTGTTTTTTGTAAAATGGTAAGAGGCTTGTTGAGAATGTTTGTGTTTATTAGATATATATTAATAAATAAATAAATAAATAAAAAAAAATAAAAACACCCCCCTTGTAAACCTTGGTTAGTAACGTATTATCCAAAACATTACAACTCCCTCTTTCATGTAACAAACTAAAATTATGTGAATCTGTAACTGAAACTACTTTATTTATTAATGCAATAGCTTCACCTGAAATAAAACTGAACAATTACAACCTATTACAATAAGCACACTGTGAAATAATATTATACACACCTGAGCTTGAGTATGGATTTTTTCAATTAATGACAGGGTCTTGATAGATATAAAACATACCTACAAAAACAAGTTAATACGTATTTAAAGACTTATTTATGGTAGTTAAAATATTCATAGGCATTGTATTTTAAAAACAATTATTCATCGTACTCACCGACTGAAAAAGACATCTAGCTTTCTGTGGATCGTGCAAAACACAATTGCCAAGCCTAGCATCTATTTCTGTTAGATCTGAAGGATTTACAGCTATACTAAAACGATAAAATCCAAAACATTGATTGGAATCTGTAAAAAAAAAAAAAAAAAAAAAAAAAAAAAAAAAAATTATATATATATATATATATATATATATATCAAATTAGGCCTATAATTTCAGAATAAAATCGAGCATGCTGTGACAGCTGCTTTACATGTTTTAAATGTCGCCTAAAATGATAATAAAAATAAAAATAAATAAATAAAAAGTTTATTACCGCAGGGAATTTGAATTGACTGTAGCTCGAATACCCGTAGTGCCCTAATACTAAGTTAATTACGTTGTTGCTACTTAATCTTCGTCATCCATGAATTGGTGGCACAAATAAATAGCGCACACGAAATATATTCTTAGTCACTGATATTATTATTGAGCTGATTTAACCTACACTTTATTAACACATAGATCCAGCTGACATGAAATTACATTATTATTATATCCAATTACATACCATTATATTCTTTACAATCTTCAACAAATTTCTCAAGACCGCCGCTTCGGTCCAGATAGGTAAGAATAGCCTCTTTCATTTCCAAAATAAAATCAGCCATGCTATAGTAATGGACAGGGAAACCGCGTATATTCAAATTAAAATAAAACTATATACAGATATATAATGTAGGCCTATATATATTTTTTTCATTCCACACACTGCCACCCTTTTTAGAAAATATATTACTATACTGAACGATATAAAGTATCGGTCTTAGATTTCATAAATTAATTTAAGCAAAATTTTCTGGTTTCTCATTTGGTCTGCCTTCTTCCTCGTGCAGATTTTCAAATATGGCGGGAACATTTAAACCTGCAGCGATCAATTTTTCACAACTGTATTCTTGTGGGGTGAGCACCTTTAATATGCAGTCGATAAAAATAAACCAGAAGACCTAAAATCAAGGTATGGCGACCATTTCCAAACACGTTGCACCCCTGCGGTTAAAGCAAACTACACTAGTTGAAAGGCAAATAATCTCAGCGTTTATAGACGAAGAATAGTGAATAACTTTGCTGTTGCCCAATATGATTTAAATGTGTCTTTAGTTTAAGCATTTTAAAAAAAACAATAGGTCTGTAGAAAAAGCAGCACTTGGGGTTCACACTAAAACAGTAATAACAATTATAAATAATGTAAATTCCTGACAGCTGATCCTTTGGCTCCAGGACTTTCAAATCTGTTCTGTATCCTATGCAACGCATTCTAGAACATTCTCCAAATTTTACAGGGAGTTATAAAATAAAAAATATTAGATAATAGTTTCACTCACAGGCAGGACTCAACCACCCACCCTGTTGATCTCTACTGAGCTTGTAAGGAAGTAATCAGACTGGTACTTTGGATGTAATAATACCTGCGCTGCAACAATTATATAAAACAAAACAAAAAAAAAAAACAACAGGAGCTATCACTGCCTGGGTGGCACAGTGGGAATCCCTTCGATTACTAAACCTTCACCTGTGGGACCTGTTTAAAATGAACTGAGCTGTGGAAGGCATTATTCCTGTGCAAGACATTATACAACATCACAAAAAAACGCAACGGAAATGCCTGCTGCAAATTTGTTTGTGCCTCTGAGATGCTTCCTTGAATAGATTTGCTATATAAAGTTCTTAGGATGATGGGCATTTTAATTTTTTTGTTGTTGTTTTGGGCTCCAGATGACCATACAAATCAAATCACTGGCTTTTGCCATTGAGTTTCAGTGTACTTTCTGGTATATTCCTGGTATATCTATATATTCTGAGATACAGATTATTATTCCTACACAATCATTGTTATGCCGATCGGTTCTCCGCAAGCCAAGGGGAACTCCGCACATATTCCTATTTCAATTCCCAGTTACTACTCCATGCAGCCCTTGCTCCTGTCCTGTGAATAATTATATTGAGAAGAGTCTACAAAATTAAGATCATAAATATGTAATATATACCAGACTGTTCAAAGTTGATACAAAGAAATACAAATGAAAAGGTTCATTTTGTAGTCCACGAATATTTATTTTTTTATGCGATAGTCCCAAAAGGACTCATATTTCACAACTTGTAAACAAATATTTTTTGATAAACAGGTCTTGAAATAGCATTAGAACATTCTACCTGCACCATGTCTTTTGAAGGTAAAAAATGTATCCTATGCCATGATATTTTAACAAACAAATACTACAGTGTATACAGAGTGCAATTACTCAATAGATTATATTAGAAATGTTTCAAAAGCACAAGGTTGCAAATATACACATAGTAGAAGTTGGCTGCAGAAATTTATCAATCAGTAAGTGACTTTAATCAAATGTTATTTATTGAAACTGAAAAATAAGATATGACTAAAAGACTACTTAAATGAATATGAATCAATCTCTAAATGTTTCACCATATATCCTGAAGAAAAAATAATAAATAAATAAATGCAATATTTTGCATGAAAACAACAGTGCAGACACATCTAGGCTTGATACTATGCACAGTGAACTGAATTAAGAATTATCCCTTGTCAGGTAAAGGCTTTTTGGAAAAAGTAAGGCTATGTTTAGTATTTCCCCGAGTCTTCAGAAGGCTTTAGTTTTAGGTCTGTGTTGTACAGCTTTATTATACAAGTAATTTCCGCAGCATCAGTCCAGGCAGAGGAGTCATTCTAGAGGAATGAGTCTTCAGAAGGGGGTGCGTAGGAAAATCCAACAAATGCATCATCTGCCTCGAGTACGCTAGCGTTAATGGACTGCTCAGAAGAACAGCACACAGAGTGTGGGACCGTTTCTTCTGTAAATTCGGTATCAAAGTTCTGGATGTCTTCGGGACCAGCCTATAAAACAAAGAAATACAAAATTTGTTAAAAAGAAAACTTAAATGAGAGAACAAGCATGCTTTTATCTGTGCCCTACACATAAATACACACACTTGTTGGTGAATGTGTGCTTATAACTATCATAAAAAATACTTTGTTGTCATTTTTATGAAGTAATTAAAGAAATGCAAATGCGAGAGATGATGATGACATACTACGCGAGGATTAAATGGAGGGGGAAACTTCTTCTGTACAAGGTCCTCCCAGCTGATAGCATGAAAAAAGGGGTGCCTTTTGATCTCAAGCTGAAAAACAGAAACAATGATTGGAACGCTGCAACACATCTGCACTACAGTAAGTGGATTCATCTTTAACATATATTAAATAAAAAAAAGATTCAATTGTTCAACTATGATACCAATCCTCAATATCCCACTCATGCACCAGCAACTTTTACATACCATTTGAATCTTACACATGTATTCATTCACACATATATACAGTACATTATAAAAGTGTCCAGAGACTCAGGGTTTGAACTTCAGAGCTCACATTTCCTAGACTAATGCTGTATCCCAGGGGTTCCCCAACAGTGAAGATCAGTGTAGGGAACACTTCTGTAATGCATGAATTGATGGATATTATACACTCCTCAGCCAACAGGGGGAACTCTTCACACACTTACAAAATCATCGTTTGATCCCAATCTCTTTGTCCGTTCTTTTTCCAGCAATCCTTCCAGAATAGACCAGGCAGCACTGGTAGCTCCAGGCCTAACGGTCAGTGGCTTGTGAAGTATGTTTTCATACATCTCAGCAGTATCTCGGCTATAAAATGGAGGCTACAGGAAAAAAACAAAACAATAAAAATAAAATCTTAGCTTGCACATTCAGGTTCCCTTTTAATAAAAGTCTTCTAAGAGGCATGCACAGACTATAATCATGTGTGTACATTGGGATTTTTTTTTTCTCTCAAGGCAGCAGTCCATATAATTCATATACTAATTCATCAGCACTTCCCTAGAGACCAGGCTTGGTGGTTCGGGGTAGGACTGAGGTGCACTGGTGGAGCTCTGAAAGGAAGTCCTAACAGTGCTATGTTTGGCTATAGTTCCTGTCACTTGCTATGAGCACAACATTTACAAACAGTGATCTCTAATAAACAGTTATAACTAGCTCCCATCCCCTACTGACATAACCCATCAGTTGGCTAGATAGATAATTTGAAGACTATAGTTTCTTACCAGTCCATAGAGCATCTCATACAGGACAGAGCCAAGACACCACCAGTCCACTGTATTGTCATAGGGCTGCTTTCTCAGGACCTCTGGTGCAAGGTACTGAAAGAAGAAATGGAAGAAACATTTATTGTATTCTTCAATCTCAGTAGTGCACATGCATAAATTAATAGAAATAGAAGTTTTTTTGTGAATAAAAACAAAACATCCCTGGGGCACAATGGGTTTATGAACCCTGCAATTATAAGTTTGAAGTCACTATCTCAAATATAAAAATAAACCCTCAATCAAATTTTACCTAAAGAGAGTCACAAATATCGCTGTGTATGGAGTACGAAGCCAGTATCTTTAAAACACTCTCTATATTGAAGTATCAACTCATAACCAAAAAGTCAAATGAACCCAATATTGCACAAGACAAAAATAGCTGAAGTAGCTGCGTCCACAGGTTTACAAAAACAGACTCTCCCCTCATGTGGATGCTTACATTTTGAAGATCAAGAAAACATGTCTGCAATTGAAAACCATTTTAGATCAAGGATGCAAATTTCACCAGTGTTGTTTATATAACACATGTAAATTTCCCCCAAGGAATCCCAAATAATTAAAATGTACAAATCTGTTTATGTTTATCTATCTATCTATCTATATATATATGGTTGGGACCACGTACAATTAAAAACATTCATGATTGAACGTGCGATGCATTGGACATTCAATTTAACTGAAGCTAATTTACATCGATAGTCCCAAAAATAAAACAAAACATACAAAACAATAACAGTAAAATACAATTGAAAAAAAAAAAAATCAGCAGGGAGGGGGACTAATAAAACAACATTAAAATACAATTAAAAATAACAATAAAATACAATAAAAGAAAATCAACAAATGGAGGCGGACTAGACGTGGTCATAAATTGGTCCCGTTTTAACCAGTTTTTCAGTTCTGATAAAAAGCTCATGTAGTCTGATGTACTTTTCATAAAGTCTGGTAACGTATTCCAGAACACGGCACCCTTGATTGAGAAAGCTGTTTGTGCAAACTTAGTGCGACGTCGAGACACCTCTTATGGTTGATCGAGTGACTCTAACAGCTTTTACCGAGCAGGGCTGAACAAATTCCCTTAGGGGCGGAGGGGCCAGTTCATGTAGAGACTTAGAAATCAGACATGCATTGGAAAAATGTATAAAATTATCAAAACTTGACATGTTATATTTCTTAAGAATGTGACAGTGATGATATTTTACTGGCTTATTGTCTAAACTTTCAAACTCTGTATAGAGATTGAAGTGGTTTTAACATAGTTGACCCAGCCTGTGTCCATATAGTTATACAGTAGGACATATGGGATAAAATCATAGAGTGCAAATACATCTTAGAAGCAGTAGTAGGTAAATAGTTTCGAATGTAACTAAAATTGGACAGGTTAAATTTCACAGTTTTGATTACTTTTCTTTTTTTTTTTTTTTTTTAATTTAGTCGTTGCCAATTAGTTTTTATTATTTTCTCCCCGATTTGAAATGCCCAATTATTTTTAGGCTCAGCTTCCCGCTACCACCCCTGCGCTGACTCGGGAGGGGCGAAGATGAACATACACTGTCCTCAGAAGCATGTGCCGTCAGCCGGCCACTTCTTTACACTCTGCAGACTCACCGCGTAGCCGCCTCAGAACTACAGCGTCGGAGGACAACGCAGCTCTGGGCAGCTTACAGGCAAGCCCGCAGGCACCCGGCCAGACTACAGGGGTCGCTGGTGCGCGGTGAGCCGAGGACACCCTGGCCGACCTAAGCCTCCCGAGTTGTGCTTACAATTTCATTTTTTTACGTAAACTTATGCATTTTGCTACTGTGTAAATTACCAGACACTAATGTAAGTGTATACATGAAGAGGGTTTTTTGTGTAAATGTATATTGTAAATAGTGTGTATTTATTGTAATCAGTTAATGAAGTACCTGACACTCCTTGGAGAACCTGCCTGTTGTGTGCGATACCAGCTGTGGAATCTAATCAGCAGGTAGGTACGGGGCATCAGGTATAAAAAGGTTCCATTGATTCACCTCAGGGCTACTGCAAAACCAAAGCCAACTGGGCTAAAGAAGCTGAAATTCACCGATGTGTGTTTGTGAGTGACAGTGAGAGTAAGAGAGAACCAGGGTTGGATACAGAAGAGTGAGCAAGCAAGTCTAAACCACCGTACTTCGTGCACTGCCAGTGTCACGTGAACTGTTCAGTGTGCAGATACATAAATAAATCCTGTTCGCCTGCGGGGCGTATCAACTTCAACCTCCATCTCCTGTCTGTCACTCAGCAGCAAATTCACGCACCCACTCGGCAGACTGCTACTCTGTCACAAGCATTAATATCCTGTATCTTTTTAAACAAGGGATTCAGGGGAGCTCCTTAAAAAGCCGAATCTCAAAACAGTAATTGTGTGGATATAGTAATTGTTACAGCTGTGTATAATGGCATTTAAAACAGGATTCATCTATCCAACCTTTTACATATCTGCCCTTAATCTGGTCCCACAGCAGTCGGATACGTGACGGACTACTGTAATATGCAATATATATATATATATATATATATATATATATAGTAACAGAGTCTAATAGGAACAAATTAGTCAAATTCATACTTATGAACGTAACTAATATTTTTCCAGTTTAGGGGTCCATGGGAACATAGAAACTCACTTCCGGTGTCCCACAAAAAGTATTTGTGGTGTCGTCCTGAGAAATTCCTTCTTTGCACAGCCCAAAATCAGTTAAAACTATGTGACCCTAAAAAAACAAAAGCATTACAAAATTATTTAAAACAATGATCATTCAAAGACTCAAATAACAATGCAAGTTCCTGTAATACAAATGTTTAACTTTGTTTTGCTGCATGTCTGATGTTTTTTGACAGACTTCAGTTTGAGGAATGCAACACAAAACCTAATGACTCCTCATTGACTGAAGAAAAGTTTGAGTTTTGTAATGCCAACATACCCATGAAGAACAGTCTTTGTTCTCGTATGGCCACATCAGTTATTTTCTACAGCGGGACAGTGTTTTCAGCAGGGACAACAGATTTAATTTTTCAAGATGGGAATGTCAGTTCTAGTTTGCAAAGTTAACAGAAAGTATACAATTCCAGAAAGGCTAACTTTGAAGGGATGAGACAGGAACTGGAAGAAATAGACTGGGCAGGGGAATTGGAGGATATGACAGTTGAAGTTCAACAGAACAGATTTAAAGTTATAATGCAAGACAAGTATATACGTAAAATGAAAAAATACCAAGTTTAACAAACAATCAATAAGATGAATTAAAAATAAACTTAGAAAAAAAATGATAAGAATTTAGGGGTTTGTGTAAACAAGTAAAAATGGATATTAAAGACCAAAAGAGATCTTGAAAGAACTGTGAAAGAGGAGCCTAAGGTATAAAGGGATGAATATGACAACAATGTTCATGAGGAATGCTAAATATCTGATGTACTAAACAAATATTTTTTTAATGTTTTCACCAGAGAGGATACAAATAATATGCAGCCAGTGCTGCCCGCCTGCACACACACAGGTCTTAAGGGTTTCAGCATCAGTTAAGTAGAGGAATTAAATAAGCTACAGGACCTGAAAAAATAACAAATTACTGGGCCCAGATGAGGTCTATCCAAGGGAGCTTAAGAAAACAACGGTAGAAATATGCAGACCACTGGCTACAATTATAAATAGGTCTATAGAAACAGGTGAGATCCCTGAAGACTGGAAGCTTGTAAATGTGGTGCAATTTTTCAAAAAAGGGGGGATAAGACAGAGCCAGGTAATTATAGACCTATTAGTTTAATTTCCAGAACATGCAAAATGATGCTAGCAATATTAAGAGGTAAGCCTGAAGACTATTTATACAACAACAATATTATAGGGGATAGACCACATGGGTTCAGAAGAGGGAGATCATGCTTGACTAACCTACTTTAGTTTTTTGAGTATGTTACAGCAAATGTAGATGACAGCAATGCTTACTATATAATTTATCTTGATTTTCAAAAGGCCTTTGACAAAGTTCCACATGAAAGACTTACATACATTAAAATCAGTAAGAATACATGGGAGGACATGTAATTGGATACAGAACTGTTTTAAAAAAATAGAAAGCAGGGAGCAATTGTGAGAGGTGTAAAATCTGATTGGGAGTGTATTTAGTGGGGTACCTCAAGGGTCTGTACTTGGACCCTTACTGTTCCTCATTTATATAAATGACTTGGACCAAGATGCACATGGCAAGATTGCTAAATTTGCAGAGGTTACCAAACCTGGGAGAGTAGTGGACTCTGAAACCGCAGCCCAGCTAATTCAAAGTGATGTGGACCTTCTCTGTAACTGCACAAACGTGTGGCAAACAAATTGTAATGTTAAGAAAGGTAAAGTACTGCATATTGGGCGTAATAATCCATGTTAAGTATAAAATGAATGGGATGGAAATAGGGGACGAGGAGTTTGAAAGGGATCTCAGGGTTATAGTGGTCATCATTTAAAGTATCTCACCAATGAGGTGAGGCAATTAAAAAGGCAAATAGAATGTTAGGCTGTAATGTAAAAAGTGTGGAATACAAGTCTAGAGAGGTTATGCTAACATACAATGCCCTAGTTAGACCCCACCTAGAATATTGCGTGCAGTTTTGGTCATCTCACTACAAAAAACTCAAGAAAGTGCAGAGAAGGGCAACTAGGCTGATCCCAGGACTTTATGACATGAGCTATGGGGACAGGTTAAAATAATTAAATCTCTTCAGCCAAGAAAAAAAGAAGGGAAAGAGGGGACTTTATTGCAGTCTTCAAAATCATAAAAGGTATAGATAAAGTTAGCCCAGGACTGTGACACTACTTCAGATTTAGCAGAGAGAGAACAAGAGGGCATAAATGGAGGCTTGATTCTGTGCTTTTAAATTAGTTCCCCCCAGTAGGGAAGAATGGTGTGCTAACAAGGGACAAATCTTGATGGGTCTAATGGACTTTTCTCGTTCTCTTATGTTCTTATCAAAGTTAGCAGCAGAAAATGCTAAGAAGCCTACCACAAAGCAGTAAGTACAAGACAAAGTAGATGAAACAGTTTTCACAATAGACTGCAATCAAGTGAGACAATAGTACCACATAGAGTAATTTAATTTTGGTTCAATCTTAGGACTTTCTGTAGTATAGTACACTTACTTGGGAGTCTAGTAAAATGTTCTCTGGTTTCAAATCCCTTTAAAAACAAAGAAGACAATCTTATAAAACATCATTCCTTTCTGTAAGCTGCATTTTTTAAATTGCCAAAGTGTTGTGTGTGCGGGTTTGTAATGTATTAAGTCACCATCACGTAGCAGCAATGTAGACGTGAAATTTAGCTGCACTCATTTATTTAGGTGTATGTAAAAATTCAGCCCAACACTGCCCCTGCATTGGAACCTACAGTATTACATTTTAATGCACAAGTTCTAGGACAGGAAACCACTTACAGCCTCTAAAAATTCTGTAGAAAATAACTTTACTGAAGTTACAGTGACTGATATAAAATCAAGGAAAATTCAAGCTGAAAAGAAGCTTTTTTTTTTATTTGCTTCCATGTTTTTTTTTTTTGGGGGGGGGGGGGGGGGGATAACATGAAAATGTTACAGAACCAGTAGTAAACACATTTGTACTGCTTATACCAAAGTTGTTGTTTAGTAATGGTTTTATAACATTTACATTTTTACAGATGTTATAAATTTACAGTTTTTATTGTTGCCCTTAAGAGAGGGAAAGTTTACAGTGGTGCAAACGAACACAAATCCGACCCATTGTCTTCTGCCCCGTGTTTTCTTCTGGCATAAGGAATAGTAATACTGTCACACAAATATATAATCAATAAATATATTAGCTTGTTACCTGTAAACAATATTTATTGAATGCAAGTAGCCCAGTGCACTCGCCATTTCGGCAATGTAAAACCTGGCTCTAGGCTCTGGAAAGGTGCGTTCCCTTTGTAGATGGAAAAACAGCTGCAATGTAAGGCACAACCAGTCAATAGAAATCTCTCTGACACCTTATTGTTTCCTCGTTCTTCAAAACTGGAATATTACACCAAGCAATGGATAATTACATACAGGAGGGTAAGTTTTATTTATTTGCATTACATGGCTCAAGTTGAGGACAGCAAAGTTGTTATTTTCAGACTAGAGAAACTAGACCTTTATGAGGTTTTCACAGATCGGTCCCTAGCACTAGCAGTTCATAATCCAACAGTAAATGGTAATATACTGTTTAAATATGGTTCATGCATGTAAAATAAACCACAGTAGATGGAGTGCTACGTTTAAAATAAAAAATAATTTATATGTTATAGTGCTTGGAGAAGAAAGCTTGAACTATTATTCAAGCCAGGCCTTTCTCATACACAATTCAATCTTCAAACTAGGCTTTAATGAGGCCATTAGGGTAGTGTTCAATATCAAATTACAAAACATATCCCAAAATAGTACATTTCTGTAAAGTACATGCCTTTTCCTTATATCTGCCTTTATAAAAATCTGCAGCAGGCCTGTACTGTATTTGAAAGTGTGTGTGTGTGTGTGTATATATATATATATATATATATATATATATATATATATATATATATATAATTTATTTTTACTGTCGTCAGTACTGGACTAGTTCCCTTTAAGACAATAAGGCGTGATTGTGTAAATAGCGGATAAATTAATCCCGAACTACAACTTTGCGAGCAGAAGTGTATTATTGGCTGATCTCCTTAAATATAGCTGTAACCATGACTTTGCAATCACTTCCCCTAAATGTACTTCCTTAATTTCAAACAATGATTTAATTAAGAATGCAGCAACTGTGGGTCTGTCCCACATTTCCAAACAATGTAATAAAATCACTGAATCAGCTACGATTTCCTAATTGTCAAAGTGTTTGATATATATGGATATTCAAATCTGAATTCCCCTTATTATTATTATTTATTTCTTAGCAGATGCCCTTATCCAGGACGACTTACAATTGTTACAAGATATTACATTATTTTTACATACAATTACCCATTTATACAGTTGGGTTTTTACTGGAGCAATCTTGGTAAAGTACCTTGCTCAAGGGTACAACAGCAGTGTCCCCCAGCTGGGATTGAACCCACGACCCTCCGGTCAAGAGTCCAGAGCCCACACTCCACACTGCTGGCCTACTACCCCTTGCTGCTGCTAACTATTCCACTGCTAAATAAGATTGCAAAGGGAACAGAAACTAACTTAACATGATCTTTTTCTTTTTTCATAAAATTAGAGTTAATCAAAGAATAGAGTTAACACTGTGAAAATATGGCTCATGGTATCAAGCAGTTTTCTAATCTATTAGACTAAATAGATTAGAAAACTAAAACTACCCCAAGTTTGGGTCTGTTTCAAGCTTTCCCAAAGACAGAGAATCGCCAAATGCATTATGTACCAAGTAGCAGGGTGGAGTAGTGGTTAGGGCTTTGGACTCTTGACCGGAGGGTCATGGTTTCAATCCCTGGTGGGGACACTGCTGCTGTACCCTTGAGCAAGGTACTTTACCTAGATGGCTCCAGTAAAAACCCAACTGTATAAATGGGTAATTGTATGTAAAAATAATGTGATAACATGTAACAATTGTAAGTCGCCCTGGATAAGGGCATCTGCTAAGAAATAAATAATAATAATAATAAAGTATGAAGGAAATGTACACTCACTGCACAATGTATTCTTCCATAGCATTGAAAATAATGTATGTCATTGGCATCTCAAATGGCTTATAAGATATTAGCAGTTGAAACGCCAGGAGCAGCAGATAGCTATCCCCTTATGGGTATGCTTTCTTACAGTAAATGAGTGGTGACCACATGGTCATAATATTGCTAAAGAATTAGCAGTAATCCGAGGCCCTGGCTGATGATTTTCAGTATGATGCACTGATCTGACACCAGTATCTATATTACACAGCACATTTCTCTTATTTGTGGCCGTGCATACCTCCACAGATGATTCACGCTGTAGGAACAGTACTGTTTTACCAACGCCAAGGACACTGAGCTCACCTCTCCTCCATTAATGAAATCCAGCACAAAGTAAAGCTTGTCTGTTGTTTGGAAAGAATAATGTAGCCTAACCAAGAAAGGATGTTTTATATTCTTTAGCAGCACGTTGCGTTCAGCCATTATGTGTTTTTGCTAGAAGAAAGAATACAAAATAAAAAAAGACATTGCAGTGAAATAAAATAAAATAAAAACAAATTGTCCAACATCTGTTCAACATCAACATTTTATATTACCTCTCTCCGGTTAAGAATGACTCTTTTCTGTAAGACTTTGATCGCATAATATGTATTGTCCAGTTTATGTTTTGCAAGAAGAACCTGGCAAGATACAAAACATACAAAATATTTTTGCTTGTTGGAAAATATGTATTACAAACAGCAGGATATATTTTTTTCATTTCTTAAAACATGTCAAAAGGAAACCAGCAGAGCAGAACTGTATTGTATTGGGGTTTCACTTCCTAAACGGATTCAAAGCCGTCCTGACTGGTCACACATAGATCTGACTTCTCAATTCCTCATCCTCACCTATGATCAATCTGCATTATTATTATTATTATTTATTTCTTAGCAGACGCCCTTATCCAGGGTGACTTACAGTTGTTACAAGATATCACATTATTTGTTTACATACAATTACATTATTCTCATCATTCTCAACGGCACATTCAAGAACCATCAAGACTACTTCTGACTGACGCCCTTTGAGGGCAGAACGGTACAATCCAAAGTTAGGTATTTAGAGGGCAGTTTTTAATTCTTTCCCTGCTCAAACAACTACTTAGTAATATGCAGGGTGAAAATAGCTTGCTGAAAGACACGTGCCTCCTTTACATTGAGGTAATAATTTAAATAATAACAAACTGAAAAACCAACCTTTCCAAAGCTCCCTTTTCCAATGACTTTGAGGAAGTCAAAGTTGGTTGGTTTAGCTCTGAAAGATTAAAATGAAACAGGAATTTAATACAAGTGTAGACTATTGTTTGTCAATGCATGCACAACCCCTTAAATGTTTACTACAGAGGTTTCAAGATAATGTAAAACAGCAAAATATAAAATATATAATATAAAATAACATACTGAGGATTTCCAGATGGACCCAGGTTAATATCACTGGAGGTAGAGTTGTGCTACGTATATATAAAAAAAAACAATAATAATAATAATAATTAAAATTATATATTATTCAAGAACTAATATTCCACACAGTCACACTGCATTATCAGCAAATGTTACAAAAAAGACCATCCCAGATTAATCTACAGATGAATACACAATAACAACCAGTGTTGAAGATCTTAAGAGTATTTATTCATATGGCTATCATGTACATACTGTTACATTAAACAGAAAAGTCCAGCCCTGCATCAAGTTTCATGGAAGACTTGCCTCTTCAAAACTGGCCTGAATACTTAAGCTTTGCACACGAGTATAATCCTGCATACAAATTCATCTGTCTGTAGGGCAACAAGACTTCAGGAATTTCCCACAACAAGATCAAATTCTCTTAATTAATTGGGGCTTTCCTTCAAATTATGGATTTACAGCTACAATACAGTAACTATTTACATCTGAGGGACTGCGTATTTTCTGCACAGGACTGTTTCACTTTGATAGAGCAAATAGTTAACACTTGTGTTTATTTCGGCCATGCAAAATTAATGTATAGCTTCCGAGAGACTTTTAATGGAAAAACAGTAGTGTTTTTTCTCCATTATTTAGTCACCAATAAATCACAGATTTGTGTTGTGTTGGGGGAAGGCAGGTGCCTTAACATGTTTATCTATTTTTCTATTTTTAACCTAGCGCTTCCCCTCTAATGACTGACATGTTTTGACATGCAGACATCACTGAGGTGAAATGACCTACTCTAGGAAGTGACGACTACAGTACAAGAAAGTAATGCATGTAAAGTAAGAACATTCTTTAACCTCTTATGGCACCAGCTACTCATTTTCTAAAACATGTGTTTTTAAAAATGCACATGAGACCTACATGGCGAATAGAAGAGTATGACAGGTATGATGTATGGAATTAATTTGTTAGCTATTACCCTTTGAAAATACGTTTAATAGAATACTAACTTTTTCTTCATCATCTTCTGAAGGATCAGAAAGATTATTTGGTTTGTCCATCAGAAGAAATGCCCTCACATCAGGACTGAAAAAGAGAGAATATACTAATCTTACCAATGCAAAAAAAGCCTATTATTATTGCTACAAACATTTGTAACCTTCATTTGAAGCAAAAGTTTCTTGTTAAGCAGCATTGGTAAAAAGAATGTTCTTTTTTTTTTTTTTTTGGTATTTATTTATTTATTTTCACCCAGTATTCCAGTAATGCTATTGTGGTATTGATGAAAGCCAAGGGCTGAAATTCAACCTACTGCATGCATCCCTCTTTTAGTACCAAGGAGATGTATTAATTATGCACAGCAGGTACTATCTTGATTTTGGGTGCCAAGGTACAGTAGTTTTAGTAACTGTTCCCTATTTTTAATTAGCTAACACAACAAAGGCATACAGTCATTACAATGCTGCTGATGTGACTGAAATACATAAAGTATTAAAACCTGCATTTTTGTTAAAAATGATACTATATGAATATGAAAAAGTTCAAAATCATTAAGTCATAATACATGCGAACATCATTTAAAAAAAAAAAATATTGAAAAGAAACATGAAAAAAAGCAAAAAATATGATACTTACTGGTTACTTAGTTGAGGATGTGTGACCAAGTTCTGAATAAATTCATTCAGCCCTGATCTTCTTTGCTTTATAAATTCTGTGTAAATGTAATACAATGTATATAGTATAATTCCCTTTTATAATGCTTATGTAGGTACTTATGTATTATAAAATGATTCAAAAGCATATGTGAACAATAGCAATCTTTGATTTAATTTGCCAGACTCACATTTGACAAGCACACACAGGAATAATATAGGCATGCATAACTGATCAATGTGTTTTCAACACACTAATGAAGAAACTCAACTCAATTTCCACTGTTTGTTAGCTGCTCTCCAAGTTGTTAATCTGTAATCTTTAACCAG